>NC_133120.1:35219782-35565797 GCF_033568475.1 Henckelia pumila | reverse complement strand
GGGAAACTTCATGTTCAAAAGCATGATATGAATACAAGAAGAAAGCTGACGGTAAATCGTGAGCAGAAGGGGTCGACTGACATGCACTGACACAGAGCATAGCTGGGTAGCTATCACGAGCCATTTCTACAGAGATATTCGTAGGAGGACAGCTAGAGAGACTTTGTTGGGAGTATGCTTGTATCGATGCGTGTGTTGATTAGAAGCTTCATGCTCAAGAAACGAAGACTAGTACGATGATTTAAATACTGTATTGATGTAGTTGTAAATAGTATTTCAGTTGTAATGAATCATCATACTTTGGTTGTACATTTCATTGTATTTTGAATACTGTATGTATTACATGAGATTGTAATTGAGAAATTGTACATAAATGGAAGCAATGATACATGTTTTATTTATCCAGCAATTCGTGAATGATTGCGAATGATTTTGCTAGGATTGGCATTGTTTTGGTTAATTAGCAGCTCATGAGATTTGAGTGGGCCGACTGTGACAGTTTGACTTGTGGTTAGTCTAGGCGTTTTCCTAGGATTGACCTAGTTAGTCAGTGGACTATGTTAGTGCCAGTGATGGGTGGACTCATCTAGAGGCATTATGGGTATTGTTCGGTTTAGAACTTTGTTCTAGGTTGTTTCCTTAGAACAGGCTGTCTGACCTTTATTAGATTGAGGCTTGTGATGATGAGTTTTCATCGGGTTACTAGGTCCAGTATATGCCGAGAGTTGTGGACTATGACCAGGACTAGACGTGATGGGGCGCGACCCTATGCCAGTATTACTCTGGGAGTCTTTGTACTTTAGAGGTTATCTGGGAGCCATGTGCTTCAGGAGATGGCGGTGGGAAGGCTGTTCAGTCTAGGGATTTGGTGACAGTCACGACGAGGTATGACCTTGGATAAGATATCAGGTTTGATATCGATGGTACGATATCGTCTGGTGTGACAGAGATATAGTTTGATTTTTCTGCTGCGGAACCAGTCATGGAGGGATTTCCTTGACAAGTGTATACTCTGAGGAGATAGGTTTTAACCTTTGAATTACTGCTAGACATGTGGATCTAGTAGGTGGACAGATTTCTACCAGCGATGACTAGGGGTTGTCATCAGAGTTGTGGTTAGAATTTCCTTGTGATAGGAATTATCCAAGAACTTGGATAGGATGTTGTTCTAATACTTCAACTCGAATAGGAGAATTACTTCATGATGATGGACTTCATCTGTGATGGTTTATACCGTATGCTAAGAATTGTATAAGCATTAATTGAGATGTGAGGGAAGCGTGGCCTATACCCGTGAAACCTTGGTGATTGTCTAGGTAGGTTATCGTGGTAAGCTACCTCAGTCTTAATTTGTTGCACAATCTTTGCGTGGGATATAATCAGGAGCATGTCCGGGAATGTTAGGAATCTTTGGAATTCCTTAGGTATAACTTTGGACTTGACGAATCGCAATGTTCATCCTGAATGAACGAGGCAAGTGAGTCCGGTGATTGAACTAAGTACTGTCTGATATGTTCAGATATTGAGCGTAGGATTTTCCATGGGATGGAGATGTTCTTAGTTTATCTTGATGTTTGCCTTGGTGAACAAGACAACGATTGGTAGTGCTAAGGTGGCACGGGATCTGTGCTAGTGACTACTAGTGGTTATTGGGTAACTCTGTCAGAGTTAGGATGGTTAAGTTCATAATACGAAGCAGCGGTTAGTAGTGCTGAAAAGGCGCATGACTTGTTCCAAGTAAACTACTTATGTACTGTGATCTGACACCGTTTGAAAATGGTTCTTTGTGGCAACTAAGTCATAGTTATTGACTGAGCCATGTAGGTTGGATGATCAGTGGTGGTTTGATCTGCTAAGTGCGAGCTTAAGTAGTTTGACTCAGAAGAATGCACATTTTTCCTGGAATCCAGATTGTGAGGCTAGCTTTGTTGATCTGAAGAGGAGACTGACCAGTGCTCCGATTCTTTCTATTCCAAAGGGTACTGGAGGTTTCACAGTCTATTGCGATGCTTCTAACCGAGGATTAGGTTGTGTCCTTATGCAGCACAAGCACGTTATAGCATATGCGTCGAGGTAGCTGAAACCGCACGAGACTCGTTATCCGGTTCATGATCTTGAACTAGCTGCGATTGTATTTGCTCTGAAGATCTGGCGTCACTATCTTTATGGTGAGTCTTTTGAGATCTTTTCTGATCATAAGAGTCTTAAGTACTTGTTTTCTCAGGCAGAGCTGAATATGAGACAGAGAAGATGGTTAGATCTGTTGAAGGATTTTGACTGCGAAATCAAGTATTATCCGGGAAAGTCGAATACAGTTGCAGATGCCTTGAGCCGAAAGCTATGTTCTTTATCTCTTTCTACTATTGGTGTTTCTCAGTTGATCGATGATTGTTGCACTTCTGGTTTAGAGTTTGAAACAGATAGGGAGACTATCAGAGTGTTTGCTATTCAAGACAAGCCGGAGTTGTTTGTTGCAATCAGAGAAGCACAGAAGTATGAGCCGAGCATTCAGGTTTCAGTAGAGAAAGTCAGATCGGGACATTAGTCTGAATTCCAGGTTAGAGATGATGTTTTGTTGGTGAATAACCGTATTGTTGTGCCTGATATTTCGGAGTTGAGATAGTGTATTCTCCAAGAGGCTCATTGTAGTCGGTTCAGCGTTCATCTTGGAGGTCGTAAGATGTACAACGATTTGAAGATTCAGTTCTGGTGGAAGAGAATGAAGAGCGACATCGTGAGGTTTGTATCTCGGTGTTTGAATTGTCAGCAGGTGAAAGCAGAGCGGAAGCGACCAGAAGGTCTTTTGCACAGTCTATCTATTCCTGAATGGAAGTGGGATCACATTTCCATGGATTTCGTCACGAAACTACCACGATCCGTTCGAGGATGCGATGATATTTGGGTAGTGATCGACCGATTGACGAAGTCTGCATGTTTTATTCCGTACAGGATGACGTATCGTCATGATCAGATGGCTGAGTTGTATGTTAGCAATGTTGTGAGATTGCATGGTGTGCCGAATTCGATCGTTTCCGACAGAGATCCTAGATTCACTTCGCACTTCTGGCCTAGTCTTCAGGAGGCACTTGGTACTTGATTGCATCTGAGTACAACTTATCATCCTCAGACAGATGGACAGTCAGAGCGGACTATCCAGACGTTAGAGGATATGCTGCGAGCGGTAGTGCTAGACTTTGGCACTAGTTGGCAAGATTCTTTGCCTCTTGTCGAGTTTTCTTACAACAAAAGCTTCCAAGAGAGTATCGGTATGGCGCCTTTTGAGGCATTGCACGGTAAGAAATGCCGATCTCCGCTGTTCTGGGATGATTTGTTCGAGTCACCAGATTTGGGGCCGAAAATTCTTTGAGACATGGCAGAGCAGGTTAAGATCATTCAGATCAGAATGAAGTCAGCTCAAGATAGGCAGGCAAAGTATGCGAATGTCAGGCGTAGACCTCTGAGTTTTGATCAGGGAGACCGAGTCTTTCTGAAGATTTCACCTTTCAAAGGCACTGTTAGATTTGGGAAGAGAGGAAAGTTATCTCCGAGATTCATCGGTCCGTACGAGATTCTCGAGAAGATAGGCGTTCTTGCCTATAGACTTGCACTTTCTCCATCTTTATCTGGTATTCACGACGTTTTTCACGTCTCTATGCTGCGAAAGTATCATCCAGATCCTTCTCATATCCTTCAGCCTGATGAAGCCGAGTTAGACGAGACTCTGAGATAACGACCGATTCAGATCCTTGATTGGAAAGAAAAGCAACTCAGAACCAAGTTGATTCCGTTGGTGAAAGTGCAGTGGAGCCGTCACGGCGTCGAGGAAGCGACTTGGGAGACAGAATCTGACATGAGACAGCGATTTTCGGAGTTATTCGGATGACGTGAGGTCTTCTTACTGTCTTTAGTTCTTTATTCTATCTTATGAGTTGTGGTTCTCTTTGATTTCGAGGACAAAATCTCTTCTTAGTGGGGGAGAATTGTAACGCCCCGTTTTTATCTTAAATAAGTTTATTTGAGTTAATCGGAGATTACAGAGTTCTCGAGCCGATTTGATTTTGATCATGGTCCTTTTTGCAAATTTTGGAAATTTCAGGGAATAAAACGCAATTATTGATTTTAATATATTATCTACAACTTGATTGGATTGGGAGTAGTCTTCTTCACCTCCCTTCATCTCTCCCAACCGTGTACCACCATTAAAGGCGCCCCAAAGCCTTTTCCAAGCTTCTAGATTTTAGTCCGAGCTCGATCCAGCTGTTGGAAATTATTTCTGAAGGAAGATTAGTGATCACTGTAGTGAGAGCTCCGTTATACCGTAAGTATTTCTCCGATCGGATATGTTTTGTTTTTCGGAGGTTGTGAGAATCGATCTAGATTCTAGTATGTTGTTCTTGGCAGAGTTCTGATCATTTATTATCTGTCGGTTTTGAATTAGAGCGACGTTCGGATTTTTTGTGATTTTTACTGGGATTATCATTCTCACCAGTTTATCCGGCTGTTGCTTTGTTTTGTATGTGTACTTGGCAAAAGGTGGGGCAGGACCAGGTTAGCGAAGGCCTGGTTAGCAACAAGAGGGAGAGCTAGTAGTGAGACTCGGTTTAGAAGTCGTGTCAGCATGTCTACCTAGTTGTTTTGGAACATGTTTAGATCTCGAACTTCGTTGTTTATGTTGTATCGATTATGCGAGTCTTATGTTGCATTTTATAAACTGGTGCGTAGTTGTTCAACACTAGCATTTCATGTAATAACTGGAGAAGTTATGTTTTTAATGCATGAATTTGAGTTTGATGTATGGAATAACTTTTAGTTTGAGCTGCCAAGCTTTTTCTGCTCTCTTCTGTTTCTGCTGCAGGGGGGCGCCCGAGCTGCAGTTTTTAGCAGCCCGAGCGCACCCCAGTTCGAGTAATCCAGCAGCGCTGGATTTTAGGGCGCGCTCGAGCGGCAGTTTTTGCCCGCCCGAGCGCACCCCCCTTTTTAAAAAAAAAATTTTTCTCTCTTACTTTGGTCTTGGATCTTGTATGCTTAATTGTTGTTTAATCTGAGATTAGTTGTTTAGAACTGAGGTCTCACATACATGGATTTAATTATTTTGTTGAAGGATTTGAGAAAGTGTTAGCTATAACCAATGCCACATAATACATACAAACATAGAATATGTATATTCTATCAGGCTATCTCGGATAATACGTCCTTACCTTATAATATACTCCTAAATGCCCCGCATTTACAGTCCAACACTACAATGCAAAATACTCATGCATCACTAATCATGCTCTAAAAGCCTTAAGTAAGCTATTAAATACTCCTTAATATTTTTAGAGAACTCGGACCATACATGCGTCCGTCGTCAGCCTGTTGATGGCGATGGACCCACAACTTGGGCACCAATCCGCTACGATCCCGATAGCGCTACACCACTCCATGGCCTACGAGAAAGACGCTAAAAGTCCTAAATCTAGCTAAGAAGCGAAGAAGAATAAGAAGAGGAATGGGGCGTTTGAAAATGGGGCTCCCGACCCTCTATTTATAGGCAGAGATCGGATGGTCCGATACTCGAGTTCGGGTTACTAAAATAGATGCCTGCACATCTAGGAATTTGGTTGAGGTATGTAAAGTACTGACTGAGATATCCAGCGAGGATGCATGCTTATGTGTTGCATATTTATAAGTGCAATTTATGAACTTAATTGTTATATGATTTAACTTGGCTTTTATGATGAATCGAGTGGTATTAAGAGTATTTCGCTGTTGTTTTTGTGGAATGCAGAAGTGGACAAGAAATATGAGTTATCTGAAAATAGAGGTTTTTATGATACAAAAGAGGTAGAAGAAGAAGTAAGATATGATTTTGGAGACAAAGGAAGAGCCTAAGCACCGACAACAGGTGAAAGAAGCAACCATGAAGCAGCAATTGTCCAAAAATTATTGCCGAATTTAGAAATATCCAAATCTGATCTCCACCATTCAGAATGAAGAAAAAGAGATGCATCCCCTGAAGGAAGAGCTGCAGCTCTTGGTGTTTGAAAGACTAGCGATGTAGCGCTAGATGGGAAGCACTGAAGCATTACCTGTGCGAGAAACAGAACAGATTTTCGACTTTTAAAAGTCTTGAGTTGTCGGGCATTATTCCACGGGCTTTTGGGAGATATAAAAGAGAATCATACGCACAAAAGAGAGGGGAGAAGCCGCACAACAGCAACACACACAAGAGCCACACAGATTGAAGAGAAACGAGAGAAGAAGAAGCGGCACCCAAACAACACAATCATACACAACTACGCATTCAAGGAGGCTTGGGACACGGATTTGAGACATGAGAGCGGACGGCAAGGGATCATCGAATGATAGAGGAAATTCATCTTGGGATAGAGAATCAACTTTACTCCGTGATTTTTTTTATCTGCCTTGATTTATTATGAGATTTTTGAATATGTTTGTGTTTAATTATTTTATTATAAAATTATTGGTTGTTTCTATAAATTGACGTATATTGATTTGATTTTCATGTTTTGAATATTATTTTATCTACTATTATTTGTTCTTAACAATTTATTTGTGTATTCTTATTTTGACTGCCTTTCAATTTACTGGCCATAGATTAAATGTTAAATTTATTTGAAATCTGAAACTCGGGAGAGGGGATTTTGAATAGGATCATAGAAAAACACAACCTAGGAGTTTTGTAGAGTTCGGGAGGCCTACAAGTTCCTTTGAGGTCATTGAAAGAGAACCATAGAACTTGATTAAATTATTTTGTTGTATGATTTCTAATAATAATATCGAAATTGACATTAGAATAATGAAATTTACTCGGCATTCGGGAGAGGCAGTAAATAACACTTAAGGTTTCTTGGCTTATAAATTGGAATAAGTGATACTATCAACTGATATGATTTACATGAAAGAAAATTGAGATAAATCTTGTATCTAGAACCCGTCTCAGACCGTGTACCCAAAGCCGTCCTTGAAATTTTTGTTCATTTAATTTATTTTATTTTATTGAATTTAAAACTTTGATTTTCTAAAAAAATTTGAGATTATTTTAGTTACAGGATTTCGTGTGAATATAAATTTTCAATTCTCGTGAGAACGATACTCTACTCATCATATTTTAAACTTGACACCGTGTGCTTGCAAGCAAAAAATACGCAAGTTTTTGGCGTCGTTGCTGGGGATTGACTTAATTTATTGTGAACTAATATTGTTAACAAGTGATCATGATTTTGATTTAGATTTAATTTTATTAAATTATATATTTACTATTTTCTGTCTTAATTTATTTTGTTTTATCTATGTCTGCAGTTTATTCACAGATCTTAAAGTTTTGAAAGTGCAGACGCAGTCGGGCTGAGGACTATAAACTAAGAGCTTCTTGGGAGGAAACCCAAGATATTTTAGTTTATTTATTTAATTTTTTTTTATTTATGTGCGTCTTAAATTTTTTTTCCCTTGACAAATTTTTTTAGGATGCGTGGAGATGAATTTTTTTGAGATGTTACCCCTACTATACCCCCCAATGTGCTGAAAATAACGATGAAAATGATGATGATCACATATTATTGTCACCATAGGTACGTGCATTCCTATGCTATTTTATTGGTTTATTTTACATTGAGGACAATGCATGATTTTAAGTCTGGAGGGTGTGAAAAAATTTGATGAGTTGAATGAAAGATATGATTTTTTTTTCTTTAGGATTGGTTAGTCAAAGGCATGATATTGTAAATGTGTTGGCCTACGATGAAAATAATTTTTGTGCTGAAAAATTAGTGTTAGCTATATTTAATCTTGCGTTCTCACATATATGCACAGTGCCATGATTTTTGATACTCCTAGCAATTAGAGAACAATTATGTGGATTTATGATGTGGATTAGATGAATTGATTCTTAATTCGTGTGATTTTTTCTTGAAACTGAGGTAGACTTTCATGAACATGAAAATGATTTAGGCAATTTTGTTGAGTTCATTGAGCCTTTTTAGCCACTATTCATTTGTTAGTCATGATATGAAAAATTCAAAAGTAAAATTAGTAACTAAAAAGTTTCAAAAGTGAAAAAGAAAAAAAAATATGTTGGAGAAAGTAAGATGAGGGGAGGCCTTGAAAAAATTAGATTGAAATTCTAGTCCAAAAATAAAAGGAAAAAATATGGAGAATGTATGTAGTAGAAGGAAGCAAAGATAAATATCTGGCAATGCAATGCAAATAATAATTTTTTAGCTGCTCATACTACCCAATGTGATATAGTCCAATCCCTTTGCTTGAATCCTGAGTTTCTGTTTTCTTTGATACATATCTGGATACTTATCTCCTGCTAATATGCTTCAGCCTAAAAATTAACCGAAAAATTCCTTTTGATCTATCCAAATAAAGGTTGAACATGGTTGAGAGTATTTTAAAATTTGAGGGCGGAGTTAATAATTTTATGAAGCTTACGGATTGCATGATTTTATCGAAAGTTAGGTGGGTAGATGATATTAGCAAATCACACACACACGAGAACTCTTGAGAAAATTAGCCGACATGTGGATTGAATTATGAAATATAAAATTCGGAGGTCGATTGTATTACACATTATTGTTTTGCTCGGGACTAGCAAAAGTCTAAGTTTAGGGGGTTTTGATAAGTGCAACATATGCACTTAATTATTATATGATTTAACTTGGCTTTTGTGATGAATCGAGCGGTATCATGTGTGCTTAAAAATATTCACTAATATCGAGCGGTATTACACCAACATCATCTAATACATTGCTACATTTCACTGGTCTAGCATGTGTGCTTAAAAATATTCACTAATCAACCTACGGTTTCTCATATCCAATCAAGAGTAAAAAAGATTCACAAATATTTCATTTTTTCAACTTCATAACATCATCAATCTCCATCCTACTTATGCAACACCAAACAAACACTAGCAAACTGACAAATGACTATGCTTAATCCTCTCAATGACTGGCTAAGTCATCTCCCCCATACTTATAATCTTACATTGTCCCCAATGTAAGTAAAAATGAAAAACAAAACTAAATAAATAAAAATTAGAAGAAAATAATCCCCTTGGGTTGCCTCCCAAGCAGCGCCTGATTTTCATTCTTCAGCTTGACCCTCATAAGCACTCCTCAAAGAGCAATGGTCCAACGGACACCAACATCATCTAATACATCGCTACATTTCATTGGTCTCGCATGTGTGCTTAAAAATATTCACTAATCAACCTACGGTTTCTCATATCCAATCAAGAGTAAAAAAGATTCACAAATATTTCATTTTTTCAACTTCATAACATCATCAATCTCCATCCTACTTATGCAACACCAAACAAACACTAACAAACTAACAAATGACTATGCTTAATCCTCTCAATGACTGGCTAAGTCCTCTCCCCCATACTTAAAATCTTACATTGTACCCAATGTAAGTAAAAATGAAAAACAAAACTATATAAATAAAAATTAGAAGAAAATACTCCCCTTGGGTTGCCTCCCAAGCAGCGCCTGATTTTCATTCTTTAGCTTGACCCTCATAAGAACTCCTCAAAGAGCGGCTGACGCCCAAAATAAGTGTCATATGATACCACAAATGGGTCTTTGTTCCATGTGCCCTCAAACATGACTAGATTTATATAGTTTAAGCTCGTCACCTCAACAATACTCCAAAGTAGCTGGTAAACATGGGAAGAGAACATCTCTGCGGGCTCTCGAAAGCCAAAATCTTTTGAAACTGGTATTAATGGAAGGGAAGGATATTGGGGATGTGTGTAGGATAATACTATCGATGAGCTCAAATTGATAGACTCTTGAACTCCGTCATCCTCAAACTTATGTGGCAACATATTTACATCATACCATATTTTTTCCAGAACATCTTTCGACTGAGATTCAATAAGAAGAGAAGACTCTAACATCTCTAAATCTTCATCATCATTGGATTCTCACTTCCAATCCTGGTTCTCTGAGTCATTATGATCGAACCAAATTGGGTTGGTCACTGCTTGAGTATCTTGCTTCACTTCTTCTTCTTGGTGTTCATGGAGGATTGATATCTTCATATTCTCTATTTGCTCCACAAGGTGGCATCTAGAATTGATTATATCTTCTATATCTGCCTCAGTCGATGACACAAACTTGCTCATTATCTCTTCTAGCGGATGTAAAATCAATCAAGAACAACTTCCCTTTCCTTTTGAATCTCGAATGGTTGGTCTGTAAAATCCCGGTATTGAGTATCCTATGGGTATTGGTGGCTCCATACATGTGGTGTAAGATCCCAATATCGGTAATAGTAAAATTCTGCCATATCATCCAACAGGTGTATCATACTATCATCATCTCGGCAAAATAGTGGAGTACCGGTTGTGAAAGCTCCATCAATTACCCATCTTCTTGTCACTGCATCCAAACCCTCAAGAAAAAATGTAAGGAGAGAATAGTTAGAAAAATCATGATGACTGGAGATTGTTTCCAAATCCTTGAATCTCTCCCATGCTGCGTAGAATGACTCTCCGTGTTGCTGGATAAAAATTGTGAATACTTGTTGATTTGAAATCTCGAAGTATTACACTATAAGAATTCTTGCAAAAACAGATTAGAAAATGGTGAATAAAATAAAAACAAAAAAACACAAATAAATTAAACGCCTTCCTCGGCAACGGCGCTAAAATTTGGTAGCGCTTAATCGTATCACGCCTAAATTAACCGAACTCATTTCAACTAAATAAACATGTAGTAGCAAGAGTAGGGATCATTCCCCTGGGGAAAGAGAAATTTATTGTGTTCTTAAAAATACTGGAAATAAATAAAAGGGGATTTTTGGATTTTGGAATTAACTAACTAAAATTAAAGCAAATAAAATAAATTTTATCACTAGCATGCAATATTAAAATAATGGAAAATTAATTAATTAAGAAACCTTGGTATCGTTCGACTACGCCTTTGAAGTTATTCACTCGATCATCGATTCTCTAAAACTTAATAATTAATATTTGAATATTCATCATTGAAAATTTAATTCCTATCTCACCTTAATTTTAGTTAATTTGACACAAGCGTTCTAAATTAACCCTTACCTATGAATTAACCCAAATTCAAGCGATTAAGATTTAAACCCAAGGTAGCATTCATGCTAGTGAAATTGATAAAGCTAAACAATACAAACACAAGCGGTTGTATTTAATCTAGTCAATTGTTGTTCTTACGAATTAACAAATTTACAAGCGGAAAATATTAATTATAGTTGTTTCACAAATTAGAGGGATCAAACAATTACGGATTTGATTTCTAATTTAGCTTTAGATTGTATGAGAAAATTATTAGATAGCCAACAAATAATTAAATATACAAGCATATCAATAAATTCCAAGCAACTCTTGATACTCAACTAAAAATAAATAATTAAAATCTCACGAGATAAACAAAACTTCAAAGGTTCGTCTTCCTCAACCAAGGATTAAAACTTAGAAAAATTGAAGAAAAAAATTAAATCTAAGATCAATGAAGATGAAACCTAGCCTCTACCAGCTCTAAAAATCAAGATAATATATTATAATCAAGGCTAGGTCCTTCCCACAAAAGTTTCCTTTTTAGATAATATTTCCCGAAATTCGCGTCTCGCTCGATCGGTTAGTTTAAACCGATCGAGCGAGCATATTTCTGTCCCAAATTTAAAAATTTCGTGACATGCATGGACCCCGTGCCGGGTCCGTTCCTGGGTCCGTGCATACCTCCCTTCCAGCACGCAGTTTTCTTGAAAAATTCATGTCTCAAGTTCTAGTCGTTGGATCGAGCCGAAATTTGGACAGTAGCTTAAAAACATCGTGAACTTTAATTTGAATGGTGAAGATTTATTTAAATATATCTAGCATCAAAAATAAGTTTTTGACCATTGCTGCTCCGTAATTCATTCTTGCGGCTCTTCTCCCACTTCAAATTCTTCCTTTTTCTGCGCTTTTCTTCCATCTTTTGCTCCATTTATTCTCTTTACCTTCATCAAATCACATACAATGATTAGGAACTATAAAATGAATTTAATCAATCAAAACGCATCTAATCCTCACAATTTAATCGAAGTAAACATAGGAAAATGTTGACATATCAAAGACATTATGGATTCCATCAAGGCTAGGTTGCAAGGACACTCTCTAAGCCAATGCCTCTATTCTGTCCAATATCTCAAAGGGTCCAATGAACCTCGGATCCAATTTTCCTTTCTTCCCGAACCTCATCACGCCTTTCATAGGAGCTACTCGGACAAATACATGATCTCCCATAGAAAACTCAAAATCCCTCCTCCTATGATCAGCGTAACTCTTCTACCTACTCTGTGAAGTCCTCATCATGCCACGGATCTTGGCTAAAACTTCGGCATTCTGCTGGACAATCTCTTGTACTAGCTCCAATATCTCACCGGCCTCGGTCCACAACACAGGTGATCTGCATGGTCTCCCATAAAGTGCCTCATAAGGAGCCATACCTATAGTGGACTGATAGCTATTATTATACGCAAACTCCACCAAAGGTAATCTCGACTCCCAACTGCCATGAAAGTCTATGGCACAAGCCCTTAAAAGATCCTCTAATATCTGAATTACCCTCTTGGATTTCCCATCCATCTAAGAGTGAAATGTTGTACTGAACAGAAGCTTCGTCCCCAAAGCTGAATGAAGACTCTTCCAAAACGACGAAGTAAACTGTGGATCTCGATCAGACACTATGGAAACAGGGATACCATGAACTCTGACTATCTCACGGATGTATAACTCCGCATACTAAGCCATGATTTACGTCGTCCTCATAGGTAGAAAGTGTGCCAACTTAGTGAGGCGGTCTACAATAACCCAGATGGCATTCGAACCTCTCACTGATCTAGGTAACCCCATAAAAAATTCCATGGTATCATTCTCTCACTTCCACTCGGGAATAGGGAGCGGCTGAAGTAGACCAGCGGGTCTCTGATGTTCCGCCTTGATCTGCTGGCAAGTCAGACATTCGGCTACAAATTGGGAAATATCGTGCTTCATAACTAGCCACCAATATAACTGATGTAGATCACGATACATCTTCGTACTCCCTGGGTGGATGTAGTACGGGGATGCATGAGCCTCTGTCATGATTGTAGCTCGCAAGGAATCACCTGCAGGAACCCAAAACCGACCTCTGAATTTCACAATCCCATCAACCACAGATTACAAACAACTGCCTCTCTCCTCATCCTTCTGCCTCCACTTACTCAACTGCTCATCATTCGCTTGCTCAGCACAGATACGATCAAACAGTGTGGTCCTCACTGATAAAGAAGATAGTCGGGAGGGTGCCCTACCCCAGACCTAAAACTCCAGGTCAAACCTCTGAATCTCGCACTGCAAGGGTATAAACACTGACAAGGGGGTAATCACTACTTATTTCTTACTCAAAGCATCTGCTACGACATTAGCCTTACCCGGATGGTAATTAATTTCGTTGTCGTAGTCCTTCACCAACTCAAGCCATCTCCGTTGCCTCATATTTAACTCCTTGTGGGTGAAGAAGTACTTGAGGCTCTTATGGTATGTAAAGATCATGCACTTCTCCCCATAGAGATAGTGCCTCCAAATCTTGAGCGCGAAAACCACTGCATCCAACTCCAAATCATGAGTCGGATAATTATTCTCATGCCCCTTGTAAGGCCCTGAAATTAATTATTTTGAGATTAGTGGAATTTATTTAATTATTACAATTGAATTTATGGTAATTAATTGAGCCGAGATTGAATCGATTTAAATTGATAATTCAGGGACCGAGTTGCAATTGTGAAATAGACCAAGTCAAAGCTTGACTTATATTATTATTATCCTTTCAACTTTCCTCCTCCATCACTTCACTCCTCCCTTTCCTTTCATTCTCCTTTCGCACGTACAGAACCGAGAAGCCATGACCGATTTCTTCAAGCTTTTCTTCCGTCCGATTCGCACGATCCGACCGTCAGATTTTGATTCCGAGTTGAGTTTCATGATCACCGCAATGAGGGCTTCATTCTGACGTAATTATTGCTACGATCCACGAACTTTGAATTTTGTTGGGTTGTTAGAATTTGATAATCTTCGAGTATGTTGTGCTTGAGCTAGCATAGATCGTGTATTCAAAGTCGGTTTGGAAAAAGAACGAAGTTTGAATTTTATATGATTTTTGGAGCATATTTTCGAAAATGGGTCTTGGGATATTGTTGAGATTTGTTGTGTTTTGAAGGATTGGAGGATGATATGAGATAGTTTGAGTTGTTTGATGATGTTTGTTGATTTTTGGATTGACCGTTTATAGCCATTATGCCGTCGAAATCGAGTTTTGGATTATCGGTATTATTATTCGGTTTGATTTCCGGGTTTGTTTGAGTTAGAAGATTTATATCGAATCCGTATTTCATATTTTCTAATTTTTGAGTTGAAAGATTCGGGTTTGGATCGAACTTGGAAGTTGAATCGATCGAGAATTGAAGACGGTATATTGATTGAGTTTCTTTGTTTCGATTGTTTTGATTCGATTGATTTTTTATTTGAGTTCGTTGTTATTTTCAGATTTGAATCCCCGACGAACTTGAAAAGGTAAGAAGACGACGATTGAATGAATGGGACGGTTAACTCGATTTTGATTTAATTCGAGTGCCCAAAAGAAATCACATACTTGTATGCTTTTTTTGGATTATTTGATTTTAACTTGAATGAATTTAATTGCACTTGCATACATCTTGAGCCGAAGATTCGATTCATTTTGAACTTAGACGATTTAGGGAGCTATATTGAAGTGGCTTTGGATTTTGAGTTTTTCCAATTGCTAGAATACTTCTTATAGTTGCTCTAAAGTCTGAGGGTCTGAGTTGAGCGTCATCCACCCCAAATGGGTGTGTCGGTGAGTTGATCGTGAAAACTTGACCCTGGGATCCCAACCGAGTACCGAATGATATTCGATTATCCGATTAGATAATCCCGAGTTTTGAAGTCATGCATTGCATTTTAATGCATTTCGAGTTGAGTGTTGATATGTCTTTCTGAATTGATTGACTCGTTGTTTTATATAACATGATTTGATATATTATTTGGAATTTCTTGATTTGTCTCTTTTACTAGGAATTATATTATCATCGGATTATCCGGCTATCATTTTGTTTGTATGTGTACTTGATGGCAAGTGGGGCAGGATCGAGTCAAGAGCTGCATGACTAGATGGTCGAGTTGATAGAGTGAGGCTTCGTTGTTGTAGGAGTTGATTTTGTTTTCGAACTCGGTTTGTATTTTGATTTTGGAACTTAGAAGTGATGCTTGTTGTGAGGCCTAGATTCTAATCATGCAATCTCATGGTAATTAAATTAATCAACTCAATTACAAGAATAGGATTAAAGAATTCAAAAATCTTTTTTTTTTTTAAAAGGTGGTGCTCGCTCGATCGGTAAAATCTTACCGATCGAGCGGGCCAAAGATTCCAGTTCTCTGCCCAAGAATCAGGACCCCTCGCTCGATCGGTAAAATCTTACCGATCGAGCGAGCATGAAATTCACATACTCTGCCTCGCTAAAAAAAGTGCTCGCTCGATCCGCAAGAATTCGTCGATCGAGCGAGACCCTCTGCCAAGAAAAGTTCTTGTTTTATTCTCCAATTTCAATTCCATTCAATCCACAATAATAACATCAAAATCCCATTCAACAAGATACAACATAAATGTAGTGAGTTATACAAACCTCACAAAATAAAGCATGCATAATAAGGTCCATCTAGTTCGGACTTATTTAATACAAAAAGGAGTTCAATTACAAAGTGACTCCTAACATCCAAGCCTTACTCTATTCTCTCAATCCTCTAGCCATGTTGTCTCTGATTCATTCCTGCCCCACCTGTTGCCAAGTACACATACAAACAAAGACAACAGTCGGATAATCCGGTGAGAATAATATTCCCAGTAAAAGAGACTGACATGTAATCAAATAAACATATCAAGTCATATAAGAACTCGTTTCCCATATAATCAACTAATCCAATCAAGTACTGTATTTAAAATGATATGCATGTCTTTAAACTTCTGGATTATCAGACTCAGACAATCAATGAATTTCTTCTATTCTTTCTTTCTTCGGTTTGGGATCCCGAGGCTAAAAACATCCACAATCACACCGACTCTCCTCTCGAGGTGGACATGGCATGCTTTAATCCTCTAGACTCAAGAGCATTATAGTGAGCTACTCGACAAGGTAGTAAATCGCCTACCAAGCTACTCAACTACAATCCCTAGATCGTCTAATTCAAATTGAATAAATCAAGGCTCAATATGAATGCATATGTAATCTCATGCACTCAATATAAATTCAATCATATAATCAATAAGCAATCAAATCATGCAATATGTGATTTCTTCTAGGACACTCGAATCAATCCCTACTCGATTTAATCGTCCTATTCCATTCCAAAGTCTTC
This sequence comes from Henckelia pumila, assembly GCF_033568475.1. Taxonomy (NCBI): domain Eukaryota; kingdom Viridiplantae; phylum Streptophyta; class Magnoliopsida; order Lamiales; family Gesneriaceae; genus Henckelia; species Henckelia pumila. The sequence goes on along the minus strand of NC_133120.1, from coordinate 35,549,359 downwards.
TTATACCTCTTATTTGTCGTTCCAACACTTCAATCTGAAAACAACAATTCTCAATTCAAAAACTATCCAATCAAGTTCATTAATCGATATAGAAAGACATCGATACTATACCGGCTCAACTCTTCCAAACTTGCCAAAAGCTGCAACTCTAGCAACTTCAAAGACTCCCAATCAATCTATCAGAAGAAGTCACAGATAAAAATTGATATCAAAACTCAATCAAAACTCAATACGATCAAAATATTGAAACGATATCCAAAACTCAAACTGATGGTATAACGGCTATAAACTGACCAATCCGGAAATGCAGACAGCAAAACAACAGCTCAACATACTCATTCCAATATTCAAACATCAAACCCAACAAAAAATCAACACATCTCAAAAACATCATTTTCGAAAATGACAAGAAAAAAATCATAACAATTTCGATTGTCGTTAGATCTTCGAACCGTCTTAGATAAACGATCGCCGCTAACTCATAATCATCCTCTCCGAATATAAACAAATTCTGAAAACATCAATAAATTCAAAATTCTCAGAATTAAGATAAACTTACTTCCAAACGGAGCACTCGTCGCTGTGATCGTAGTTATCAAGTCAGAAATCAATTCTATCGGACGGATTGAGCTAGAATCTAAATCACAAAAGCTTGGAAGCTTTTTGATCGTCTTCAATGGAGGGGAATCGAGATGGAGGAGATAAGGGAAGGAAATGAAGACTTAGTCAAAGTCTCAATCTTATAACAAATCCGCTTTTTGCATTTTAGTCCCCCGAAATTTCCAAAAATTGCAAAAAGGTCCATGATTAATAAAAAGTCCGATCTCAAATTTTGAAATCACCGAATATCTCAAATAACATCAATTAAGATAAAAACGGGCCATTACAATTCTTCCCCTCTAAGAAAAGATTTCGTTCTCGGAATCATCGATATCAACTCATAAGAAGATAATTAAGAATTCAAGAACAAAATTAAAACTCACATCAGACGAATAACTCAGGAAATCTCTTTCTTATGTCAGATTTTGTCTCCCAAGTCGCTTCTTCGACTCCGTGACGAATCCACTGAACTTTCACCAGAGGAATCATTTTGGTTCTGAGCTGTTTCTCGTTTCTGTCAAGGATCTGAATCGGCCTCTCGAAATAACTCAGAGTTTTATCAAGTTTGGCTTCGTCAGGCTAAAGTACATGAGAAGGATCGGGATGGTATTTCCTCAACATCGAGACGTGAAAGACGTCGTGAATACCAGATAAAGAAGGAGGAAGTGCTAGACGGTAGGATAGATCGCCTATCTTCTGTAAAATTTCATACGGACCGATGAATCTCGGTGACAATTTCCCTCTCTTCCCAAATCTAACAGTACCTCTAAACGGAGAAATTTTCAAGAATACACGGTCTCCCTGATCAAAAGATAGAGGTCTGCGTCTGATATTCGCATACTTTGCTTGTTGGTCCTGAGCAGTCTTCATTCTCAATCGAATAATCTTCACTTGCTCAGCCATATCATGAATCATATCTGGTCCTAAGTCTGGGGACTCAGATATCTCATCCCAGTACAGAGGAGATCTGCACTTCTTTCCGTACAACGCTTCAAAGGGTGTCATTCCTATACTCGTCATGAAGTTTTTGTTGTACAAAATCTCAACGAGAGGCAATGAATCTTGCCATGTAGTGCCAAAGTCAAGCACCACTGCTCGTAACATATCCTCCAGAGTCTGAATCGTCCGTTCTGATTGACCGTCGTCTGAGGATGGTATGCTGTACTCAAGTGCAATCTAGTACCAAGAGCCTCTTGCAGACTGTGCCAGAAGTGAGAAGTAAACCAAGGATCTCGGTCAAAAACAATGGATCTCGGCACACCGTGCAATCTGACGATCTCCCTGACGTACAACTCTGCCATCTGGTCGTGTCGATAAGTCATCCGATACGGAATGAAACAAGCAGACTTCGTCAACCTATCAATCACAACCCAAATAGCATCACAACCCCGAACAGACCGGGGTAGTTTCGTGGCAAAGTCCATCGAGATATGATCCCACTTCCATTCCGGAATAGACAAACTGTGTAGAAGACCTCCCGGCCTCTTTCTCTCGGCTTTCATTTGCTGACAGTTCAGACATCGGGAAACAAACCTCGCAACATCACTCTTCATCTTCTTCCACCAAAACTGACTCTTCAGGTCGTTATACATCTTTCGGCCTCCGGGATAAACACTGAACCGACTGCAATGCGCATCTCTCAGAATACGCTGTCTTAACTCATCAATCTCAGGCACAACAATACCGCTATTCACAAACAAAACATCATCCCTGACCTGAAACTCAGACTGGTGTCCTGATCTCACTTTCTCTATCGACTTCTGAATACTCTCATCTGATTTCTGTGCTTCTCTGATCAACACAAACAATTCTGGCTCGGCCTAAATCGCACAGACACTGATCGGATTCCTATCTGACTCAAACTCCAATCCAGAAGTGCAACAGTCGTCGATTAAACGAGAAACACCGATCGTCGAAAGAGATAAAGAGCAAAGCTTACGACTCAAAGCATCGGCAGCTTCATTCGACTTCCCCGGGTAGTACTTAATCTCGCAGTCGAAGTATTTTAGCAAATCTAACCATCTCCTTTGTCTCATATTCAACTCAGACTGTGAAAATAAGTATTTAAGACTCTTATGATCCGAAAAGATCTCAAAAGACTCACCGTACAAGTAGTGACGCCAAATCTTCAAGGCAAAAACAATAGCAGCAAGTTCAAGATCATGAACTGGGTAGCGAGTCTCGTGCGGTTTTAGCTGCCTCGACGCATATGCTATCACGTTCTTCCTCTGCATAAGAATACAACCGAGACCAAGATGAGAAGCATCACAATAAACTGTGAAACCTCCAGAACCAGATGGAATAGAAAGGATCGGAGCACTGGTTAATCTCTTCTTAAACTCAACAAAACTGGCTTCACAATCATCTGTCCACATAAAAGGAGCATTATTTTGAGTCAGCTGGGTGATAGGCTTCGCAATAGAAAAGAAACCCTGAATAAATCTACGATAGTAACCCGCCAAACCCATAAAACTGCGGATTTCTGGCACAGAAGTCAGCCTGCGCCAGTTCGTCACTGCTTTTATCTTGCTGGGATCCACAGCAATCCCATCTCCTGAAATAATGTGCCCCAGAAAGACAACTTTGTCAATCCAAAACTCACATTTCAAAAGCTTGGCGAATAACTGTTCTGTTCTCAAAATCTGCAACACAGTTCTCAAATGTTCTGCATGCTCGGTACGGCTCTTAGAATAGATCAAGATATCATCAATGAAAATAATCACAAACTCATCAAGAAAATGCTGAAAGATTCGGTTCATCAACCCCATAAAGACCGCTGGGGCGTTCGTCAAACCGAACGGCATGACAAGAAATTCAAAATGGCCATACCTCGTTCGAAACGCCGTCTTAGGGACATCCTCTTCACGAACTCTCAGCTGGTGATACCCAGACCTCAAATCTATCTTCGAATAGATACACGAACCCTGCAATTGATCAAAAAGATCATCTATATGCGGTAAAGGATACCTGTTCTTAACTGTCGCCTGATTCAGATGGCGGTAGTCAATGCAGAGATGCATAGAGCCATCTTTTTTTCTAACAAACAGGACAGGAGCATCCCAAGGCGATACACTGGGTCGAATGTATCCCTTGGCAATCAAATCTTCCAACTGCTCCTTCAGTTCCTTCAATTCGATCGGAGACATTTGGTACGGAGCTTTCGATGCCAAATTCAATCTCACAAAAAGGTGGTAATCCCGGAATCTCATCTGCAAACACATCAGGGAATTCCCTAACCATTGGTATATCGTTTAGCTCAGGGCTAAACTTCAGAATATCGATCGCATAAACAAGGAATCCTTTGGCTCCTCTCTGTAATAATCTAGTCTTGGATAAGACAGATATCAAAGGAATTTTAGAACGAGAACCCTTACCGAAGAATCTCCATTCATCTGCCATCTCTGGTCTGAAACGTACTATCTTCTGAAAACAATCTACTTTAGCCCTGTACTTAGTCAAAACATCTATGCCAACTATGCAGTCAAAGTCAGACAACCCAAGTACAATACAGTCGAACTCGATCAAATTCCCCTCAAAACTCAAACCATAATTTCTAACGAAATTCTTCAAAACAATTCCTCCACCCAAAGGTGAAGTAACAGAAACTACAGCAGGCAAAGGCTCAAAAGGCAAGGCATGCATTGACACAAATTTCTCAGATAAGAAGGAGTGAGAAGCACCTGTATCTATCAGAATAAATGCAGGATAACCAAAAATCTTACAGTTACCTGTAATCACATCATTCGGTGCAGCTTGAGCCTCATCTTCGTTGAGAGCAAACACTCTAGCCTGAGGTTGGGAAGATTGATTCGAACTTTGATTACCTTCCTGACGATTCTGTTGTTGAGGTTGGAACGAGTGAACTGCAGTGGATTGCCTCTGAGGCTAAGATGACTGTCGAGAGGCATTTCCACTCTGAGTCTGGTCAGAACCCTTCTAAGGACACTGTCTGGCATAATGTCCCGTCTGCTGGCAGATATAGCAGTTCCCAAAGATTCCCCTACACTGGTCGCTGGAGTGTCGTCCTTCGCATTCGCTACACAAAGCTCCAGAAGATCCTGAACCCTGACCAGAACTGAACTATCTCGAACCACTCGAGCTCGAAGAACTGCTTCCAGACTTCTTGAGACGGAAATAGTTCTTCTTGCCACCACCACTGTTACCACCCTCATTCATCTGCGGCTGATTTTGATACTGCCTCTGCTGTTGCTGTTGAGGCTGTTACTCATTCTCCCTCTTCCTTAACATTCCCGCTTCTGCCCCCTTGGCCTGATCCATCGCATCTGAAAAGTTATCTGGCCTCCCAGTATTCACCAGAATAAAGATGTCAGGGTGCAAACCGTTAATGAACTGGTCTGCTTTTGCCTCCTCATTGTCGGAAATATTGAAAGAGTGGGTGCCCAGTGAGCCAACTTGTGGCTATGGGCTTTGATGACTCTTTGTACAAACGATTATTTGTTTAATATAATTTACACTTTTATTAATGGCAATGACTTTATCTTTCTTCATATTGTTATATTGTGATATACTATTGTTGTTTTGATAAAGACCTTGAATATACTATAGTGTATGTAAGATGTGGTAGAACATGGGGATGTCTATCATGAAATACATCTTATAGTCACTGTATATTCTAAACTGTTCCTAGTCGATTGAGCCGTCCGATAATAAGGATAAGGATCGCTCGAGTTTGAGACTAGCATTTGCGATGCGGAGTACCACGTTTCATTGGTAGGGAACATGGAGATGTTCGAAGCATGCAAATGGATATTCATAGGATGAATAATCGAACTACCCTATCCGGACTTTCCAAGTGGTTATCACTTATCGAGTGGATAAAGTCCGCGGTTTTGGTTGTACACCATTAGTCCTTACTACTTGAAACATCATGGAGACTCTATATGCTAGTACTGTGCTTTGACTCGTTTACCGACTCTATGGGGGTCATCAGGTGTCGGGATTGGGTACAGTTACAACACATATAGGAGTCGATGCATTGTTGTCAAGGATTCATCACATACTTGCGAGTGTGGATATCCTATGCGATCTGAGGAGATATTAGTGTGACGAATCTCTGGCCAGAGTACTTGATGTGATTTAAGAAATGGTTTCTTAGTAGCACATGCGATGTCACTAATTTGATCTTCAAGATGTATTACATAGTTATCGAATCTTGAGCGACTCTCGATATACCAATGGTTGTTGATTCGATCGGGATATTTGGATGAAGGGACCGTACTGTACGCTAACCAAAATTTACTGGTTCTTGTAGGCACTATCAGTGATACCTAGGGAATCATGGGGCGATGTTGCTAGGCGCTTTACCATGATTCGTTGGGCAAGTCGGAAATCGTTGTTCCGAGTCACAAGGAGTTGTGAGCCCACGGCTAGCTGTATCCCTGAACCATTGAGGGTCACACAGTGTAATGGAGTTTTAATCCCCGTTGAGATAGTTAAATTTAAAGAGTTAAATTTAATGAATAAAGAAGTTGGACTTCTTAAATAAGAGTAAGGGAGTAGGATTTCCTAAAATGACATAGGGATGTACATTTTTGGAAACCACTGAATTCGGATTCAGGAAAATTTATCTTGACTTTAAAATGTGCAGAAATGGTTTCTGTGCACATTGGTAAAATCGGTTTATCAATCGGAGTCACGATGAATTTTATATTAATTTCTGAACATGCGGGCTTTGCTTGTCGGGCCTCAACTTATGACTAATGGGCCCTAAGGTGTTAGTGGCCTGCATTATAAATAAGTTATTGCAGTACAGAAATTAGACACAACAGGTCATAATTTGAGACAGTTTTTCGAAAACCCTAGCCTCCTCTCTCTCAAAGTGGCCGAACACCCTCCCTCTCTGTTTGAGAAATTCCGGTCTGTGATTTTGAATTGCAGTCTGGAATAGCGAATCAAATTCGTTTATTCTCTTCGCAGAAAACTTCTGATAGATTTTCTAGTGCAATATATCAGAGGGATTAAACCTCCATTCGTGGACCTGATTGAAGGAAAGCTTGTTCATCAGTTCCAGGGAGATACAAGAAGCGCAGAGAAATCTGTGTGGTGTCCAATAATCTCGCTTCGAGATTGAAGGTAAAATTTAATAATAGTTATTTAATTTTACACACACAAATAATTTAATCGTTAAGCGGTTGATACCCACACTATAGAATTGTTCCATAATAAAATTTTTAAACTTCCGCTGCACCGGGTATCAATCGTGATTGATCTGAACGCCAGTTTCCCAACAAATATGCGGGGCGAACCTCAGTAAACTGTCAAATTTCGCAACATAGTCCTCGATACTCATATTCCCTTGCTTCAAATTTGCAAACTCAGCACCTTTGTCCTTTCGATAGAAAACTGGGAAAAATCTTTTATAGAATTCAGATTTAAAAAGTGCCCAAGTGATTTCCGTACCTCTGTTCTCTTTGGCTTTCTTGGTTGTCATCCACCAACTTTTTGTCACTCCATGCAGTTGATGAATAACCAATCCAACCCTACGGTCGTCAGAGTAGTTGAGCGAATCGAAGAGTTGATCTATATCATCAAACCAACTCTAACAATCTATCGGATTCTCTTTCCCATTCAAATAGGGTGGCCTGAAGGATTTGAATCTTTTCAGTAAGGCTTCCATAGGCGTGATCGTCTCATCCATCTGTACCACCGGAGGAGTCATAATTGGAGTAGTTTCTGTAGTAGGAACAATCGGTGGAGTATTCATGTCTAGCCTTCTTCGAGTACCCATCTAAATTGACAAGGGTTAGAACACGGATAATTCAATTCACATCTCACCATTTCAGTGTTAAGAAACCTCTGGTTGTCTTACCAATATGATAGATGGAACTCAGATCAATGCATGAATACAATTCATATCTCAATCAAATCATGCTTTAACAATTTGAATCTCCAAGTCACGTAATTCAAATAAATTTTCAATCCATAAAGCATGCTCGCATATTCTGTAATCATAGAATTAATCAATCACATGTGAGAAATCAAGGTCAAGCGGACTCGGTCTACCCCGCTCACTTCTAGAACAAAATCCAGGAACTTATCTCTCTGATAACACTTAATGTCAGGCCTAGATTCTAATCATGCAATCTCAGGGTAATTAAATTAATCAACTCAATTACAAGAATAGGATTAAAGAATTCAAAAATCATTTTTTTTTTAAAAAAGGTGGTGCTCGCTCTCTGATAACACTTAATGTCAGGCCTAGATTCTAATCATGCAGAAATGGTTTCTGTGCACATTGGTAAAATCGGTTTATCAATCGGAGTCACGATGAATTTTATATTAATTTCTGAACATGCGGGCTTTGCTTGTCGGGCCTCAACTTATGACTAATGGGCCCTAAGGTGTTAGTGGCCTGCATTATAAATAAGTTATTGCAGTACAGAAATTAGACACAACAGGTCATAATTTGAGACAGTTTTTCGAAAACCCTAGCCTCCTCTCTCTCAAAGTGGCCGAACACCCTCCCTCTCTGTCTGAGAAATTCCGGTCTGTGATTTTGAATTGCAGTCTGGAATAGCGAATCAAATTCGTTTATTCTCTTCGCAGAAAACTTCTGATAGATTTTCTAGTGCAATCTATCAGAGGGATTAAACCTCCATTCGTGGACCTGATTGAAGGAAAGCTTGTTCATCAGTTCCAGGGAGATACAAGAAGCGCAGAGAAATCTGTGTGGTGTCCAATAATCTCGCTTCGAGATTGAAGGTAAAATTTAATAATAGTTATTTAATTTTACACACACAAATAATTTAATCGTTAAGCGGTTGATACCCACACTATGGAATTGTTCCATAATAAAATTTTTAAACTTCCGCTGCACCGGGTATCAATCGTGATTGATCTGAACGCCAGTTTCCCAACAGTGGTATCAGAGCCAGGTTTCTCAGATCAAACGATTAAATTAATCGATTGTACAAAAATTTTTGAGACTTGGTTTTTTAAAAAACAAAATAAATATTTTAAATAAAAAATTTTTTTTTTCGGGCAAAACCCGGGCAGCGATTGGATCGCTGCCCGGTGGGGCAGCGACGGTCGCTGCCCCGGGCGGCGTCGCCGCGGGAAAAATTATTTTTTTTTATTTAAATTAATTTTAATGTGTTAAAATTTTATTTTTGGTCCGGTCAAAAATTGTTTTTGATTGGTTCACGAGGCATCGGATCGAATTGTTCGAGTCCAAAAATTTTAAAATTGATTTTTGGATAAATTTGAATTTTTGGAAAATTTTAATATTTTATCCTTAAATTGAATTTTGAAATCAATTATTTTTGGTACAATTGATGATAAGATTTGATCTTATGTATATATTAAGTAAAATATGATTTTATCTATAAAATTAGATTCTGTAGATAAAATATGATTTTATTTAATAAAAGGTAAAATATGATTTTATATGTAAAATATGATTTTATATATAAAATATGATTTTATCCTGTTTAAATTTAAATTTCCATATGCATGATATCCAATAAATTAATTTTGAATTAAATGTTATTGGATAAGGATGATCGATAGCCATGACCAATTTTGTAGGTGTATGTTAGGAATTTACATTTGTTTTATTGTTGTTGGTTTTATTAATGGGCCTGGTTTATGGCCCAATATGAATGTCATATGTAATAAAAGTGGGCTTGGTTTATGGCCCGTTACCACCCCTAAAATGTATCCCCTACTTGTCATTGCTATTTATTGTAAATACATTAGATTTAGTGGGAGATCAAGATTTGAAGATGGTGGGCCCAGCAGACAATAAAGACGAAGAAATGTAAATTGGAAGCTAATGTAATAGGATTGCATTGCATACTGCATATTACCTAGGATTGGACTAAGACTCGTGATTGGCAACCACGAGTCAATTAGAAATGGAATCGATCATCCTATATATATATAATATATGATATTATGATTGTATGCATGTTTTAGACATAATTGTATGAATCCGGCAAGCATACAATAAATTGAAAATGATGAGACAAATTTTCATAATTAAAAATCCCTCATTTTAAATATGATTTAAAATTGATATCAAGATAAATAAAGGAAATTTGAATTTGTTTAAATGTTCCTACCTTCCATCAACGGTCAATGTATGTGATGCTACCCGCGGATACGGTCCGGCTCATATTATTGGGGGGGCCCGTTCGTCGGAAAGCTGTACATTGGATCGACAAATGTTGTAAGTTGGGTGGAACTCCCATGGGATCGGCTCATATTATTGGGGGATCCACATGGCGACCGTCCATCACAACTTAATATTGATGGGTCATCTTGACATGTCACTTTAAACGGCGTCATATTATTGGGCCCTTATTGGACATGAGGTAAACACATGGGGGTTGCTTTGGAAGCAATTGGGCTCTACCTTTTGAGAATTATGGTTGGCTGATATTATTCGGGACCATAAGTTTGTCAATTGGACTCCATGTTCTCACTAAGGAAAAAGTTTCCCGTTTTCACTAGAGGGTAGTGAAATCGTTAAAATAGTGGGAGTGAGATTCATAAAATTAAATTCGCCTATTTTATGTCTTAGTAAATTGCTTAAACAATCATTGATATATGTCTGTTTTTCTTTTCAGTATTTCATACAATGAATTCGCGGAATCCATTATTCTCGATCCTCGAACAAAACAAGTTGACTGGCGCAAACTATACGGAATGGTTCCGGAAGTTGAAGATTGTCTTGACTTCGGAGAAGATGCTCTACGTGTTAGAGAAATCACCTCCGAAGGAAGCACCAGCTGACGTAAGTCCGGAGGAATTGGCCAAACTTGATGCATGGTGGGACCATGACATCAAGACCAAATGCTATATGCAAGCCTCGATGTCTGATGAACTCCAGAGGCGATTTGAGGACACCGTGAATGCTGCTGACAATCACGCTCAACTCAAGGAACTTTTTGGGGCTCAATCGAGGGCTGAAAGGTTCGCTACTGTTAAGGAGCTAATGACGTGTCGCATGCGTGAAGGGACTTCGGTCCGTGATCATGGGGTATGAGTGATTTGGCTCATACAGAAGTTAGCAACTCTTGATTTGGTGTTGGAGCATGAACTCAACGTGGATTTACTACTTCTGTCTCTTCCTTCTTCGTTTGACGGATTTGTGGTAAATTTTAATATGAACAAGATAGAGGCCACCCTTGAAGAGATGGTCAATATGCTTGTAACATATGAATCCACACTAAAGAAGGATAAACCAGCTTTCTTGGTGGGCTCCTCATCTTCTGCTAAGAAGGGGCCAAGTACGAAGGGTAAGAAACGTTCTGCCCCACCCAAGAAAGTCGAACCCGAGAAGAAGCACAAGACAAAGGCTTCAAACAATGGAAAATCCAAGGATGTTTGCCATTACTGCAAGAAGCCCGGTCATTGGAAGCGCAACTGCAAGGAATATCTAGAGCAGTTGGGAACTGCAAAGGGTATGTTCTATATTGAAATAAACATTTCACTTAATACTACTTCTTGGGTATTGGATACCGGATGTGGATCTCACATTTGCAATGATTTGCAGGTGATGACAAGAAGTCGCAGGCTTAGAATGGGTGAGACCCAGCTGAGGCTCGGGAATGGTTCCAGAGTTGAAGCTACAGCCATTGGAGATGTTTGTTTAATTTTGCAGAACGGTTTTAAGTTATTTTTAAGAGATTTTTTATTTGTTCCGGATTTAATTAAAAACATTATTTCTGTTTCTATGCTAGATAGAGATGGTTATTCTTGCAATTTTGTGAATGGGATTTGCAATATTTACAAGAATGAATGTTTGATTGGAAATGGACAACTTGAAAACGATCTATACAACTTAAAACTGAAAGACGTTCCAATAAATTATATTGATAAACCGGCAACAACAAACAAAAGGAAAATCGATAGTCAAAACCCGGCGAACCTTTGGCATGCTAGGCTAGGTCATATTTCCTCAAGGAGGATGAACAAGCTAGTGGGAGAGGGCATGTTTGATATGTCTGATATTAACTCTCTACCTACTTGTGAATCCTGTCTAAAAGGGAAAATGACTAAATCTCCTTTTAAGGGGAAGCCTGAGCGTAGTCAAAATCTGTTGGATTTGATCCATACAGATGTTTGTGGACCATTTAGAGTTGGGACTCAATATGGCCACACCTACTTCATTACCTTTACTGACGATTATTCAAGGTATGGGTATTTATATTTAATGAAATATAAGTCTGAAGCATTTGAAAAGTTCAAAGAATTCAAGGCTGAAGTAGAAAACAAGCTAGGTAAAAGTATTAAAGCACTTCGATCGGATCGAGGTGGAGAATACTTAAGTACCGAGTTTTTGGACTATCTAAAAGAGAATGGGATTCTCTCTCAGTGGACTCCTCCTATGACACCACAGCTGAATGGTGTATCGGAGCGTCGTAATCGAACTTTGTTGGACATGGTTCGATCCATGATGAGCTTCACTGAGCTTCCACCTTCGTTTTGGGGCTATGCGCTTGAAACGGCGGTATTGTTGTTGAACAACGTCCACACTAAAGCAGTGGACAAAACACTATACGAGTTATGGAATGGCAAAGCTCCTAAGTATTCGTACTTGAGGATTTGGGGATGTCCAGCTTACGTGAAGCGGACAGTGGGAGATAAGTTGGATAGTCGATCCAGCTTATGTTATTTTGTAGGGTATCCGAAGAATTCAATCGGATATTATTTCTATTATCCTGCTGAAACAAAGGTGTTTGTTTCTAGGAATGCCACCTTCTTGGAGAAGGAGTTCTTATTGGATAAGAAAGGCGAGATGATGGAACTCAAAGAAGTTCGAGAAGAACCCGAAATACAAAATAATGATCCTACGCCTCAGGAATCATTACTGGACACGCCTGAACCTAGAAGATCCGAGAGGACTTCTAGACCTCCTGTTCGATATGGTCTTCTTCTTGAAGGGGATCAAGATGAACCCGACATTGGATGTGATCCAAGAAACTTCAAGGAAGCAATTTCCGATGCGGATTCAAATTTATGGCTTGAAGCTATGCAGTCTGAATTGGATTCGATGCATACAAACCAAGTTTGGTCTTTAGTAGATCCTCCCGATGGAATTGTTCCAATAGGGTGTAAATGGATCTACAAGAGAAAGCTTGGGCCTGATGGTAAGGTATTGACCTACAAGGCGCGATTGGTGGCGAAAGGTTACACTCAAAGACAAGGAGTTGACTATGATGAAACCTTTTCACCAGTTGCAATGTTCAAGTCCATAAGAATCCTTATTGCCATAGCTGCATGGTATGACTATGAGATATGGCAAATGGATGTGAAGACTGCTTTTCTTAATGGAGACATTAAGGAAGAAATCTATATGAAGCAGCCAGAGGGGTTCACATCCATGGGAAGCGAGCATAAGGTATGCAAGCTTCAGAGATCAATTTATGGTCTAAAACAAGCATCAAGAAGTTGGAACCAGAAATTTGATGAAACAATAAAAGATTTTGGTTTCATCAAGAACCCGGAGGAACCGTGCGTGTACAAGAAAGTAGTTAAGGATGCTGTGACATTCTTATTACTTTATGTTGATGACATCCTACTCATTGGGAATGATGTAGGGATGTTGCAGTCAACAAAGATATGGTTATCAGGTAGATTCTCGATGAAGGATTTGGGTGAGGCATCCTACATTCTTGGGATACAGATCTATAGAGATAGATCTAAGAGAATGATAGGACTCACTCAATCAACCTACATCGACACCATATTGAAACGGTTTTCAATGGATGGGTCCAAGAGAGGACATCTACCCATGTGTCATGGAGTTTCTTTATCCAAGTCTATGTGTCCCAAGACTGATGCAGAGATAGAGAATATGACACATGTACCATATGCGTCAGCTATAGGTAGTATCATGTATGGGATGATATCTACCAGACCGGATGTAGCTTTGCTCTGAGTGTCACGAGCAGATATCAGGCTAATCCTGGTCAAATGCATTGGAAAGTCGTGAAGGACATTTTTAAGTACTTACGAAGGACTAAGAATATGTTCATGGTATATGGAGGACGAGATCTGAAATTGGAAGGCTATACCGACTCTAGCTTCCAAAGTGACGTGGATGACTCGAAGTCAACCTCTGGATTTGTGTTCATGCTCAATGGCGGTGCTGTCTCTTGGAAGAGTTCCAAGCAGGACACCATAGCGGATTCCACCACTGAGGCTGAATACATTGCGGCATCAGATGCTGCTAAAGAGGCCGTTTGGATGAGGAAGTTCGTCCAAGAGTTGGGCGTCATTCCTGAATTTGTTGGTCCAGTCCCGGTGTACTGTGACAACACGGGTGCCGTTGCTCAAGCAAAGGAACCAAGGTCTCATCAAAGATCCAAACACGTACTGAGGAAATACCACATCATCCGGGAGATTGTGGAAAGAGGAGACATCACTGTCGAACGAGTGGCCTCTGCAGACAATATCGCTGATCCGCTTACTAAGCCCTTGCCAGGACCATTGTTTGACAAACATCGCGAAGCAATGGGTCTACGTAGTATGACTAGTTGGCTATAGGGCAAGTGGGAGATTGAAAGAGTGGGTGCCCAGTGAGCCAACTTGTGGCTATGGGCTTTGATGACTCTTTGTACAAACGATCTTTTGTTTAATATAATTTACACTTTTATTAATGGCAATGACTTTATCTTTCTTCATATTGTTATATTGTGATATACTATTGTTGTTTTGATAAAGACCTTGAATATACTATAGTGTATGTAAGATGTGGTAGAACATGGGGATGTCTATCATGAAATACATCTTATAGTCACTGTATATTCTAAACTGTTCCTAGTCGATTGAGCCGTCCGATAATAAGGATAAGGATCGCTCGAGTTTGAGACTAGCATTTGCGATGCGGAGTACCACGTTTCATTGGTAGGGAACATGGAGATGTTCGAAGCATGCAAATGGATATTCATAGGATGAATAATCGAACTACCCTATCCGGACTTTCCAAGTGGTTATCACTTATCGAGTGGATAAAGTCCGCGGTTTTGGTTGTACACCATTAGTCCTTACTACTTGAAACATCATGGAGACTCTATATGCTAGTACTGTGCTTTGACTCGTTTACCGACTCTATGGGGGTCATCAGGTGTCGGGATTGGGTACAGTTACAACACATATAGAAGTCGATGCATTGTTGTCAAGGATTCACCACATACTTGCGAGTGTGGATATCCTATGCGATCTGAGGAGATATTAGTGTGACGAATCTCTGGCCAGAGTACTTGATGTGATTTAAGAAATGGTTTCTTAGTAGCACATGCGATGTCACTAATTTGATCTTCAAGATGTATTACATAGTTATCGAATCTTGAGCGACTCTCGATATACCAATGGTTGTTGATTCGATCGGGATATTTGGATGAAGGGACCGTACTGTACGCTAACCAAAATCTACTGGTTCTTGTAGGCACTATCAGTGATACCTAGGGAATCATGGGGCGATGTTGCTAGGCGCTTTACCATGATTCGTTGGGCAAGTCGGAAATCGTTGTTCCGAGTCACAAGGAGTTGTGAGCCCACGGCTAGCTGTATCCCTGAACCATTGAGGGTCACACAGTGTAATGGAGTTTTAATCCCCGTTGAGATAGTTAAATTTAAAGAGTTAAATTTAATGAATAAAGAAGTTGGACTTCTTAAATAAGAGTAAGGGAGTAGGATTTCCTAAAATGACATAGGGATGTACATTTTTGGAAACCACTGAATTCGGATTCAGGAAAATTTATCTTGACTTTAAAATGTGCAGAAATGGTTTCTGTGCACATTGGTAAAATCGGTTTATCAATCGGAGTCACGATGAATTTTATATTAATTTCTGAACATGCGGGCTTTGCTTGTCGGGCCTCAACTTATGACTAATGGGCCCTAAGGTGTTAGTGGCCTGCATTATAAATACGTTATTGCAGTACAGAAATTAGACACAACAGGTCATAATTTGAGACAGTTTTTCGAAAACCCTAGCCTCCTCTCTCTCAAAGTGGTCGAACACCCTCCCTCTCTGTCTGAGAAATTCCGGTCTGTGATTTTGAATTGCAGTCTGGAATAGCGAATCAAATTCGTTTATTCTCTTCGCAGAAAACTTCTGATAGATTTTCTAGTGCAATCTATCAGAGGGATTAAACCTCCATTCGTGGACCTGATTGAAGGAAAGCTTGTTCATCAGTTCCAGGGAGATACAAGAAGCGCAGAGAAATCTGTGTGGTGTCCAATAATCTCGCTTCGAGATTGAAGGTAAAATTTAATAATAGTTATTTAATTTTACACACACAAATAATTTAATCGTTAAGCGGTTGATACCCACACTATGGAATTGTTCCATAATAAAATTTTTAAACTTCCGCTGCACCGGGTATCAATCGTGATTGATCTGAACGCCAGTTTCCCAACAAATATGCGGGGCGAACCTCAGTAAACTGTCAAATATATAGTCCTCGATACTCATATTCCCTTGCTTCAAATTTGCAAACTCAGCACCTTTGTCATTTCGATAGAAAACTGGGAAAAATCTTTTATAGAATTCAGATTTAAAAAGTGCCCAAGTGATTTCCGTACCTCTGTTCTCTTTGGCTTTCTTGGTTGTCATCCACCAACTTTTTGTCACTCCCTGCAGTTGATGAATAACCAATCCAACCCTGCGGTCGTCAGAGTAGTCGAGCGAATCGAAGAGTTGATCTATATCATCAAACCAACTCTAACAATCTATCGGATTCTCTTTCCCATTCAAATACGGTGGCCTGAAGGATTTGAATCTTTTCAGTAAGGCTTCCATAGGCGTGATCGTCTCATCCATCTGTACCACCGGAGGAGTCATAATTGGAGTAGTTTCTGTAGTAGGAACAATCGGTGGAGTATTCATGTCAAGCCTTCTTCGAGTACCCATCTAAATTGACAAGGGTTAGAACACGGATAATTCAATTCACATCTCACCATTTCAGTGTTAAGAAACCTCTGGTTGTCTTACCAATATGATAGATGGAACTCAGATCAATGCATGAATACAATTCATATCTCAATCAAATCATGCTTTAACAATTTGAATCTCCAAGTCACGTAATTCAAATAAATTTTCAATCCATAAAGCATGCTCGCATATTCTGTAATCATAGAATTAATCAATCACATGTGAGAAATCAAGGTCAAGCGGACTCGGTCTACCCCGCTCACTTCTAGAACAAAATCCAGGAACTTATCTCTATGATAACACTTAATGTCAGGCCTAGATTCTAATCATGCAATCTCAGGGTAATTAAATTAATCAACTCAATTACAAGAATAGGATTAAAGAATTCAAAAATCATTTTTTTTTAAAAAAGGTGGTGCTCGCTCGTTCGGTAAAATCTTACCGATCGATCGGGCCAAAGATTCCAGTTCTCTGCCCAAGAATCAGGACCCCTCGCTCGATCGGTAAAATCTTACCGATCAAGCGAGCATGAAATTCACATACTCTGCCTCGCTAAAAAAAGTGCTCGCTCGATCCGCCAGAATTCGCCGATCGAGCGAGACCCTCTGCCCAGAAAAATTCTGGTTTTCTTCTCCAATTTCAATTCCATTAAATCCACAATAACAACATCAAAATCCCATTCAACAAGATACAACAAAAATGTAATGAGTTATACAAACCTCACAAAATAAAGCATGCATAATAAGGTCCATCTAGTTCGGACTTATTCAATACAAAAAGGAGTTCAATTACAAAGTGACTCCTAACATCCAAGCCTCACTCTATTCTCTCAATCCTCTAGCCATGTTGTCTCTGATTCGTTCCTGCCCCACCTGTTGCCAAGTACACATACAAACAAAGACAACAGCCGGATAATCCGGTGAGAATAATATTCCCAGTAAAAGAGACTGAAATGTAATCAAATAAACATATCAAGTCATATAAGAACTCGTTTCCCATATAATCAACTAATCCAATCAAGTACTGTATTTAAAATGATATGCATGTCTTTAAACTTCTGGATTATCAGACTCAGACAATCAATGAATTTCTTCTATTCTTTCTTTCTTCGGTTTGGGATCCCGAGGCTAAAAACATCCACAATCACACCGACTCTCCTCTCGAGGTGGACATGGCATGCTTTAATCCTCTAGACTCAAGAGCATTATAGTGAGCTACTCAACAAGGTAGTAAATCGCCTACCAAGCTACTCAACTACAATCCCTAGATCGTCTAATTCAAATTGAATAAATCAAGGCTCAATATGAATGCATATGTAATCTCATGCACTCAATATAAATTCAATCATATAATCAATAAGCAATCAAATCATGCAATATGTGATTTCTTCTAGGACACTCGAATCAATCCCGACTCGAGTTAATCGTCCTATTCCATTCCAAAGTCATCTTATACCTCTTATTTTTCGTTCCAACACTTCAATCTGAAAACAACAATTCTCAATTCAAAAACTATCCAATCAAGTTCATTAATCGATATAGAAAGACATCGATACTATACCGGCTCAACTCTTCCAAACTTGCCAAAAGCTGCAACTCTAGCAACTTCAAAGACTCCCAATCAATCTATCAGAAGAAGTCACGGATCAAAATTGATATCAAAACTCAATCAAAACTCAATACAATCAAAATATCGAAACGATATCCAAAACTCAAACTGACGGCATAACGGCTATAAACTGACCAATCCGGAAATGCAGACATCAAAACAACAGATCAACGTACTCATTCCAATCTTCAAACATCAAACACAACACAAAATCAACACATCTCAAAAACATCATTTTCGAAAATGACAAGAAAAAATTCATAACAATTCCGATTGTCGTTAGATCTTCGAACCGTCTTAGATAAACGATCACCGCTAACTCATAATCATCATCTCCGAATATAAACAAATTCTGACAACATCAATAAATTCAAACTTCTCAGAATTAAGATAAACTTACTTCCAAACGGAGCACTCGTCGCTGTGATCGTAGATATCAAGTCAAATCAATTCTATCGGACAGATTGAGCTAGAATCGAAATCACAAAAGCTTGGAAGCTTTTTTATCGTCTTCAATGGAGGGGAATCGAGATGGAGGAGATAAGGGAAGGAAATGAAGACTTAGTCAAAGTCTCAATCTTATAACAAATCCACTTTTTGCATTTTAGTCCCTGAAATTTCCAAAAATTGCAAAAAGGTTCCTGATTAATAAAAAGTCCGATCTCGAATTCTGAAATCACCGAATATCTCAAATAACATCAATTAAGATAAAAACGAGGTGTTACACTTGTTCTACTAGATTGATTATTGTACAACTCTAGAACTTCATGTATTGCATTTTGACAGTTTGGCATATCTATGCATGCCTATGATTTAGTTGGTTGATTTTTATACACTTTCCCAAGTTTTATTTTTACTTTTTGGGAGTGTTTTTCAGTGCAAGTCGAAGGGGCAGCGCGCCCGCGCCTTCCCTGGTCTTGGAATTTTGCATTTTGCGAAATTCCGGCGCGCCCGCGCCTGTTGTTCGAAAAAAAAATAAAAATAAAAATTTTGTTTCGCGACGTGATTTTGCGTTGCCAAATGTCTGTTTTTGCGTCGCCAATTGTACTAGGTTAATTTTAAGCCTTTTTTGGCGAGGTTAGATGATTAGAATCGAGGTCTCACATTAAGTGGTATCAGAGCGATAAGATTCTTGGAATTGAATTAGAGTGAGCGGGGTAGATCGAGTCCGCATGAATTGAATTTTTGCATGTAATTGATTTATTTAAATGATTATTTAAATACGTGCGAGCATGATTTATTAATTCTTGAATTAATTAAATTACATGAGTTGTGATTTAATTTTCGAATCACGATTACTTGATTTGATTGAGAGCATGCTTTATTATTTATGAGTTACTTGGAATTACATGATTATGTGATTTAAATTTTAAAGCATGAATTACTTGAAATATAAACTATATTTTTTTAAATTTCGGATCCGAGTTCCACCATCTGCTTGAGCTAGCGGATCAGAGATTGTTTGCGATGAGAATTAGAATTCGAATTGAGATCCGAAATTCAGTGATTGGTAGTAGAACGAACTTTTAGGACAGAGATGTGAAACACCAAATTTTGAGATGGAGTTTTGGTATCCTTTTCATCATGAATATCAAAATTGTCTCCTGAAGAATTTTAGCAGACGACAAACAGCAGTAACTCCTTCGACTGATCTAGATCGTACCACTACTGCACTGATAGATGTTACTCTGACAACGATGGGAGTCCTACCGAGAAGGTTTTAGTCGTTTAGATTACCGATTTTGAAGAGTACCGAAAATGCTGTTGGATGCAGAAGTTGAACAGAAGGGATCGATCAGTTGTGTGATTCTCCAAACTACAAAGACGACCGGAGAATTCGGTTAGTGTGGTACCAACTTAGAGGATCGATAAAAGTTGATAGAAATTGGAGAAGAGAGCATTAGGGAATCAAGGTTCGATCACTTTTTGGAATCTGCCTTCATCCGAATTTCTTCGACAGATTCTTTTCACCGTTTGAGTAGAGTTAGAGGGACTTAGAAATCATCTTTAATCGAAGAGAAAGAAGTTTATGAGATCACTAAGCAGTGCCTGGAGATCAGAAGATGTTGTTAGGTCTGTCATCAGCCCGGACACTATGCCAGAGTTCGTCATCTTGATTTTATCGAAATATCTCCGAAGGGGAATTCCTTGTGTCTTTAACTCCGACAGAGATTCTAGCCGTTCCAAATGTTCCTTTCGGCCACAATGAAAATTTTTTGGAGAACTCAACCTTATGACGAACCAATATTCGAGGCAAAAGATTCCAGTTGTACTCTTATCGAGGATCAGATTTAGATTTCACCGATGACGACTGCAGGAATCAATGGAGTATGGTTGCTATTCTTTTCTGATATGATCGGTTACGCACCTTATCTTTCTTCTGATTGATATTTATTGATGCATCCCAGTTTGTTGAAATTTTATTATCAGTATTCGCAATTCTTTGAATTGATGGGATGAGTTAGAACCGAACAGTATTGTATTTCAGATTCTGATTTGATTGAGATTTTGATTTGATTGTAACTGAGCAGTATCGTACTTCAGTTATCAGATTGTAATTTGACTGTCTGTTAGTTGCTTTATTCAGTAC
Source organism: Henckelia pumila (assembly GCF_033568475.1). Taxonomy (NCBI): domain Eukaryota; kingdom Viridiplantae; phylum Streptophyta; class Magnoliopsida; order Lamiales; family Gesneriaceae; genus Henckelia; species Henckelia pumila. The sequence goes on along the minus strand of NC_133120.1, from coordinate 35,528,654 downwards.
AGGACTACTGTGGATTGTTTCAGGAAGTTGACAGATTCAGATCCGAGTCAATAGACGAACGGAAATCCTCCGCTGATGTCCTAGAATCTAGCCTGAATTGGTTGATAAACCAGTGGTTAGAGAGTTGTTGTTATCATCCAGATGAGATTTTTGGATTACCTCTGAGTCATGAGGTTAGATTTAGCAATGACTTGAGATCAGACATCATCAGCTGAGAGTTGGATAGAAAGAAGTATTGAAGACTGAACCAGTGGTTAGAGAGTTGCTGTTATCATCCAGATGGATAAACCAGTACCGTTTGTAGTGAAACTCATCTACAGTATTGTAGATCTTTTGAATCTAATCTATCATAGTTAGTTAGATGGAATTAAAAATTCTTATCGATCATTTCGGTTTTGTTCGAAGAATAGTACTGATCATACAGAGTATTGGAGGATGGTCTTACAGAATTTCGTGCCGAGACGTTGCATACTACGCTATTGAAGTCTGAATTTTGATTGTATCGAGATGTCCTTTCCTTGATCATATTAATTCTAGATCTGGAATTTCTGTGATCATTGCCAGACCGAAGCTGTTTTGATTGAATCCAAACCGACATCTGTACCTGAGAATTGAATATTTTGAGTCCTATAGTAGATTTTTGAGAGATTCTTATCATCGTGGAGCCAATTTCTCATCTAAGTCCAGAGAATGCACTTGTACCTAAACCGAATCTTATGAGATCAGTTTGTTTGGCATGAAGAAAAGATCGACCCGAGCTTCAGTATTTTATTATTTTCCTCTGTACTGATAATCTTCAGTGCATTGCATCTTCTTATCCAGATTCTGGAGGTATTCTTATTCGGAGGAAGTCTGTGATAGCTCAGTCATAGTAACAGCTGAAGTAGTATGAGACTCAACATCCTATTCATGATATTGAATTGGCAGTAATCTTATTGTTTGTTGGATCGGACATCTCTATCTCCAGTGAAATTTTCGAAGCCTTTTCTGAACTGAGAAGTCAGAGTATGAGTTTTGCAACCGAACTGATTTTGAGATTGAGGAGAAGATTGGATATGATGAAGAATCCGATGGTGAATTTTAGTATGATCCGAAGTGATACGACGCAGCGACTGAGGTTTGAACATAATGATCTATTATTATTTTATCTTCTACCGTTATTCTCTTGAGCCGGTGAATCTGTTCTTATTTTATCTACTATCCTTGACTTCGCCGACCGATGAATGTAGCATTTCTGATTTAGAGTTTGGAACAAATAGGAAGTATATCAGAATTCTCTTATCCGAACTGAGCCAGAATTTAATTAGATGATGGAGATAGCGCAGAAACATATCGAATTGGAGAATTTAATGCAGAAGAGTCAGAACTGGGCACAGTCTGAGTATCGGGACAGTGATGATACCTCAAGTTTTGAGTAATTGCTTTGTCGTGCCAGAGATTTTGATTGAGACAGAGTACCTTAAGATTGACACTTCGCACTTATTCATTATTCTTTCAGATGATCGAAAGATATTCAAAGGATTGAGGAATCGACCTTTATAGTAACGGATGAAGAACGAGGTTCGAAGTATGATTTTGCAATTGCTAGTCTGTCCAATTTTGATAGCTGATAGAGAGAAGGAACCGAATATCTGTGTTACAGTTAATTGTCAGATTGAAAAGAAGATTATTTTTCGACGAATACCTTTCTGAAGCTATCGACCAGTCTGGAAATTTGAATCTATCTGAGTTTTATTAGACCGATTGCAGAATCTGCTACTGTTTTTCCGGAAAAAATGAATTCCAGACTCGACTCAATGTTGAGAAGTTGGTCAGAAAGAATATCATATTGTTTTGCTCTGTCGCAGTTTACCTGTGCGGAATAGAATTGGGAGTGTTTGGCTTGTGGTCGAAGGTATAGAACTGTCTAATTTGGAGATGCTATCTGATTGTAACCGAGATATAATTGTAGTCTGCTTTCGTTTTCGTACAGAATGGATTCCAGACACGACGATATGATTGGGATTGTTGTCAGGAGAATTTTCAGATAGTTGACTTGTCAAAATCTGTCCTTTCAGAATGAGATTTTGAGTTAACTCTCACCTTGAACTCAGCCTTTAAGGGACTTTAATTATTGGATTATAATTGAGTTTAGTTATTATTCTCAGAACGACGGACAGCCAAGAATAAGCGATATAGACCTTAAGAGGACATGTTGAGCTGTAGTAATTGATTTTGGCACTAGCTGGATGGTTTTCTCATCTTTTGCGAAGTTTTTGTACAACAGTTATCAGACGAATATCTTGATATCAATTTTGCCAATCTGTTGTACGAGACGGAATGAGAACCCCAGTTGAATTGGGATGATTTTCTGAGTTCTCTGGCTTGGGATCGGATTTGATTCGAGGTTTGATAGACGGATGGAGAATTCCTGTCTATGAAGAAGACGACTTGAGAAGAAGTATGTACGAAGTATTCCAATTCCGACGCAGACCTCTGAACTTATGTTCAGGGAGGCCGAGTAATTCAGAAGATTCCTCAGTTTCGAGGCTGTTGCAGTTATTATAAGAGAGAGAACTGTCTCGATGAACTCACGGGTTCCTTTGAGATTCTAGAGGGGATAGGCGATCTCGCCTACCGACTTTTACTCCTTCAGTTCTTCTTGTTTTCCACTAATTTGTTTTTCCGTATTCTTCGGGTTTTCTCGACATGCTTCACATCTTTTGTTGTCAAATTCACAGATTTTCTTTCAGGTTGAGACTAGAATTGATGAGTCGCCAACTTTGTTGAGACGACCGATTCAGAATTGACCGAACTGAGTATCAGCTCTTTAGCGAGACCGATTCAGTTTGAGTTTATGCAGTTTAGATGATTCGGATTTGAAGAAACGGTTCAAGAAGCGGAGTTTATTAGAACCGCGATTTCAGAGTTATTTTGAGAGAAGAATTATTTTAGCAGTCTTCAAACTGTATCTTGTTTTCTGAGAAGGAACTGCTTTGATTTCGAGGACGAAATCGATTCTTAGAAAGGGAGAATTGTAAGTCCCTGAAATTAATTATTTTCGGATTAGTGGAATTTATTTAATTATTAGAATTGAATTGATGGGAATTAATTGAGCCGATATTGAATCGATTTAAATTGATAATTCAGGGACCGAGTTGCAATTGTGAAATAGACCAATTCAAAGCTTGACTTATATTATTATTATCCTTGCAACTTGCCTCCTCCATCACTTCACTCCCTCTCCTTTCCTTCTCCTTTCGCACGTACAAAACCGAGAAGCCATGACCAATTTCTTCAAGATTTTCTTCCGTCCGATTCGCACGATCCGACCGTCAGATTTTGATTCCGAGTTGAGTTTCATGATCACCGCAACGAGGGCTTCATTCTGACTTAAGTATTGTTACAATCCACGAACTTTGAATTTTGTTGGGTTGTTAGAATTTGATAATCTTCGAGTATGTTGTTCTTGAGCTAGCATAGATCGTGTATTCGAAGTCGGTTCGGAAAAAGAACGAAGTTTGAATTTTATATGATTTTTGGAGCATATTTTCGAAAATGGGTCAAGGGATATTGTTGAGATTTTTTGTTTTTTGAAGGATTGGAGGATGATATGAGATAGTTTGAGTTGTTTGATGATGTTTGTTTATTTTTGGATTGACCGTTTATACCATTATACCATCGAAATTGAGTTTTGGATTATCGGTATTATTATTCGGTTTGATTTCCGGGTTTTTTTGAGTTAGAAGATTTATATCGAATCTGTATTTCATATTTTCAGATTTTTGAGTTGAAAGATTCGGGTTTGGATCGAACTTGGAAGTTGAATCGATCGATAATTGAAGACGGTATATTGATTGAGTTTCTTTGTTTCGATTCGATTGATTGTTTATTTGAGTTCATTGTTATTTTCAGATTTGAATCCACGACGAACTTGAAAAGGTAAGAAGACGACGATTGAATTAATGGGACTATTAACTCTAATTTGATTTAATTCAAGTGCCCAAAAGAAATCACATACTTGTATGCTTTTTTTTGGATTATTTGATTTTAACTTGAATGAATTTAATTGCACTTGCATACATCTTGAGCCGAAGATTCGATTCGTTTTGAACTTAGACGATTTAGGGAGCTATATTGAAGTGGCTTTGGATTTCGAGTTTTTCCAATTGCTAGAATACTTCTTATAGTTGCTCTAAAGTCTGGTGGTCTGATTTGAGCGTCATCCACCCCGAATGGGTGTGTCGGTGAGTTGATCGTGAAAACTTGACCCTGGGATCCCAACCGAGTACCGAATGATATTCGATTATCCGATTAGATAATCCCGAGTTTTGAAGTCATGCATTGCATTTTAATGCATTTCAAGTTGAGTGCTGATATGCGTTTCTGAATTGATTGACTCGTTGTTTTATATAACATGATTTGATATATTATTTGGAATTTCTTGATTTGTCTCTTTTACTGGGAATTATATTGTCACCGGATTATCCGGCTATCGTTTTGTTTGTATGTGTACTTGACAGCAGGTGGGGCAGGATCGAGTCAAGAGCTGCATGACTAGGTGGTCGAGTTGATAGAGTGAGGCTTCGTTGTTGTAGGAGTTGATTTTTTTTTCGAACTTGGTTTGTATTTTGATTTTGGAACTTAGAAGTGATGCTTGTTCTACTAGATTGATTATTGTACAACTCTAGAACTTCATGTATTGCATTTTGACAGTTTGTCATATCTATGCATGCCTATGATTTAGTTGGTTGATGGTTATACACTTTCCCAACTCCGAAGGGGCAGCGCGCCCGCGCCTTTCCTGGGCTTGGAATTTCGCATTTTGCGAAATTCCGGCGCGCCCGCGCCTGTTGTTTGAAAAAAATAAAATAAAATAAATAAAAATTTGTTGTTTCGCGACGTGATTTTGCGTCGCCAATTGTACTAGATTAATTTTATGTCTTCTTTGCCGAGGTTAGATGATTAGAATCGAGGTCTCACACCCCTTCAATTTCCTAGAGGCATAAGTAATAACTCTTTCCCGTTGCATGAGAATTGCTCCTAATCCCAACATAGAAGCATCTATGTACACAACAAAATCACCTTGCCCTGATGGTATGGCTAACATCGGTGCCCTTGTAAGAGCCTTCTTCAACACATCAAAGATCTCTTGACACTTCGGGCTCAAATAAAACTTAGCTTTCTTCTTGGTCAACACGTTCAAGGGCACAACAATGGATGAAAAGCCCTTGATGAACTTTCTATAATAACCTGTCAATCTAAGGAATCTGCGAATCTCCGATGCATTACTAAGTATCGACAACTCCTTCACTGCTTGAACTTTGGAGGGATCTACCTTTACACCGCTCTTGGAGATTACATGAACCAAGAATTCTACTCTATCCAACCAAAATTCACACTTGTCAAACTTGGCAAATAACCTCCGATCTTGAAGCAACTCTAGAACTGTCCTCAAATGTTGTGTGTGCTCCTCTCGGTCCTTGGAGTAGATGAGGATTTTATCGATGAAGAAAATGACAAATCTGTACAAGTACGGCTGAAAAACACGGTTCATGAGTTCCATGAAGACCGTGGGCGCGTTCGTCAATATGAACGGCATCACAAAGAACTCGTACTGGCCGTATCGAGTATTAAAAGCAGTCTTAAACACATTTGATTCCTTCACCTTCAATTGATGATAGCCTGAATGAAGATCAATCTTCAAAAATACGGAGACTCCTTGCAACTGATCAAAGAGGTCCTCTATCCTAGGAAGTGGGTACTTATTCTTCACTTTCACTCCGTTCAAATATCGGTAATCAATACACAACCTCAAACTCCCATCCTTCTTTTTCACAAAAAAGATCGATGCTAGGGAGTATAAAACCCTTATCAAGAAAATCTTGAATCTGCTCTTTCAAATCCTTCATCTCCATAGGAGCCAATCTGTATGGTGCCTTAGAAATTGGCACGGTACCAGGAACCAAGTCGATAGAGAACTCAACCTCTCTATCAGGCGGAAGACCTGCAACGTCGTGTGGGAACACATCTCCAAAATCCCTGACCACTTCCACATCCAAAAGCACGGGTCTGCCTGGTAACTCTGTCACAGACAAACAAGCCAAGCATGACTCACAACTGTTGGAAAACGCGGCTCTCAGATCAATCACGATTGATACCCGGTGCAGCGGAAGTTTAAAAATTTTATTATGGAACAATTCCATAGTGTGGGTATCAACCGTTTAACGATTAAATTATTTGTGTGTGTAAAATTAAATAACTATTATTAAATTTTACCTTCAATCTCGAAGCGAGATTATTGGACACCACACAGATTTCTCTGCGCTTCTTGTATCTCCCTGGAACTGATGAACAAGCTTTCCTTCAATCAGGTCCACGAATAGAGGTTTAATCCCTCTGATAGATTGCACTAGAAAATCTATCAGAAGTTTTCTACGAAGAGAATAAACGAATTTGATTCGCTATTCCAGACTGCAATTCAAAATCACAGACCGGAATTTCTCACGCAGAGAAGGGAGGGGGCGGCCGAATTTGAGAGAGAGGAGGCTAGGGTTTTCGAAAAAACTGTCTCAAATTATGACCTGTTGTGTTGTGATTTCTGTACTGCAATAACTTATTTATAATGCAGGCCACTAACACCTTAGGGCCCATTAGTCATAAGTTGAGGCCCGACAAGCAAAGCCCGCATGTTCAGAAATTAATATAAAATTCATCGTGACTCCGATTGATGAACCGATTTCACCAATGTGCACAGAAACCATTTCTGCACATTTTAAAGTCAAGATAAATTTTCCTGAATCCGAATTCAGTGATTTCCAAAAATGTACATCCCTATGTCATTTTAGGAAATCCTACTCCCTTACTCTTATTTAAGAAGTCCAACTTCTTTATTCATTAAATTTAACTCTTTAAATTTAACTATCTCAACGGGGATTAAAAACTCCATTACACTGTGTGACCCTCAATGGTTCAGGGATACAGCTAGCCGTGGGCTCACAACTCCTTGTGACTCGGAACAACGATTTCCGACTTGCCCAACGAATCATGGTAAAGCGCCTAGCAACATCGCCCCATGATTCCCTAGGTATCACTGATAGTGCCTACAAGAACCAGTAGATTTTGGTTAGCGTACAGTACGGTCCCTTCATCCATATATCCCGATCGAATCAACAACCATTGGTATATCGAGAGTCGCTCAAGATTCGATAACTATGCAATACATCTTGAAGATCAAATTAGTGACATCGCATGTGCTACTAAGAAACCATTTCTTAAATCACATCAAGTACTCTGGCCAGAGATTCGTCACACTAATATCTCCTCAGATCGCATAGGATATCCACACTCGCAAGTATGTGGTGAATCCTTGACAACAATGCATCGACTCCTATATGTGTTGTAACTGTACCCAATCCCGACACCTGATGACCCCCATAGAGTCGGTAAACGAGTCAAAGCACAGTACTAGCATATAGAGTCTCCATGATGTTTCAAGTAGTAAGGACTAATGGTGTACAACCAAAACCGCGGACTTTATCCACTCGATAAGTGATAACCACTTGGAAAGTCCGGATAGGGTAGTTCGATTATTCATCCTATGAATATCCATTTGCATGCTTCGAACATCTCCATGTTCCCTACCAATGAAACGTGGTACTCCGCATCGCAAATGCTAGTCTCAAACTCGAGCGATCCTTATCCTTATTCTCGGACGGCTCAATCGACTAGGAACAGTTTAGAATATACAGTGACTATAAGATGTATTTCATGATAGACATCCCCATGTTCTACCACATCTTACATACACTATAGTATATTCAAGGTCTTTATCAAAACAACAATAGTATATCACAATATAACAATATGAAGAAAGATAAAGTCATTGCCATTAATAAAAGTGTAAATTATATTAAACAAAAGATCGTTTGTACAAAGAGTCATCAAAGCCCATAGCCACAAGTTGGCTCACTGGGCACCCACTCTTTCACAACCATCCGATATAAGCTTCATTTCTTGAAGAAAAGATATCATTCGGGCCTTCCTCCAAATCTTGGCTGCCTCGAACCATAATGGTTCCATACCCTATGGTCTAATCAACACGTATCTCTGCTGAAAATCAATCACCACTGCATTCCTCACCATCCAGTCCATCCCCAGAATTAAATCAACCTCAGGCATAGGTAACACTATCAAGTCTGCAACCACTGACTGCCCCTGCAAGAGAAGTTCAAGATTCCTGTCTATGCTTCTGGTGGACAACTCTTCCCTTGACGGGATAGTAACTTAAAATCCCACTAATAACTCCTCTCGCTGAATTCCCCACCTAAGCACAAACTCCTTAGAAATAAAAGAATGTGTAGCCCCCGAATCTAATAATGTCTTGGTGGCTACACCAGCTACTAAGATTCTTCCTGCAAAAACAGCGGTTACCACATAAATGATTGGATTACTTACTCACAAGTTCTACCTATGCTCACCCTAATTAATCTAGTTTCAAATTCATAATCATACAAACTAACAACCAAACATAAATCATGCAATATAATACAAATCTTAAGCCAATTCCTAAAAATCACAAGAATGATTATCAACTAGCACATAAAAAATTCCCAATTAGACGGTTCACCAACAATAATTCCATCAATAAATTAAATAAACTGATTTAACCCCAAAAGCTTAAAGTGTTACTTGTGATAAGAGTAGTATCCGGGTAGGCCTCCTCGGCCTGCATCACAATGACTCGCCCAGTCGCGGGCCTCCTCACCTCTGGGCAATCAATCACCACATGATCTTGCTTCTTACACTTGTAGCACACTCCAGGACCCATAAGACACTTCCCAAAGTGGGCCATATGGAAATTCCTGCAAATTTGCTTCTCCCCAGTCTTTGGAGGAGCTGGTCTTTGCGCCTGCTGTGCCTGAGGCCTATCCTGCCTCGGCGGTCCAGAATACGGCTTCTTGTCGTACTGCTATTGTTGCTGGCCATGCGCTGGAAAAGGACTCTTGCTATGCGCCTCTGCACTAATGTCCCTCAAGGACTGTTCAGACCTCAAAGCTCGCCTAAGTGTAGTAGCATAATCTGCCGGCTCCACCATCAGTACATCCTGACGAATGGTGGGTCACAACCCATCAACGAAATGTTGGAGCTTCTGTGCTTTGTCATATCCAATCAAGGGCACAAAGTGACATCCCCTCTCAAACTTCCTCACAAACTCATCTATTGATAGATCTGTTAGAGTAGGTGCCCGTCGAGCCATTGTGTTGGCTGATGGTCCTTGAGAGAACTCTTGTATGACAATCTTTATTTTAATAATATTTGACATTATTTTATTGTCACATCTTTATCTTTATACCCATGCTAGCAGCATGGATAAAGCCCTTAAATATACAAATAGTAGAAAGAATATGAGATGGTCATGTGATGACTATCATGAAACTCATATTTGGAATACTGTATATTCTAAACTGTTCCTAGTCGATTCAGCCGCCATAAAGAAGGATAAAGGCCGCTCGAGCTTGAGACTAGTATTTGCGATATGAGTACCATGTTTCATTGGTAGGGGACATGGAGATGTCCAAGCATACAAATAGGTGCTCCTTGTAGAGTGCACTGAACAACCCTCCCTAAAGGACTTTCCAAGTGGTTCTCACTTATCGAGTGGAGAAGTCCTAGTTCATGGTTGTACACCATTAGTCCTTATGACCCGGGACAACATGGAGACTCTATATGCTAGTGCTTCACTTTGACTTGTTTACCGACTCATCTCGGGTCATCAGGTGGCAATGTTGGGTGTTGTGACGAAACATATTGGAGTCAATGCATTGTAGTCGAGGATTCACCGCTTACCTATGGGTATGGATATCCTATGTAATCTCATGCATACGTAGCTTGAAATCTCTGATCAGAGTAGGTGGTAATTAAGAAATGGGTTTCTTGAATTACACCTTCGATGCAACTATGCAATGACACATAGTTATCGATTCAATGACAACTCTCGATAAACCAATGGTTGTCGAATCGGTCGGGATATATGAGTTGAAGGACCGTACTGTACGCTAACCATAATTGATTGGTTCTTGCAGGAACTATCATTTGATACCTAGGGAGTCATGCAAGCGATGCTGCTAGACGTTTCACATGACTGGTTGGGTACTATCAGACTTGAGTTTTCTGACGTTCTTATTATCAAGGAGTTGATCAATAAGAATGGAGCTATATAGGGTATGCTCATATAAGAGACTTGTTGATCCCGAATCACATGGAGATGTGAACCCACTGCTAGTTGTATTAATGAACTATTGAGGGTCACACAAGTACTAGCTTTCCAGATCCCGTTGAGATCAAAATTAGTTCAATGTGTTGAACTACTTATAAATGAGTTTATAAGTAAAATAAATTAGAAGTTTGACTTCTAAATTGGAGAATAAATGACATAAGTAACTTTTAATTTGTGAATGTGTTTCAAGATTAAAAGTTGACTTAAAATAATTAGTTTATGAAAATGGTGATTTTCTAAACTATTATTTTGAGCTTAGTTAATTATTTCAAGCGTTGAATTAATTTAACACTAGTACACTTTGTAATGTACAAATAATTAAATTAATTCAAGTGTTGAATTAATTAAACACTATTGAGTCTAATAAAGCTCAAATTAATATAGTGTTGAATAATTATATACTAGTGGACTTGAATGAGTTCAAGTTAGATTTAATTAATTATTTAAACTTAATTGGGATTAAGTTTAATGTTTAATTAAATAAGTTCATAAAACATATATATATATATATGTATTATATATATTCGAAATATATATATATGCATATATAATATGTGTGTGATGGAATTTGAAGGGTTGGAAGATTGCATGCAATTTTCCATGCAAGTCTTGCAGTTTTCTATGCATGGTTTTAATTGTATCTATTTAATCCTTCTCCATTAATATATTATACACACATTCATATATTCCATTCCAATTAGAGAGGTGGACGAACAATAAAAAAAAAAAAGAAATTCCCCAAAGTTTTCTTTCATTTTTGTGGAAGAAGAAAAGGAAAATCTCAATGAAAAATTCTCTAAATATTCTAGTGCATATTTAGAGCGGATCTAGATCGTCTAGTCATGGACCTAATTCGAAGGCTAGAAGTGTTGAATCCATTTTGAGCAAGGTGTGCTCTTGGAAGCTTGTACATAGTTTCTACCACTTCAAGAGCCTAGTTGTTTATCAACTTGGTTGGAGCCATAAATCAATCTTTGAGATTGATAGGTAAAACATCTAAACACCCTATGGTTGTTTGTTTTTGAATGTTACACAAGTGCTCGGATCTCTTTTGTTAAAAATTTTAATATTTCCGCTGCGTTTTTGGGCACGAGTTAACCAATCTCCTACAGTGGTATCAGAGCCTAGGTTACTCTTTTGTGTAGTATTTGATGGATATTATATTGAGGTCAATTTCTAACCGCATGAGAAAATCAAGATCTATCAATTTTGGGGCTGTTTTTATAAAAAAAACATTTCTTTTGATTTCGGACAGCCTAAGGAGTCCTAAGGGCAGCCGTGGACTGCCCCATAGTTTATTAAAAAAAATATTTGGCCGGAATCCGGCGACGGAGTTTCGGTGACGACTATGACTACTTGAGTTTTTCAAAAGGTGTTTTCGAATATCATGTGTCATAGGCCCTAAATTGTTAAATATATCATAGTTGATTTTTATGAAAAATTTAAACTTTATAATATGTGATTTTTCTCATAAAATAAATAGTTAAAGTGTGACTTTGATTATTTATAGTAAATTGTGATTTACAAGAAATTCAATTATAAATAAATTAATTTGAAAGTAAACAAAGGTGTTTGTTTATTTTGTTAATTTATTTTATAATTGTGGTGGTTAGTGATTGGACCAAGATATATAATATTTGATCAATTGATTATTGAGATAATTAATTGATGGTGTATGATATGAGATATTATGCATGAAGGATGATCAAAAGCCCAAGACCAATTTTCTAGGTGTATGCTAGGATATTTTTGTGTTGAATGGTTGTAATAATTATCAAATTATAAAGTGGGCTTGGTTTATGGCCCGTTCCCATCCCATGAGATGTATCCCTATTTGTCATGCATATTTTAATGTAAAATATTTGATAGTGGAAGTTCAAGATTGGAAGATGGTGGGCCATTATGAATTATGAAGATCCAAGACATGTAAATATTGGAAGATTATGTAATTGTTGCATTTGCATCTCATGCATTCCCTAGGAATTGGACCTAGGCCCGTGTTTGGCTCACACGGGCCGAATAGTTTTGGAGCGATTAATCATCTTTGTTAATTTACTGTTTATAATATATGCATGATATATTATAAAAAATGAGTATGTGCGTTATTATTTTATAATAACAAAGTTGCATGAATCCGGCAAACAAACAATCAAACATGGCGAGTTTTTAAAATTAACGATGAGACTATTTCAAAATTAAAAACCCTCATTTGGAATTAGATTCAAAATTTATATCAAGCCTGAAAAGGGGAATTATAAATTTGTTTATAATTTCCATGTCTTCCATCGACAATGGATGCATGATGAATGCTACGCGTATTCAATGCTCGGCTCATATTATTGGGGGGCTTGGATGCCGGAAAGGTGTGACATCCATTGACATGGTGATCTGAACTACGTGGAACTCCCGTGACTTCGGCTCTTATTATTGGGGGAACTCATTGCGACCGTCCATTAAGGTTCGATATCGATGGGTAAGGCTTGACACGTAAAGATGAACGACGTCATATTATTGGGTCCTAATCAAGCGTGAGACAAAATTTTACGTAAGGGTTGCATGGAGATGCAACTGGAAACTAACTTTTCGGAATTGTGATTGGCTGATTTTATTCGGGATCATGATTGGCTAAATGGACCTTATGTACCTACTGAGGAAAGGAGTTTCCCGTTTTCACTAGAGGGTAGTGATAATGTCAAAATAGTGGGAGTAAAAATTTATAAAGTTAAAGTCTATACTTTATATCTTATTAAATATTTTAAAATAGTCATTGACATTTATCTGTTATTATTTTTCAGTACAAAGTTTTTGACAATGTCATCAATTCGCAATCCGCTATCTACAATACTCGACAAACATTTACTGACCGGTCCAAATTACCTCGATTGGCTAAGAAATCTGAAAATCATCTTGAACTCGGAGATGATGGCATATACACTTAATGAGTCGCCCCCTGATAAGGCTCCGACTGATTGTAGCCCTGGAGAGCTACAGACTTACAAGGATTGGTGTGACCATGACTTGAAAGCCAATTGTTATATGCAGGCTTCTATGAATGATGAGCTTCAGAGACGTTTTGAGAGTGCAAAGCATGCTGCTGACATTCATTTTCATCTCAAAGAACTCTTTGGTGAACAAACACGCCCACTTCGACATGCGATTGTCAAGGAGCTAATCACTTTGCGCATGCGAGATGGGGCTTCGGTCCATGAGCATGGCCTGAAGTTGATTGGGCTCGTGGAGAAACTCGTTAGCATGGATCTTGTGCTACCAACTGAGTTGACCACAGACGTGTTGCTCTTGTCACTGCCTAGCTCATTTGATCCTTTTGTGGTGAACTTCAACATGAACAAGTTAGATCCAACCCTTGAGGAGTTGGTTAACATGCTTGTTACGTTTGAGTCCACAATCAAGAAAGAGAAGCCGGTTCTTTATTTGGGATCTTCATCTGGTTCAAAGATTAGACCACGTGGGAAGGGAAAGAAGCGTTCTTTCCATGCTCCCAAAAAGAATGTGCCCTTGAAGAGGCAAGCTTCGAGTCCCGTTGTGGTAGCCACACCAGTTAAGGCTAACAAGACTAATGACGTCTGTCATCATTGCAAGAAACCTGGACATTGGAAGCGTAATTGCAAAGAATATCTTGACCAAAATAGTTTTGGAAAAGGTATGTTCTACATTGAAGTAAACATTTCACTTAACTCTTCTTCTTGGGTATTAGATACCGGCTGTGGCTCACATCTCTGTAATGATTTGTAGGTGATGGCAAGAAGTAGGAGACTTAGGGATGGTGAGACCTTCTTGAGGATGGGCAATGGGACAAGAGTTGCTGCCAAAGCTATTGGAGATGTTTACTTATTGTTGGACAATGATTTTAAGTTATGTTTGAGAGATGTTTTGTTTGTACCAGATTTGGTGAAAAACATTGTTTCCATTTCTATGCTTGATAAAGATGGATATTCTTGTTTATTTTGCAAAGGTGCTTGCAATATTTACAAGAATGAATGTTTAATTGGTACAGGACAATTGGAAAACAATCTCTATAATTTAAAATTGAAAGATATTCCTATGTATAATGTCCAAGAAATATCAACAACATCCAAAAGAAACAAGATACTCTAAATTCGGCACACTTATGACATGCTCGATTAGGTCATATATCTTTAAGAAGGATTAACAAGCTAGTGGGAGAAGGCATGTTTGATATGTCTGATATTAATTCTCTTACTACTTGTGAATCTTGTCTAAAAGGAAAGATGACCAAAATTCCCTTTAAGGGCCATGTGGAGCGGGTCAATGGACTGTTGGATTTGATCTATACAGATGTGTGTAGTCCATTTAAAATCACAACTAAGCATGGAAATTCCTACTTTATCACCTTTACTGATGAATTCTCTAGGTACGGGTATGTGTATTTCATGAAATACAAATCTGAAGCTTTTGAAATGTTCAAAGAATTCAGAAATGAAGTGGAGAAACAATTGGGACGAAGTATCAAGGCACTTCGATCGGATCGAGGTGGTGAGTACTTGAGTGTTGAATTCCAAGAGTATCTTAAGTAGAATAGGATTCTCTCGCAGTGGACTCCTCCTGGTACACCTCAGTTGAATGGTGTTTCGGAATGTCGTAACCGGAATTTAATGGACATGGTTCGGTCTATGATGGGGTTCACGAAGTTGCCGCCATCCTTTTGGGGATATGTGCTTGATACAGCGGCACTGTTGTTGAACAATGTCCATTCAAAGGCAGTTGATAAGACACCATATGAGATATGGATGGTAAAGCCTCCTAAGTATTCTTATCTTAGAATATGGGGGTGCCCTGCTTATGTGAAGCAGACAGTGAGAGATAAATTGTATGCTCGATCCATTTTATGCTACTTCGTGGGATATCCAAAGAATTCGGTTGGATATTATTTCTATCATCCCAAAGAAACAAAGGTGTTGGTTTCTAGGAATGCGACCTTCTTAGAAAAGGAATTTCTATTGGATAGAAAATGGGAGATGATAGAACTCGAGGAAGTTCGAGAAACACCCACGATTGTAGAGCCCACACCCAAACAGCCAAGAGAGGAGATACAAGTTCCTAGAAGATCCGAGAGGTTCTCGAGACCACCTATGAGGTATGGTCTGCTTCTTGAAGAGGGCCAAGATGAGCCTGACCATGGATGTGATCCAAGGACCTTCAAGGAAGCATTGTCTGATGCTGATTCATTCAAGTGGCTTGAAGCAATGGAATCTGAGATGAATTCCATGTATTCGAACCAAGTGTGAATCTTGTGGATCCACCTGAAGGAATTGTTCCTATAGGGTGCAAATGGATTTACAAGAGGAAGCTTGGGACGGATGGGAAGGTGGTGAAATTTAAGGCTCGATTGGTAGCAAAAGGTTATACTCAAAGACAAGGAGTTGACTTTGAAGAAACTTTTTCTCCAGTCGAAATGTTCAAGTCTATTAGGATAATTCTTGCCATTGCCGCATGGTATGACTATGAAATATGGCAGATGGATGTGAAGACAGCTTTTCTTAATGGGGATATTAAAAAAGAATTTTATATGTCTCAACCTGAAGGGTTCACATCTATCGGAAGTGAGCATAAAGTATGCAAACTTCAGAGATCTATTTATGGTCTCAAATAGGCATCTAGGAGTTGGAACCTCAGATTTGATGGTACAATCAAAGAGTTTGGGTTTACTAAGAATCCTTAGAAACCCTGTGTGTATAAGAAGGTCAGTGGGAGTGCTGTGAAATTTTTGGTACTTTATGTTGATGATATTCTACTCATTAGGAATGATGTAGGAATGTTGCAATCAACTAAAGTATGGTTATCGAGTAAGTTCTCGATGAAGGACTTGGGTGAAGCATCTTTTGTATTGGGAATACAAATCTATCGGGATAGATCGAAAAGATTGCTTGGTCTCACCCAGTACACATACATTGATACCATCGTGAAGAGGTTCTCGATGGATGAGTCTAAGAGAGGACATCTACCAATGTGTCATGGCGTGTCTCTATCCAAGTCCATGTCTCCCAAGAATGATGCAGAGATAGAGGCGATGACACACATTCCATATGCATCTGCAATTGGTAGTATCATGTATGCGATGATATCTACACATCCTGACGTGGCCTTTGCACTTAGTATTACAAGTAGATATCAATCGAACCCTGGTCTTCCACACTGGAAAGCTGTGAAAGACATTTCAAGTATTTGAGAAAGACTAAGAATATGTTCTTGGTTTATGGGGGTGGAAAACTAAAATTGAAAGGCTATACCGACTCTAGCTTCCAAAACGATGTTGATGATTCGAAGTCAACTTCCGGTTTTATATTCATGATAAATGGTGCTGCTGTTTGTTGGAAGAGTTCCAAGCAAAACAGCACTGCGGATTCAACCACTGAGAAAGAATATATTGTTGCATCAGATGCTGCAAAGGAAGCTGTTTGGATTAGGAATTTCGTCCAAGAGTTGGGCATTATTCCTAATGGAGTTGATCCAGTCCCGGTGTACTGCGACAACACTGGTGCCGTTGCTCAGGCAAAAGAACCAAGGTCTCATCAGAAATCCAAACATGTACTGAGAAAATACCACATCATCCAAGAAATTGTGGAACGAGGAGATGTCTTGTTAGACAGAGTCGCCTCCGCAAATAATGTTGCTGATCCACTAACTAAGCCTTTACCAGAACCATTGTTCGAAAAGCATCGCGAATCAATGGGTTTGAAGAATATGGGTAGTTGGCTCTAGTGCAAGTGGAAGATCGTTAGAGTAGGTGCCCGTCGAGCCATTGTGTTGGCTGATGGTCCTTGAGAGAACTCTTGTATGACAATCTTTATTTTAATAATATTTGACATTATTTAATTTGGCACATCTTTATCTTTATACCCATGCTAGCTGCATGGATAAAGCCCTTGAATATACAAATAGTAGAAAGAATATGAGATGGTTATGTGATGACTATCATGAAACTCATATTTGGAATACTTTATATTCTAAACTGTTCCTAGTCGATTCAACCGCCATAAAGAAGGATAAAGGCCGCTCGAGCTTGAGACTAGTATTTGCGATGTGAGTACCATGTTTCATTGGTAGGGGACATGGAGATGTCCAAGCATGCAAATAGGTGCTCCTTGTAGAGTGCACTAATACAACCCTCCCTAAAGGACTTTGCAAGTGGTTCTCACTTACGAGTGGAGAAGTCCTAGTTTATGGTTGTACACCATTAGTCCTTATGACCCGAGACAACATGGAGACTTTATATGCTAGTGCTTCTGTGAGGCCTAGATTCTAATCATGCAATCTCAGGGTAATTAAATTAATCAACTTAATTAAAAGAATAGGTTTAAATAATTCAAAAAAAATTTTTTTTTTTAAAAAAAGAAGGTGCTCGCTCGATCGGTAAAATCTTACCGATCGGGCGGGCCAAAGATACCAGCTCTCTGTCCAAGAATCAGGACCCCTCGCTCGATCGGTAAAATCTTACCGATCGATCGAGAACAAAATTCAACTACACTGTCCCGCTACAAAAGGTGCTCGCTCGATCTGCAAGACTTCGCCGATCGAGCGAGACCCTCTGCCCAGAAAAATTCTGGTTTCTACACCAATTAAATTCCATTCAATCCACAATAACAACATCAAAATCCCATTCAACAAGATATAACATAAATGTATTGAGTTATACAAACCTCACAAAATAAAGCATGCATAATAAGGTCCATCTAGTTCGGACTTATTCAATACAAAAAGGAGTTCAAATACATAATGACTTCTAACATCCAAGCCTCACTCTATTCTCTCAATCACCTAGTCATGTTGTCTCTGACTCGGTCCTGCCCCACCTGTTGCCAAGTACACATACAAACAAAGACAACAGCTGGATAATCCGGTGAGAATTGATATTCCCAATAAAAGAGACTGACATGTAATCAAATAAACATATCAAGACATGTATGAATTCGTTCCTCATATAATCAATTAATCCAATCAAGTACTTAATTTAAAATGATATGCATGTCTTTAAACTTCTGGATTATCAAACTCAGATAATCAAATGAAATTCTTCTATTCTTTCTTTCTTTCTTTGGTTTGGGATCCCAAGGTTAAAGACATCCACAATCACACCGACTCTCCTCTCGAGGTGGACATGACATGCTTTAATCCCCTAGACTCAAGAGCATTATATTGAGCTACTCGACAAGGTAATAAATCGCCTACCAAGCTACTCAACTACAATCCCTAGATCGTCTAATTCAAATTGAATAAATCAAGGCTCAATATGAATGCATATGTAATCTCATGCACTCAATATAAATTCAATCATATAATCAATAAGCAATCAAATCATGCAATATGTGATTTCTTCTAGAACACTCGAATCAATCCCGACTCGAGTTAATCGTCCTATTCCATTCCAAAGTCATCTTATACCTCTTCTTTGTCTTTCCAAAACTTCAATCTGAAAACAACAATTCTCAATTCAAAAACTATCCAATCAAGTTCATTAATCGATATAGAAAGACATCGATACTATCCCAGCTCAACTCTTCCAAACTTGCCAAAAGCTGCGACTCTAGCAACTTCAAGGACTCCCAATCAATCTATCAGAAGAAGTCACAGATCAAAATCGATATCAAAACTCAATCAAAACTCAATACGATCAAAATATCGAAACGATATCCAAAACTCAAACTGACGGCATAACGGCTATACACTGACCAATCCAGAAATGCAGATAGCAAAACAACAGCTCAACAAACTCATTCCAATCCTCAAACATCAAACCCAACACAATATCAACACATCTCAAGATCAAGATTTTCGAAAATGACAAGAAAAATCATAACAAATCCGAACATCGCTCTAATTCAAAACCGACAGATAATAAACTATCAGAACTCTATCAAGAACAACATACTCAAATCTCGCACGATTCTAACAACATCCAAAAATTAGAATGTATCCGATCGTAGAAAAACTTACGATATAATGGAGCTCTCGTAGTAGTGATCGATAATCTGCCTTCAGAACTAAATTCCAATGGCCGGATCGATCTCGGACTGAAATCAGAAAGCTTGGAAGAAAGCTTTCTCGCCTTCAATGGAGAGAAACCGAGTTGGAGGGGATGATGAAGTGCTAAGAGACTTAGTCAAGCCTTCAATAATATAACAAACTCACTTTTTGCGTTTTAGTCCCTGAAAATTCCCAAAATTGCAAAATAGACCCTGATCAATAAAAAGTCCGATCTCGAATTCTAAAATCACTGCTTATCTCAAATAACATCAATTAAGATAAAAACGGGGCGTTACAATTCTCCCCCTCTAAGAAAAGATTTCGTCCACAAAATCATCGATATCAACTCATAAGAAGATAATTAAGAATTCAAGAACAGAATTAAGAACTCACATCAGAAGAATAAATCAGGAAATCTCTGTCTCATGTCAGATTCTGTCTCCCAAGTCGCTTCTTCGACTCCGTGACGACTCCACTGAACTTTCACCAGAGGAATCGATTTGGTTCTGAGCTGTTTCTCCTTTCTGTCAAGGATCTGAATTGGTCTTTCGAAATAACTCAGAGTTTCATCAAGTTCGGCTTCGTCAGGCTGGAGTACATGAGAAGGATCGGGATGGTATTTCCTCAACATCGAGACGTGAAAGACGTCATGAATAACATATAAAGAAGGAGGAAGTGCTAAACGGTATGCTAGATCGCCTAACTTCTGTAAAATTTCATACGGACCGATGAATCTCGGTCACAACTTCCCTCTCTTCCCAAATCTAACAGTACCTCTAAACGGATAAATCTTCAAGAATACTCGGTCTCCCTGATCGAAAGATAGAAGTCTGCGACGGATATTCGCATACTTCGCTTGTCGGTCCTGATCAGTCTTCATTCTCAATCGAATAACTTCACTTGTTCCGCCATATCACGAATCATATTTGGTCCCAAGTCTAGGGACTCAGACATCTCATCCCAGTACAGAGGAGATCTGCACTTCTTCCCGTACAATGCTTCAAAGGGTGCCATTCCTATACTCATCTGGAAGCTGTTGTTGTACGAAAACTCAACGAGGGGCAATGAATCTTGCCAAGTAGTGCCAAAGTCAAGCACCACTGCCCGTAACATATCCTCCAGAGTCTGAATCGTCCGTTCTGATTGACCGTTGGTCTGAGGATGGTATGTTGTACTCAAGTGCAATATAGTACCAAGAGCCTCTTGCAGACTGTGCCAGAAGTGATAAGTAAACCGAGGATCTCGGTCAGAAACAATGGATCTTGGCACACCGTGCAATCTGACGATCTCTCTGACATACAACTCTGCCATCTGATCGTGTCGATAAGTCATCCGATATGGAATGAAACAAGCAGACTTCGTCAACCTATCAATCACAACCCAAATAGCATCACAACCCCGAACAGACCGGGGTAGTTTCATGACGAAGACCATCGAGATATGATCCCACTTCCATTTCGGAATCGACAAACTGTGCAGAAGACCTCCTGGCCTCTTTCTCTCGGCTTTCACTTGCTGACAGTTAAAAAATCGGGAAACAAACCTCACAACGTCACTCTTCATCTTCTTCCACCAAAACTGACACTTCAGGTCGTTATACATCTTTCGGCCTCCTGGATGAACACTGAACCGACTACAATGCGCCTCTCTAAAAATACGCTGTCTTAACTCATCAATCTCAAGCACAACAATACGGCTATTCACAAACAAAACCTCATCCCTGACCTGAAACTCAGACTGGTGTCCTGATCTCACTTTCTCTATCGACTTCTGAATACTCTCATCTGATTTCTGTGCTTCTCTGATCGACACAAACAATTCTGGCTCGGCCTTAATCACACAAACTCTGATCGGATTCCTATCTGACTCAAACTCCAATCCAGAATTGCAACAATCGTCAATCAAACGAGACATACCGATCGTCGAAAGAGATAAAGAGCAAAGCTTACGACTCAAAGCATCGGCAGCTGCATTCGACTTCCCCGGGTAATACTTAATCTCGCAGTCGAAGTCTTTCCGCAAATCTAACCATCTCCTCTGTCTCATATTCAACTCAGACTGTGAAAATAAGTATTTAAAACTCTTATGATTCGAAGAGATCTCAAAAGACTCACCGTACAAGTAGTGACGCCAAATCTTCAAGGCAAAAATAATAGCAGCAAGTTCAAGATCATGAACTAGGTAGCGAGTCTCGTGCGGTTTCAGCTGCCTCGATGCATATGCTATCACGTGCTTCCTCTGCATAAGAATACATCCGAGACCAAGATGAGAAGCATCGCAATAAACTGTGAAACCTCCAGAACCAGATGGAATAGAAAGAATCGGAGCACTGGTTAATCTCTTCTTCAACTCAACAAAACTAGCTTCACAATCATCTGTCCACAGAAAAGGAGCATTCTTCTGAGTCAACTGGGTGATAGGCTTCGCAATAGAAGAGAAACCCTGAATAAATCTACGATAGTAACCAGCCAAACCCATAAAACTGCGGATTTCTGGCACAGAAGTCGGCCTGCACCAGTTCTTCACTGCTTCTCTCTTGCTGGGATCCACGGCAATCCCATCTCCTGAAATAATGTGCCCCAGAAAGACAACTTTGTCAAGCCAAAACTCACACTTCGAAAGCTTGGTGAATAATTGTTCTGTCCTCAAAATCTGCAACACAGTTCTCAAATGTTTTTCATGCTCGGTACGGCTCTTAGAATAGATCAAGATATCGTCAATGAAAATAATCACAAACTCATCAAGAAAACGCTGAAAGATTCGGTACATCAACCCCATAAAGACCGCTGGGGCGTTCGTCAAACCGAACTGCATGACAAGAAATTCAAAATGACCATACCTCGTTCGAAACGCCGTCTTAGGGACATCCTCCTCACGAACTCTCAGCTGGTGATACCCAGACCTCAAATATATCTCCGAATAGATACACGAACCCTGAAATTGATCAAAAAGATCATCTATACGCAGTAAAGGATACCTGTTCTTAATTGTCGCCTGATTCAGTTGGCGGTAGTCAATGCAGAGACGCATAGAGCCATCTTTCTTTCTAACAAACAGGACAGGAGCACCCCAAGGCGATACACTGGGTCGAATGTATCCCTTGGCAATCAAATCTTCCAACTGCTTCTTCAGTTCCTTCAATTCGATCGGAGCCATTCTGTACGGAGCTTTCGAAATCGGCTGAGTACCTGACGTCAGATCAATGCCAAACTCAATATCTCTAATCGGTGGAAAACCCGGAATTTCATATGCAAACACATCAGGGAATTCCCTAACCACTGGTAAATCGTTCAGCTCAGGGCTAAACTTCAGAATATCTATCGAATAAACAAGGAATCCTTCGGCTCCTCTCTGTAATAATCTGTTCATAGATAAGACAGATATCAAAGGAATTTTAGAACGAGAACCCTTATCGAAGAATCTCAATTCATCTGTCATCTCTGGTCTGAAACGTACTATATTCTGAAAACAATCTACTTTAGCCATGTACTTAGTCAAAACATCTATGCCAACTATGCAGTCAAAGTCAGACAACCCAAGTACAATACAGTCGAACTCGATCAAATTCCCTTCAAAACTCAAACCACAATTTCTAACGAAATACTTCCAAACAATTCCTCCACCCAAAGGTGAAGTAACAGAAACTACAGCAGGCAAAGACTCAAAAGGCAAGGCATGCATCGACACAAATTTCTCAGATAAGAAAGAGTGAGAAGCACCTGTATCTATCAGAAAAAATGCAGGATAACCAAAAATCTTACAGTTACCTGTAATCACATCATTTGGTGCAGCTTGAGCCTCATCTTCATTCAGAGCAAACACTCTAGCCTGAGGTCTGGAAGATTGATTCGAACTTTGATTACTTCCCTGACGATACTGCTGTTGTGGTTGGAAGGAGTGAACTGCAGTCGATTGCCTTTGAGGCTGAGATGACTGTCGAGAGGCATTTCTACTCTGAGTCTGGTCAGAACCCTATTGAGGACACTGTCTGGCATAATGTCCCGTCTGCTGGCAGATGTAGCAGTTCCCAAAGATTCCCCTACACTAGTCGCTGGAGTGTCGTCCTCCGCACTTGCTACACAAAGCTCCAGAAGATCCTGAACCCTGACCAGAACTGAACTGTCTCGAACCACTCGAGCTCGAAGAACTTCTTCCAGACTTCTTGAACTGCTTTCCTTTGGGACGGAAATAGTTCTTCTTGCCACCACCACTGTTACCACCCTCATTCATCTGCGGCTGATTTTTATACTGCCTATGCTGTTGCTGTTGAGGCTGGTACTGATTCTCCCTCTTCCTTAACATTCCCGCTTCTGCCCCCTTGGCCTGATCCATCGCATCTGAAAAGTTATCTGGCCTCCCAGTATTCACCAGAATAAATATGTCAGGGTGCAAATCGTTAATGAACTGGTCTGCTTTTGCCTCCTCATTGTCGGCAATATGCGGGGCGAACCTCAGTAAACTGTCAAATTTCGCAACATAGTCCTCGATACTCATATTCCCTTGCTTCAAATTTGCAAACTCGGCACCTTTGTCCTTTCGATAGGAAACTGGGAAAAATCTTTTATAGAATTCAGATTTAAAAAGTTCCCAAGTGATTTCCGTACCTCTGTTCTCTTTGGCTTTCTTGGTTGTCATCCACCAACTTTTTGCCACTCCCTGTAGTTGATGAATAACCAATCTAACGCTGCGGTCGTCAGAGTAGTCGAGCAAATCGAAGAGCTGATCTATATCATCAAACCAACTCTCACAATCTACCGGATTCTCTTTCCCATTCAAATACGGTGGACTGAAGGATTTGAATATTTTCAGTAAGGCTTCCATAGGCGTGATCGTCTCATCCATCTGTACCACCGGAGGAGTCATAACCAAAGGAGTTTCTGTAGTAAGGACAATCGGTGGAGTATTCATGTCTAGCCTTCTTCGAGTACCCATCTAAATTGACAGGGGTTAGAACACGGATAATTCAATTCACATCTCACCATTTCAGTTTTAAGAAACCTCTGGTCGTCTTACCAATACGATAGATGGAACTCAGATCAATGCATGAGTACAGTTCATATCTCAATCAAATTATTTTTTTTTAACAATTTGAATCTCCAAGTCACGCAATTCAAATAAATTTTCAATCCATAAAGCATGTTCGCATATTCTGTAATCATAGAATTAATCAATCACATGCGAGAAATTCAGTTCAAGCAGACTCGGTCTACCCCGCTCACTTCTAGAACAAGGTCCAGGAACTTATCTCTCTGATACCACTTAATGTGAGGCCTAGATTCTAATCATGCAATCTCAGGATAATTAAATTAATCAACTTAATTAAAAGAATAGGATTAAAGAATTTAATTTCTTTTTTTTAAAAAAAAAGAAGGTGCTCGCTCGATCGGTAAAATCTTACCGATCGAGCGGGCCAAAGATACCAGCTCTCTGTCCAAGAATCAGGACCCTTCGCTCGATCGGTAAAATCTTACCGATCGAGCGAGAACAAAATTCAACTACACTGTCCCGCTACAATAGGTGCTCGCTCGATCCGCAAGACTTCGCCGATCGAGCGAGACCCTCTGCCCAAAAAATTTCTGGTTTCTACTCCAATTCATTTCCATTCAATCCACAATAACAACATCAAAATCCCATTCACCAAGATATAACATAAATGTATTGAGTTATACAAACCTCACAAAATAAAGCATGCATAATAAGGTCCATCTAGTTCGGACTTATTCAATACAAAAAGGAGTTCAAATACATAATGACTCCTAACATCCAAGCCTCACTCTATTCTCTCAATCACCTAGCCATGTTTTTTCTGACTCGGTCCTGCCCCACCTGTTGCCAAGTACACATACAAACAAAGACAACAGCCGGATAATCCGGTGAGAATTGATATTCCCAATAAAAGAGACTGACATGTAATCAAATAAACATATCGAGACATGTATGAATTCGTTCCTCATATAATCAATTAATCCAATCAAGTACTGAATTTAAAATGATATGCATGTCTTTAAACTTCTGGATTATCAAACTCTGATAATCAAATGAAATTCTTCTATTCTTTCTTTCTTTCTTTGGTTTGGGATCCCGAGGTTAAAGACATCCACAATCACACCGACTCTCCTCTCGAGGTGGACATGACATGCTTTAATCTCCTAGACTCAAGAGCATTATAGTGAGCTACTCGACAAGGTAGTAAATAGCCTACCAAGATACTCAACTACAATCCCTAGATCGTCTAATTCAAATTGAATAAATCAAGGCTCAATATGAAAGCATATGTAATCTCATGCACTCAATATAAATTCAATCATATAATCAATAAGCAATCAAATCATGCAATATGTGATTTCTTCTAGGACACTCGAATCAATCCTGACTCGAGTTAATCGTCCTATTCCATTCCAAAGTCATCTTATACCTCTTCTTTGTCGTTCCAAAACTTCAATCTGAAAACAACAATTCTCAATTCAAAATCTATCCAATCAAGTTCATTAATCGATATAGAAAGACATCGATACTATACTGGCTCAACTCTTCCAAACTTGCCAAAAGCTGCGACTCTAGCAACTTCAAGGACTCCCAATCAATCTATCAGAAGAAGTCATGGATCAAAATCAATATCAAAACTCAATCAAAACTCAATACGATCAAAATATCGAAATGATATCCAAAACTCAAACTGACGGCATAACGGCTATAAACTGACCAATCCGGAAATGCAGACAACAAAACAACAGCTCAAGAAACTCATTCCAATCCTCAAACATCAAACCCAACACAATATCAACACATCTCAAGATCAAGATTTTCAAAAATGACAAGAAAAATCATAACAAATCCGAACATCGCTCTAATTCAAAACCGACAGATAATAAACGATCAGAACTCTATCAAGAACAACATACTCGAATCTCGCACGATTCTAACAACATCCAAAAACTAGAATGTATCCGATCGTAGAAAAACTTACGATATAACGGAGCTCTCGTAGTAGTGATCGATAATCTGCCTTCAGAACTAAATTCCAAAGGCCGGATCGAGCTCGAACTGAAATCAGAAAGCTTGGAAGAAAGCTTTCTCGACTTCAATGGAGAGAAACCGAGTTGGAGGGGATGATGATGTGCTAAGAGACTTAGTCAAGCCTTCAATAATATAGCAAACTCACTTTTTGTGTTTTAGTCCCTGAAAATTCCCAAAATTGCAAAATAGACCCTGATCAATAAAAAGTCCGATCTCGAATTCTAAAATCACTGCTTATCTCAAATAACATCAAATAAGATAAAAATGGGGCGTTACAGCTTCACTTTGACTTGTTTACCGACTCATCTGGGGTCATCAGGTGGCAATGTTGGGTGTTGTGACGAAACATATAGGAGTCAATGCATTGTAGTCGAGGATTCACCGCTTACCTATGGTTATGGATATCCTATGTAATCTCATGCATACGTAGCTTGAAATCTCTGATCAGAGTAGGTGGTAATTAAGAAATGGGTTTCTGGAATTACACCTTCGATGCAACTATGGCATGACACATTGTTATCGATTCAATGACAACTCTCGATAAACCAATGGTTGTCGAATCGGTCGGGATATATGAGTTGAAGGGACCGTACTGTACGCTAACCATAATTGATTGGTTCTTGCAGGCGCTATCATTTGATACCTAGGGAGTCATGTAAGCGAAGCTGCTAGACGTTTCACATGACTGGTTGGGTACTATCAGACTTGAGTTTTCTGACGTTTTTATTATCAAGGAGTTGATCAATAAGAATGGAGCTATATAGGGTATGCTCATATAAGGGACTTGTTGATCCCGAATCACATGGAGATGTGAACCAACTGCTAGTTGTATCAATGAACCATTGAGGGTCACACAAGTACTAGCTTTCTAGATCCTGTTGAGATTAAAATTAGTTCAATGTGTTGAACTACTTATAAATGAGTTTATAAGTAAAATAAATTAGAAGTTTGACTTCTAAATTGGAGAATAAATGGAATAAGTAACTTTTAATTTGTGAATGTGTTCCAAGATTAAAAGTTGACTTAAAATAATTAGTTTATGAAAATGGTTATTTTCTAAACTATTATTTTGAACTTAGTTAATTAATTCAAGCGTTGAATTAATTTAACACTAGTAGGCTTTGTAATGTACAAATAATTAAATTAATTCAAGTGTTGAATTAATTAAACACTATTGAGTCTAGTAGAGCTCAAATTAATATAGTGTTGAATAATCATATACTAGTGGACTTGAATGAGTTCAAGTTAGATTTAATTAATTATTTAAAATTAATTGGGATTAAGTTTAATGTTTAATTAAATAAGTTCATAAAACATATATATATATATATATATTATATATATATTCGAAATATATATATATATATATATATATATATATATATATGCATATATAATATGTGTGTGATGGAATTTGAAGGGTTGGAAGATTGCATGCAATTTTCCATGCAAGTTTTGCACTTTTCTATGCATGGTTTTAATTGTATCTATTTAATCCTTCTCCATTAATATATTATACACACATTCATATATTCCATTCCAATTAGAGAGGTGGCCGAACACTCAAAAAAAAAAAGAAATTCTCCAAAGTTTTCTTTCATTTTTGTGGAAGAAGAAAAGGAAAATTTCAATGAAAAATTCTCTAAATATTCTAGTGCATATTTAGAGCAGATCTAGATCGTCTATTCGTGGACCTAATTCGAAGGCTTGAAGTGTTGAATCCATTTTGAGCAAGGTGTGCTCTTGGAAGCTTGTAGATAGTTTCTACCACTTCAAGAGTCTAGTTGTTTATCAACTTGGTTAGAGCCATAAATCAATCTTTGAGATTGATAGGTAAAACATCTAAACATCATATGGTTGTTTGTTTTTGAATGCTACACAAGTGCTCGGATTTCTTTTGTTAAAAATTTTAATATTTTCGCTGCGTTTTTGGGAACGAGTTCACCGATCTCCTACAAGATCCCCCTGTCAAAGGCTCATAAACTCCTTCTTCAATTGGTCTCTCACATCTGCGGTAAAGTACTTCTCGAAGAAGAGCCTCTGGAAATCAGTCCATGGTAAGGTAGCCGGATCCACTGTCTTCTAAACTCCCTCCCACCGAAGGGCTGCATCATCCTTGAGAAGAAAGGTGGCACATCGAACTCGATCTGGATCTCCCAACTCCATGTACCGGAAGATCATCTCAAGTGAGCGGATCCAACCCTCAGCTACAAACGGGTCAGTCTTGAGAAGAAAGGTGGCACATGCGAGCCAAACCAGCCAACACTTGAGTCCCAACATTCGTAGATGGAGGAGGTGGTGGTGGAGGTGGTTTCGGAGGAGGAGGTGGCGGCTCCGGAACATGATAACAACGAGGAGCCATCTGTATGCCAGTTCAAATTCCAACACTCAAATTTCATGCCTAAAGGAAAAGGGTGTCTTTAAACTTTTACATACTCAGAGGACATTAAAACTCATGTTCCTAATATTAAAACAGTTAAAGATAGCAAAATTTAAATCTTACAGACTGTGAGGCAAGATCTTCCGAGTCCTAGCGTTCGGAGGTAGGCATAACCCAAACCCAATGATCGTGCTCTGATATCAACTGAGATGACTCTAACTACTAGCATTTAAATAAATAAAAAAAATACGGATTTTTTTTAAAACAATTTGACATGACCTATTTGTTTGAACATCAAACCATCTGCCTCAAAACATCAGTTTAATAATTGCCTCAACGGAAGGCAACCACGAGGTAAATAGTTTACATATTCAGCGGATCATCCGACACAAAACAAATGTAATCATAAGTGTTTTACATGCCATAATAAATGCAGGGAAAAACACATCCTGCTACTAACGGGAAATCAAAACGACATAAGTTCATTATTTCCAATAGCATAATGCGGAAGAAAAATAAAAGAGAGGCAACGATCGAGGGCGTGCCACCAAACGCTACAGAATATGAGGATCCGGCCCCGTAGCCTCATCTGCAAACTCACCTGCACCAAGAATAGCAGTGAGCTTAAAAGACCAGCAAGATTTTGCGCTATATATAAAAAGGATTCAAAATATATGCAGCATACTAAAAGTTATAATAAGTATAAAATGAGACTCTCATGAATGAAATGTAATATCATGCCCGAAGTAGAAACAATCACAATATGCAATGAAAATATAACATTAATGAACCATTTCCGCTTTTTAATTATCTTGTGAATTTAGATCCTCGATTGTGACTATGATTTTTGATCAATCAATGGCTACATTACTATGCCGGCAAGGATGCCGAGATCTCTCCGGATTCAACATTGCCCTTGAATTGGTAGGGAAATGGAGATTTCTCCCGACTTCGTACTACACGTCTGGTTGGTAGGGAAATCGAGATTTCTCCCGACCTCGTATTACACATCTTGTTGGTAAGGAAATCTAGATGTCTCCCGACCTCGTACTACACGTTTAATTTTGGAAAGTGAACCAGGGCATCTCCCGATCCATCATTACACGTGTAAATCACAACCAAGTCAATTCATTCATTAAATTTTCATTAGATTTATCCTTTTCACATTTAAATTTTCACCTTTACATGCATTCATTAGTTTAAACTTCGGTACTAGAATAGAAGCGAATTTGAAGTCAACACACGCGAAGGAATAGGGCGTTAAATGAATAAAATGACATGAACCCAAAAAAGATAATATAAACTTTGAATTAATGGATGAATGACTTGTAAGTGGACTGTAGTGACCCTTACCCGGATCACTTACTAACAGAACTTAGGCATGCAATTAACTTAATTAAACAGATATCAGAATAAAACTGCGGAAACCATAAACGTTATACAATCCCAAGTAAAGGAATCTGTAATTATTCAAATAATATACAACCAAATAGAATAGCTGTATCAACCTCAAAACAACAGAAATAAAACCTAGACGAAGCTCCAGCTGGTCAACCACTGACTAGCCCCTCTTGGATCCACCCACCTCGTCCAATCGCAAACCTACCCCTTGGAATAGGGTGTCCAGAAACACAGAGTATGAGACATGAGCATAAGACGCTCAGTACGAGAGTATGAGTATACATGCATGCAAAGTGAACTCCCTATAAACTCGAGGTCAAGGATCAGATAATAGAGACAGACCGGGCCCTGGTATGTAGCAAGCTGTGCCGTCGCTTCAGGAGGTGGCTCCCATACCATAATACAAGTGGATATGCCGGACCCAAATCGATGGAAGTCCAACCACTAACAGGATAGGGAAAAACCCTACTAACAGACATTTCGAAGGAGATAGCTAAGTATGCAAATGAATGCAGCATAAATCAATGACATATAAACCATGCAGTCACATAATACATGCATACTCAGTCAGGATATCTCGAACAGTACTTTGTACCTCAAAACAGTGCAAGCTCTACCAATTCTAGGTCCACGCCTATAGTCTGCTCTACACTGCCAAATGATACTACTATCATTAAAGTGCTCTAAAAGCCTTAACTAAGCTATTGCATAATCCTAAATATTTATAGGAAGCAAAAGCTATACCTTCGTCTGTTGTTAGCCCTTTGATGTCGATGCCTCCAGAACTAGGGCACAACTCTGCTACGACTTCCGAACGCCTCACCGACCGCCGGGTCAAGCCTAGGAAGGCTAGAACAACTCGAATAGACTAGAAAGGAGAGGAAAATACTCGGAATTGGCAATTGGAAATGAAGCCTCGGCCCTCTATTTATAGATAACGATCGGAACTTCCGATCCTCGATCGGAACGTCCGAACCTCGATCGAAACGTCCGATCCTGCCATCAGAGCTTCCGAAGATCCTGATCTACCACGTGTCAAAATATCACTTGTTGACTTCGGATAGGGTGATCGAAGCTTCCAATCCTGATCGGAGCTTCCGATCCAACCACACGTCATGGATGACGTAATATCATCGGTGCCTCCGATCGCTCATCGGAGCTTCCGATCGTGCCTTCGGAGCTTCCGATCCGTCCGATACCCAATTTATTTAATTAGCATTAATCCTTTAATTACTCAATTAGGGTACGGGCTACTACATTCTCCCCCACTTAAGATATTTCGTCCTCGTACTACACGTTTAATTTTGGAAAGTGAACCAGGGCATCTCCCGATCCATCATTACACGTGTAAATCACAACCAAGTCAATTCATTCATTAAATTTTCATTAGATTTACCCTTTTCACATTTAAATTTTCACCTTTACATGCATTCATTAGTTTAAACTTCGGTACTAGAATAGAAGTGAATTTGAAGTCAACACACGCGAAGGAATAGGGCGTTAAATGAATAAAATGACATGAACCCAAAAAAGATAATATAAACTTTGAATTAATGGATGAATGACGTGTAAGTGGACTGTAGTGACCCTTACCCGGATCACCTACTAACAGAACTTAGGCATGCAATTAACTTAATTAAACAGATATCAAAATAAAACTGCGGAAACCATAAACATTATACAATCCCAAGTAAAGGAATCTGTAATTATCCAAATAATATACAACCAAATCGAATAGTTGTATCAACCTCAAAACAACAGAAATAAAATCTAGACGAAGCTCAAGCTGGTCAACCACTGACTAGCCCCTCTTGGATCCACCCGCCTCGTCCAATCGCAAACCTGCCCCATGGAATAGGGTGTCCAGAAACACAGAGTACGAGACGTGATAATAAGACGTTCAGTACGAGAGTATGAGTATAAATGCATGTAAAGTGAACTCCCTATAAACTAGAGGTCAAGGATCAGATAACAGAGACAGACCGGGCCCTGGTATGTAGCACGCTGTGTCGTCGCTTCAGGAGGTGGCTCTCATACCATAATACAAGTGGATATGCCGGACCCAAATCGATGGAAGTCCAACCACTAACAGGATAGGGAAAAACCCTACTAACAGACATCTCGAAGGAGATAGCTCAGTATGCAAATGAATGCAACATAAATCAATGACATATAAACCATGCAGTCACATAATACATGCATACTCAGTCAGGATATCTCGAACAGTACTTCGTACCTCAAAACAGTGCAAGCTCTACCAATTCTAGGTCCACGCCTATAGTCTGCTCTACACTGCCAAATGATACTACTATCATTAATGTGCTCTAAAAGCCTTAACTAAGCTATTGCATACTCCTAAATATTTATAGGAAGCAAAAGATATACCTTCGTTCGTCGTTAGCCCTTTGATGTCGATGCCTCCAAAACTAGGGCACAACTCTGCTACGACTTCCGAACGCCTCGCCGACCGCCGGGTCAAGCCTAGGAAGGCTAGAACAACTCGAATAGACTAGAAAGGAGAGGGAAATACTCGGAATTGGCAATTGGAAATGAAGCCTCGGCCCTCTATTTATAGACAACGATCGGAACTTTCGATCCTCAATCGGAACGTCCGAACCTCGATCGGAATGTCCGATCCTGCCATCGGAGCTTCCGAAGATTCTGATCTGCAACGTGTTAAAATATCACTTGTTGACTTAGGATAGGGGTGATCGGAGCTTCCGATGCAACCACACGTCATGGATGACGTAATATCATCGGTGCCTCTGATCGCTCATCGGAGCTTCCGATCCTGATCGGAGCTTCCGATCGTGCCTTCGGAGCTTCCGATCCGTCCGATACCAAATTTATTTAATTAGCATTAATCCTTTAATTACTCAATTAGGGTACGGGCTACTACATGGACACCCTTAGGCGTATGGACATTTCTAGCATTACATAGACTTATACCCAAAAAGGTTAACCCAGGCGTTCGGACCTTACAGTCCATAACTTAGCCCATTATTACCCAAAACACCTTCCTTTTGAACCGACACTTCAAACACATCTTATATCACTTCTATGATCATTATTTATCCTTTTAGGACAACCCGAACATCCCCATCAATTTGTTTTCCCGGACAGCCCCTAACTTTCCGGAAAATTTGCTCTTGACACTTCAACTTAAAACATACCTTTTCTACTCGTTTCTTATTCGAAATAAGCCCAATTTGAACCTAAGCGACCCTAACATCACCCAAAATCAAAGGATCTAGGGTAGCCCCTGTCCAAACCTTAATAAGGTCATGGCCAGACCCATTTCCTAGAGGAAAATCGCATAGACTATAAAATTCTGTTTTGGCTCTCCTATTGCTAATTCATCCCAAACCCCTTCCTTATGACCTATCACACCAAAAATCCATCCAAGAACCCTCTAATACCCCCTAAAAGTCCGGCAAGAACCCTTGAGCTAGCCACTTGCCCGGTGCTAGCTCAATTCAAACGTTTCACCCTATGCGATTTCCCGGCATCTTCAAACACTACAATTAGACACTTCA
This sequence comes from Henckelia pumila, assembly GCF_033568475.1. Taxonomy (NCBI): domain Eukaryota; kingdom Viridiplantae; phylum Streptophyta; class Magnoliopsida; order Lamiales; family Gesneriaceae; genus Henckelia; species Henckelia pumila. Next base: position 35,495,059 of record NC_133120.1, on the reverse strand, counting down.
TCCAAAATCTGCTAAGACCAGCCCCTACTACTCATCCAACACATTTCCAAAATCATATTTTATGTAGTAGCCCGTGCCCTAATTGAGTAATCAAAGGATTAATGCTAATTAATTGAATTGGGTATTGGACGGATCGGAAGCTCCGAAGGCACGATCGGAAGCTCCGAACAGGATCGGAAGCTCCGATGAGCGATCGGAGGCACCGATCGATATTACGTCAGGCATGACGTGTGGTTGGATCGGAAGCTCCGATCAGGACCGGAGGCTCCGATCACCCCTATCCGGAGTCATCAAGTGATATTTTGACACGTGGCAGATCAGGATCTTCGGAAGCTCCGATGGCAGGATCGGACGTTCCGATCGAGGTTCGGACGTTCCGATCAAGGATCGGAAGTTCCGATCGTTGTCTATAAATAGAAGGCCGAGACTTCACTTTCATTTGCCAATTCCGAGTTCTCCTTTCCTTTCTAGTCCTTTTGGAGCTGTTCTAGTCTTCTTAGGCTTGGTCCGGAGGTCGGAGAGGCGTTCGGTAGTCGTAGCGGAGTTGTGCGCAAGTTCTAGAGGCATCGACATCAAAGGGCTAACGACGGACGAAGGTATAGCTTTTGCTTCCTATAAATATTTAGGAGTATGCAATAGCTTAGTTAAGGCTTTTAGAGCACTTTAATGATAGTGGTATCATTTGGCAGTGTAGAGCAGACTATAGGCGTGGACCTAGAGTTGGTAGAGCTTGCACTGTATTGAGGTACGAAAGTACTGTTCGAGATATCCTGACTGAGTATACATGTATTATGTGACCGCATGATTTATATGCCATGATATTATGCTGCATTCATTTGCATCTTGTTGTATCTCCTTCGAGATGTCTGTTAGTAGGGTTGTACCCTATCCTGTTAGTGGATGGACTTCCATCGATTTGGGTCCGGCGTTTCCACGGTTATCTCGGTATGGGAGCCACCTCCTGAAGCGACGGCACAGCGTGCTACATACCAGGGCCCGGTCTGTCTCTGTTATCTGATCCTTGACCTCGAGTCTATAGGGAGTTCACTTTGCATGCATGTATACTCATACTCTCGCACTGAGCATTTTATGCTCACGTCTCGTACTCTGTATTTTCTGGACACCCTATTCCGTGGGGCAGGTTTGCGATTGGACGAGGAGGGTGGATCCAGGAGGGGCTAGTCAGTGGTTGGCCAGCTGGAGCTTCGTCTAGGTTTTATTACTGTTGTTTGGTTTTATACAACTATTCGATTTGGTTGTATATTATTGGATAATTACAGATTCCTTTACTTGGGATTGTATAATGTTATTGGTTTCCGCAGTTTTATTCTGATATCTGTTTTATTAAGTTAATTGCATGCCTAAGTTCTGTTTAGTAGGTGATCCGGGTAAAGGTCACTACATTTATGGTATCAGAGCATGCAAAAGAATTCTTGGTATTTAGTCTCATCTTGAGGTATTTTTGTAGATGTCAAATCGTGACGACCAGAGTTCTCATGGCAGTGTTGGTGGGCGTTGGGGTGATGCCGACCGGGAGCCTCGTCGAGAACGGCGTCATCGTCACCATGACGACGAGCGTTTCACTGTGCGTCGATTCTTAGCTATGGGTCCTAAGCCCTTAGTTGGAGGTGAGTCTCCGGAGGATGCGGAGAACTGGTTAGACCGCATGGAGATGACTTTTCAGACTTTCCAATGCACCGATGAGCAGAAGGTGGAGACCCTTGGCTATCTTCTGGATGGGCGTGCGCGCAGGTGGTGGAGGTTTACTTCTACACCTTTTGTTGCGGCAAGAGGAGTGGCCACCTGGGCCGAGTTCCGCACAGCTTTCCAAAAGCGGTATTTTCCTCCTGCACTCCGACAGTCGAAGGCAGGTGAGCTACTGAGTCTGCGACAGGGAGCCATGTCTATCGATGAGTATCAGCAGAGGTTCTTTGATCTGCTATCCTATTGCCCCGAGATTGCTGATAGCTCAGAGATGAAGTATAATCTGTTCCTTCAGGGCCTTAACCCTGAGATCCATGACCGTGTGGCGGTTGGCGACGACATGTCCTACAAAGGTTTGGTGAGCCGTTGTCATCAGGCAGAGGACAGCATTCGGCGGAACAGGTCTTTCCCTCAGTCGAGGCCTGCTAGTTCTTTGGGTCCCCGTGCCCAAACTTTCAAGAAGTCTGGATCTTCTTCTTCCTCTGGTTCGGGAGGTGTTGTCCGTTACGGTAAGAAGGAGAAGTGTGATCACTGTGGGAAGAACCATCCATCCGACAAGTGCCGTAGAGCTTCTGGAGCTTGTTTCCGTTGTGGAGAGACTGGTCATATCCGGAGAGATTGTCCAATGTCTGGGGGAGGCGGTTCTGGTTCTGGTTCAGGATCGGGTTCTCAGGCCACCGTTCAGCAGAGGTCGCAGGGACAGTCTGCTGGGAGTTCTCATTTGAGGCCACGAGCTTCTGGCAAGGTGTTTGCCCTGAGACATGATCAGGCTGTGGAGGAGAATGAGAAAGTCATCGCAGGTACATTTCTGCTTTATGGTATACCTGCTCTTGTACTTATTGACACTGGTGCATCTCATTCCTTCATTTCTGCACGTTTTCTTAAGAGGCATAAGTTACCATGCATTGCACTAGACGTAGTGATGTCTGTTTCTACTCCGACGAGCCAATCTACTTTGGCTAAGCGTCTAGTGATGCGTTGCCCTTTAGAGTTCGAAGGGAACGTTCTGTTGGCGAATCTCATGGTCCTGGCGATGGACGACTTTGATTGCATTCTGGGAATAGATGTGCTGACTACCTATCGAGCTTCAGTGGACTGCTATCAGAGATTAGTACGCTTTCATCCGGAAGGGAGTGAGAGTTGGTTTTTCTATGGTGAGGGAGCGCGACCCCCGATGCCTTTGGTATCAGCTTTGAGAGCCTGTCGAGTTCTAGAGTCTGGCGGGGAAGGCTACCTTATCTATGCAGTTGATTTGTCCGCTGAGAGTATTGGGATAGAGAGCATTCCTGTTGTGGATGAATTTCCAGATGTGTTTCCTGATGAGATTCCGGGTTTTCCTCCTTCTAGGGAAGTCGAGTTTGGCATAGAGTTGATGCCGGGTACTTCGCCTATTTCTAGAGCACCGTATCGTCTGGCTCCGTCAGAGATGCGAGAGTTGAAGAATCAGCTACAGGATCTTTTGGACAAGGGGTACATTCGTCCTAGTGTATCTCCTTGGGGAGCTCCTGTTCTCTTCGTGAAGAAGAAGGATGGGTCGATGCGGCTGTGCATTGACTACCGGCAGCTGAATCGAGTGACTGTAAAGAACAAGTATCCGTTGCCTCGTGTTGATGACTTGTTTGACCAGCTGCAGGGCACATCAATTTACTCCAAGATTGACTTGAGATCTGGGTATCATCAGTTGAGAGTCCGTGATCAGGACGTAGCCAAGACTGCATTCCGTACTCGCTATGGGCATTACGAGTTTCTAGTGATGCCATTTGATTTGACTAATGCGCCGGCTATATTCATGGATTTGATGAACCGTGTCTTCAGGGAGTATTTGGACAAGTTTTTCGTGGTCTTCATTGACGACATCTTGGTGTATTCGCGTAATACGAAAGAGCATGTTTCTCACTTGCGGTTGGTACTGCAGACTCTTCGAGATGAGCAATTGTACGCCAAGCTGAGCAAGTGTGAGTTCTGGATGGATAGAGTGGTTTTTCTGGGCCATATCATATCCAGGGAGGGGATTTCTGTTGATCCAAGCAAGATTGAAGCGGTACTTAATTGGTCGCGTCCGACGACAGTTGCTGAGATCCGTAGTTTTCTGGGTCTAGAAGGGTATTATCGTCGCTTCATTCTGAACTTCTCTCAGTTAGCTCGACCGTTGACGCAGCTTACCCGCAAGGGTGTGGATTTTGAGTGGTCCTCCGAGTGTGAGGAGAATTTCCGTGAGCTTCGACGGCAGTTGACTTCTGCGCCGGTGTTAGCATTACCGTCAGGATCTGGAGGGTATGTAGTTTACACGGATGCTTCTCTTCAGGGGTTAGGTTGTGTCCTGACTCAGAATGGGCATGTGATCGCATACGCTTCTAGATAGCTGAAGCTTCACGAGGACAACTACCCAGTCCATGATTTGGAATTGGCAGCCATTGTGTTCGCTTTAAAGATCTGGCGTCATTATCTTTATGGCGAGAAATTTGAGATCTTCACCGACCATAAGAGTCTCAAGTATTTGTTCACTCAGGCAGAATTGAACATGAGACAGAGACGTTGGATGGACTTGCTTAAGGACTATGATTGCAAGATTAAGTACCATCCGGGAGCTGCTAATCTCACCGCTGATGCTTTGAGTCGCAAGGTGCGACTATCCGCACTTCAGACTTGTTTGATGTCTAGTGCGATCAGTGACTGTTGTACTTCAGGTTATACCTTCAAGCATAAGAAAGGTATGCAGAGTATCCAGATGCTTGCGATATTATCTGAGCCAGCCTTGTATTCGCGGATCCGAGATGCTCAGATGTCTGATTCGAAGACCCAGCGTTTAGCTCGTCTAGCTAACGAGGGTATCTCGTCTGGATTTCATTATCAGTCAGATGGCTTTCTGTGTTTGTCTGGTAGGCTTGTGATTCCACAGGATGAAGAGTTGCGAGAGGAGATTTTATCTCAGGCACATCGCACTAAGTTGAGTATTCATCCTGGGAGCAACAAGATGTACAAGGATCTACGTACTCGTTTCTGGTGGAAGGGAATGAAACGCAGTGTTTATCAGTTTGTTTCGAGATGTTTGGTGTGTCAACAGGTCAAGGCAGAGCACCGACGACCTGGAGGATTGCTTCACAGTCTGCCTATTCCTGAATGGAAATGGGAGTTTATCACTATGGACTTTGTGACCCATTTTCCGGTATCCCCGAGGAACTGTGATGCTATCTGGGTGGTGGTGGACCGACTCACCAAGTCAGCGCATTTCATTGCCTATAGCCGAGAGTACTCTGTGGATCGCATGGCTCGGTTGTACATTCAGGAGATCGTTCGACTTCATGGAGTGCCTGTGAGCATTGTCAGCGATCGGGACCCCAGGTTTACTTCTAGGTTCTGGGGGAGTGTTCAGCGTGCGATGGGTACTACTCTCAGTTTGAGTACAGCCTATCATCCGGAGACTGATGGTCAGTCAGAGCGCACTATCCGTACGTTAGAGGATATGCTTAGAGCGTGCGTCATGGATTTTGGTTCATCCTGGCAGGATCATTTGCCGTTGATCGAGTTCGCTTACAACAACAGCTATCACACTAGTATTGGGATGGCACCTTTTGAGGCGTTGTATGGGCGACGTTGTCGTACTCCACTCTTCTGGGAAGAAGTGGGGGAGAGACAGGCTGAAGGACCAGAGTTTATCCAGCAGGCGATAGACATTGTTGATCAGATCAAGAAACGGATTAAGACTGCACAGGATCGTCAGGCCAGTTATGCTAATATCAAGCGTAGGCCTTTGCAGTTCGAGGTCGGGGAGAAAGTGTTTCTGAGAGTGTCACCTTTCCGCAAGATTCTCAGATTTGGCCTTAAGGGCAAGTTGTCTCCCAGATTTATCGGTCCGTTTGAGATCTTGGAGAGTATTGGCGATTTGGCTTATCGACTAGCTTTGCCACCGCATCTATCCAGCATTCACGACGTGTTCCACGTATCTCTGTTGCGACGGTATGTGGCGGATGAATCTCATATTCTGCAGCGGTCTGAGGTTCAGGTAGACAAGGATTTGACTTATGTTGAGAAACCTCTTCGTATCCTGGATTTTAAGGATAAGGTTTTACGTAACAAAGTCATTCCTTTGGTTTTAGTTCAGTGGCAGCGCCGAGGCACTGAGGAAGCCACTTGGGAGCTTGAGGACAGAATGCGTAAAGACAATCCTGAGTTGTTTTGATTTCATTCTTTAAGTTGTATTCAGTTGCAAACTCTGTAAGCGTTTGATTTGAATAAAGAATGTTTCTGATTTCTGTATTTGCGTTCGGTACTTAAGATCTGATTTCGAGGACGAAATATCTTAAGTGGGGGAGAATGTAGTAGCCCGTGCCCTAATTGAGTAATCAAAGGATTAATGCTAATTAATTGAATTGGGTATTGGACGGATCGGAAGCTCCGAAGGCACGATCGGAAGCTCCGAACAGGATCGGAAGCTCCGATGAGCGATCGGAGGCACCGATCGATATTACGTCAGGCATGACGTGTGGTTGGATCGGAAGCTCCGATCAGGACCGGAGGCTCCGATCACCCCTATCCGGAGTCATCAAGTGATATTTTGACACGTGGCAGATCAGGATCTTCGGAAGCTCCGATGGCAGGATCGGACGTTCCGATCGAGGTTCGGACGTTCCGATCAAGGATCGGAAGTTCCGATCGTTGTCTATAAATAGAAGGCCGAGACTTCACTTTCATTTGCCAATTCCGAGTTCTCCTTTCCTTTCTAGTCCTTTTGGAGCTGTTCTAGTCTTCTTAGGCTTGGTCCGGAGGTCGGAGAGGCGTTCGGTAGTCGTAGCGGAGTTGTGCCCAAGTTCTGGAGGCATTGACATCAAAGGGCTAACGACGGACGGAGGTATAGTTTTTGCTTCCTATAAATATTTAGGAGTATGCAATAGCTTAGTTAAGGCTTTTAGAGCACTTTAATGATAGTGGTATCATTTGGCAGTGTAGAGCAGACTATAGGCGTGGACCTAGAGTTGGTAGAGCTTGCACTGTATTGAGGTACGAAAGTACTGTTCGAGATATCCTGACTGAGTATGCATGTATTATGTGACCGCATGATTTATATGCCATGATATTATGCTGCATTCATTTGCATCTTGCTGTATCTCCTTCGAGATGTCTGTTAGTAGGGTTGTACCCTATCCTGTTAGTGGATGGACTTCCATCGATTTGGGTCCGGCGTTTCCACGGTTATCTCGGTATGGGAGCCACCTCCTGAAGCGACGGCACAGCGTGCTACATACCAGGGCCCGGTCTGTCTCTGTTATCTGATCCTTGACCTCGAGTCTATAGGGAGTTCACTTTGCATTCATGTATACTCATACTCTCGCACTGAGCATTTATGCTCACGTCTCGTACTCTGTATTTTCTGGACACCCTATTCCATGGGGCAGGTTTGCGATTGGACGAGGAGGGTGGATCCAGGAGGGGCTAGTCAGTGGTTGGCCAGCTGGAGCTTCGTCTAGGTTTTATTACTGTTGTTTGGGTTTATACAACTATTCGATTTGGTTGTATAATATTGGATAATTACAGATTCCTTTACTTGGGATTGTATAATGTTATTGGTTTCCGCAGTTTTATTCTGATATCTGTTTTATTAAGTTAATTGCATGCCTAAGTTCTGTTTAGTAGGTGATCCGGGTAAGGGTCACTACATTTTACTCCTAATAACACATCATGGGCAGCCCCTCAACCCCTTCATCCATTTCATCATAATTTTGATTTCATACGGCCCAAACTCAAGCCAATTGCAACATTTTCAATACATATATATAAAAAGCTTGCATAACACAATGTATGACAAATAACCAACCATATACACACTACAATGGATCGAACATGGAATGTATAAATCTGATTTTTCCTTTGACACATCCAAATTTCCAATTAAAATAAAGAATCTCATTCATTCAAGTTCATAAATCATACTAGCAATGAAAGATGCACAAAATCAATTTTCAAGCCCTAGCCTACTGAATTTTTGAAACAAACTCACCATATGCCTAAAATAATCTGAAAAATTCGAAATCAAAGGGGAGGAACCAAGAAAACATATATTCTATGCTTGGGTTTAAAAAGAGGAGAAAATTTCTTGTCTAGTCTAGCAACCAAATGGGGAAAGGAATCGGCCAAGCTGTAGGAGGGCTCGACCAGCAGCTAACTCCCATCCTATGATGGTCCTTTGGGTGGCACGGAGGTGGTTAGGTGGCTGGGTGGCGGCCGGAGTTGAAGGGAAGGAGAAATGGTGGAAGCCAATGGAATGGGAGGAGAGAAATGGTGAATGGCGCGAAGTTTTCTTGGAGAGGGGGGGGGGGGAGTGAAGGCGGATAATGGTGTTAAAATGTTAGAGTTATTTGTGTTGTGTGATGTTTTAAGTGTAGTGTATGTATAGATATTAGTGTGTATATGTATGGGTAGGTGGTGTGAGTGTAGGGTGAGTACCAAAAGTGCTTTTTCACTAATAAAAGTGCTACTTTTATTATTAAAACTTTAGGCTTAGGATTTTGCACTCATTTTGAATTTCTATGTTTAAAATCCTTAATTTAAATATTAAGAATAGAATTTTACTTGTTCGGGTTCAAAAAGGATAATTTTAAGAAATATCGGGAATTACACGCAGGAATGCACTTACTCTATTTTGTTACCCAAAAAATTTAAAATGAAATTTTCTTTTATTATCTTTAACTCTCATGAATTTTAGGTCATAAAAATTTTAAATATGAGGTTTTTCCATAGTGTCCACCTTTACCGCGTGCCGGGGTCGAATGTCACTAAATCCATGTATCTCAAGTAAATAAATTTAAATATTCAAGAAATTAAATTCTAAGGAAAATTTCAAGCATTTAAATCACCATAAATTTTTGAAATTTAAATATCGAGACTAAATTTGGCATGGAATTTTAATTTTGGAACTTAGGAGTCACATAAGGTGAATGGGAGCCTTGAAAAAAAATGGATAGAAATTCTAGTCCAAAGAAAAGAAAAAAAGATGTAGAATTTATGAAGTAGAAGGAGGCCAAGAAAAATATCTGGCAATGCAATGCAAATAATATTTTTAGCTACTCAATACTGCAAAAATTGAAAATATCCAATTCCATTTACTTGAATCTTGAGTTCCTGTTTTCTTTGATACATATTTGGATAGTTATCTTCTCCTTAATTTGCTTGCACTTAATCTTAATTGAAAAAGTCCGTTTGATCTGTGCATATAAAGATTGAACTTGGTTGATTGTATTTTGAAACTTGAGGACGGAGTTAATGAATCTATGAATCTTATGGATTGCATGATTTATCGAAGGATGGGTGGGTAGATGAGATCGGAAAATTACACACACACACGAGAACTCTTGAGAAAATTAGCTAACAAGTAGATTGAATTATGGAATATAAAAAATTCAGAGGCCGGTTATATTACACAATATTATGCCTTCTCATTTATGCTTTATACGCCATCATGTGATTTATTTTCTTGTTTGCATGGTTTTTTTGCTCGGGAATAGCAAAATTCAAAGTTTGGGGGGATTTGATAAGTGCAATTTATGCACTTAATTGCTATATGATTTAACTTTGCTTCTGTGATGAATCGAGGGGTATTATGCGCATTTTGCTGTTGTTTTTGTAGAATGCAAAAGTGGACAATCAATATGAATTATATGAAAAGATAGGTGTTTAGGATACAAAAAAGGTTGAAGAAGAAGTAAGATATGATTTTCAAGACAAAGGAAGAGCCTTATAAGCACAGAGAAGAAGCGAAAGAAGCAATCATGAATCAGCAATTGTCCAGAAATTATTGCCAACTTTATAGAGACCAAATCCGATCTCTACCATTCATAATGACTTATAAGATGATATGTTGTTGATGTCCAAATTTTAGCCCGATCCAACGGCTTGAACTCTAGATATGATTTTTTCAAGAATGCTTCGCGCTGAACACGAAACAGAAGAGCTGCAGCGCCTCAAGGAAGAGCTGCAACACTTGGAGTTCAAAAGACTAGCGTTGTAGCGCTAGATGGAAAGCGTTGCAGCGCTACCTGCGCGAGAAACACAACATATTTTTGAAATTTTAAAAATCTTGAGTTGTCGGACTTTATTCTATGGGCTTTTGGGAGATATAAAAGAGAATCAGACGCACAATAGAGAGGGGAGAAGCCGCACAACAGCAACACACACAAGAGGTGCACAGATTGGAGAGAATTGAGAGAAGAAGAAGCGGCACCCAAACAACAAAACCACACACAACTACGAATTCAAGGAGGCTTGGGACACGGATTTGAGACGTGGAAGCGAACGAAAAGGGATAATCGAATCACAAGACAGATGAAATTCATCTTGGGATGGAGAATCAACTTTACTTTGTGACTTTTATTATCTATCTTAATTTATTATGAGATTTTTGAATATGTCTATGTGTTTAATTATTTTATTATAAACTTATTGGTTTTTATAGATTGACGGATCTTGATTTGATTTTCATGTTTTGAATATTATTTTGTCTACTATTAATTGTTCTTGACAATTTATTTGTGTATTCTTGTTTTGATTGCCTTTCAATTTATTGGTCATAGATAGAATGTTAAAATTATTTTAAGTTTGGCACTCGGGATAGGGGATTTTAAATAGAATCATAGAAAAACACAACCTAGGAGTTTTGTAGAGTTCGGGAGGCCTACAAGTTCCTTTGAGTTCATTGAAAGAGAACCATAGAACTTGATTAAATTATTTTGTTGTATGATTTCTGATAAGGATATCAAAATTGACATTAGAATAATAAAATTTACTCAGCACTCGGGAGAGGCAGTAAATAACACTTAAGGGTTCTTGGCCTATAAATTGGAATAAGTGATTTTATTAACTGATATGATTTACATGAATGAAAATTGAGTGAAATCTTGTATCTAGAACCCGTCTCAGATCATGTACCCAAATCCGTCCTTGAAATTCTGTTTCATTTAATTTATTTCATTTTATTGAATTTAAATCTTTGATTTTTTAAACAAAGTTGAGATTATTTTAATTACATGATTTGGTGTGAATATAAATTTTCAATCCTCTTGGGAACGATACTTTACTCATCATATATTAAAACTTGACACCGTGCGCTTGCGAGAGAAAAATACGCAACACATATTATGTGTCATGATCTATGAATAATGTTTTGATATATTCTGTTGCATGTGCATATATCATGTTGAGCATGTTTTTCCTTCGAGGTAAGCCTCTCCGGTAGGGTCTCTTAGCCCTTGTTTTTGGACGGTTAGACGCTGAGAGTTACAGTGACCGATGGGTCGAGTGGACTCTAGTGTTCGTTGACATTGTATATCCACGTCCGGTTTGGAGTGAAGGAGTTACCCAGTGGTTTGAGTCCCTGATGGTACTACTCTCACCTTGGCACCCGTTTTAGCAAGATTTATCAGTATACATAGTTACTCACTCATTCATTTTGCGTGCATCATATCAATATGTTTACTCATTCTTTACGTTCTGAGCATATTTCTCTAACGTCCATGTTATTCTGTTTCTTGGACACCCCATTCAGCGGGGCAGTTGCAGGTGTTTTACCTTGGACCTGGGCTTAGTTGGGGACCAATTGACCAAGGTTGGACCGCAAAGTTAGCTTCTAGGTTGCTGTTAATTTTTTTAATTTTATATTTCGATTGGGTTGTATTATTCTTTCGCTTTGGGTTTTACTAAACGATTGTATTTTGTCATTTTTGCATTTTTGTTTAATTTCTTTAGTATCTCTGATTAAGCATCTATTTATTTAAATTTGCATGCTTAAGACTCTGGTTAATAGGTGATCCGGGTAGGGTCACTACAATCTTCCTTCGATGCTAATGTTGATGAAAGAATATTTATTGGTTATTCATTGGTTAGTCGATCTTATATCTTTGAGAATAAGTCTTTGATTATTGAAGAAACCATTCATGTTATTGTTTATGAAACTAGTATATGTATAGCTCAATAATCGATAGACATAAATGACTTAAGTCATAGATTGGAGAGTAAAAATCTCATCTATGAGAGTGATAGTGATATTGAGCATAGAAAAAACAGTAAGAAAACACCTGCAACCGGTCCAATCATCACTGAAAAAACCATACCGGATTAGATCTAGAGAAATTACAACCAGTCGAAGACAATTTTATCACAAGAGAAGAAGGTGTGGTCATTACTAATGAAGAAGATCGAGATCAACAAGACCGAAATCCTCTTGAACCTTGTCTCTGGTGGAATAGATATATATTATCCATGAGGGACATCTATTAGCTAACTTTTTCCATAGAATCATATGCCTGGTTAATGTAAGAAATTACACAATAGAGGATTCAATCCTTCAATAAATATGGATTAAAAATGGGATAAAAGATAGTGTATATATATACATATATTTTTTATTCAAAAACTTTTATAGTAAAGAAATATTTTTCTTAAAGTTATAATATGTCTTGCACATATAATAAGGTATTACATGCGCTTAATTAATTAATAACTAGTGAACGTTTCACACTCGTTGCGTGTATAATGTAGGACATAAATTTAAATTATTTCTTCTACATATGCATTAATAATTGGAATAGGTGGTTTCATAGCTTTTTTATTATCCTTTGGATAACATCATAATATATATGTAATCTTTGTTAAGATAATAGCTCAATGGTACCAGGAATCATAAAACTCTGTACTTAAGCCTGGAGGTACAAGGTTCGATTCCTGGGAAGGGCAAAAAACTCATTGTAACGACCCACGTCCTTCCACCGCATCCCTCCTCAGCCTATAGCATCGGCTCAGACTGCATGGTGAAAGAGTGGGTGCCCAGTGAGCCAACTTGTGGCTATGGGCTTTGATGACTCTTTGTACAAACGATCTTTTGTTTAATGTAATTTACACTTTTATTAATGGCAATGACTTTATCTTTCTTCATATTGTTATATTATGATATACTATTGTTGTTTTGATAAAGACCTTGAATATACTATAGTGTATGTAAGATGTGGTAGAACATGGGGATGTCTATTATGAAATACATCTTATAGTCACTGTATATTCTAAACTGTTCCTAGTCGATTGAGCCGTCTGATAATAAGGATAAGGATCGCTCGAGTTTGAGACTAGCATTTGCGATGCGGAGTACCACGTTTCATTGGTAGGGAACATGGAGATGTTCGAAGCATGCAAATGGATATTCATAGGATGAATAATCGAACTACCCTATCCGGACTTTCCAAGTGGTTATCACTTATCGAGTGGATAAAGTCCGCATTTTTGGTTGTACACCATTAGTCCTTACTACTTGAAACATCATGGAGACTCTATATTCTAGTACTGTGCTTTGACTCGTTTACCGACTCTATGGGGGTCATCAGGTGTCGGGATTGGGTACAGTTACAACACATATAGGAGTCGATGCATTGTTGTCAAGGATTCACCACATACTTGCGAGTGTGGATATCCTATGCGATCTGAGGAGATATTAGTGTGACGAATCTCTGGCCAGAGTACTTGATGTGATTTAAGAAATAGTTTCTTAGTAGCACATGCGATGTCACTAATTTGATCTTCAAGATGTATTGCATAGTTATCGAATCTTGAGCGTTTCTCGATATACCAATGGTTGTTGATTCGATCGGGATATATGGATGAAGGGACCGTACTGTACGCTAACCAAAATCTACTGGTTCTTGTAGGCACTATCAGTGATACCTAGGGAATCATGGGGCGATGTTGCTAGGCGCTTTACCATGATTCGTTGGGCAAGTCGGAAATCGTTGTTCCGAGTCACAAGGAGTTGTGAGCCCACGGCTAGCTGTATCCCTGAACCATTGAGGGTCACACAGTGTAATGGAGTTTTAATCCCCGTTGAGATAGTTAAATTTAAAAAGTTAAATTTAATGAATAAAGAAGTTGGACTTCTCAAATAAGAGTAAGGGAGTAGGATTTCCTAAAATGACATAGGGATGTACATTTTTTGGAAACCACTGAATTCGGATTCAGGAAAATTTATCTTGACTTTAAAATGTGCAGAAATGGTTTCTGTGCACATTGGTAAAATCGGTTTATCAATCGGAGTCACGATGAATTTTATATTAATTCCTGAACATGCGGGCTTTGCTTGTCGGGCCTCAACTTATGACTAATAGTCCCTAAGGTGTTAGTGGCCTGCATTATAAATAAGTTATTGCAGTACAGAAATTACACACAGTTGGTCATAATTTTGAGAGACAGTTTTCGAAAAAAAACCCTAGCTCTCTCTAGAAATTCGGCCGCCCCTCCCTCTCTCTGTCAGAGATTTTCCGGTCTGTGATTTTGAATTGCAGACAGGATTAGCGAATCAAATTCGTTATTCTCTTCGCAGAAAACTTCTGATAGATTTTCTAGTGCAATCTATCAGAGGGATTAAACCTCCATTCGTGGACCTGATTGAAGGAAAGCTTGTTCATCAGTTCCAGGGAGATACAAGAAGCGCAGAGAAATCTGTGTGGTGTCCAATAATCTCGCTTCGAGATTGAAGGTAAAATTTAATAATAGTTATTTAATTTTACACACACAAATAATTTAATCGTATGGTTGATACTCACACTATGGAATTGTTCCATACTAAAAATTTTAAACTTCCGCTGCACCGGGTATCAATCGTGATTGATCTGAACGCCAGTTGCCCAACAGTGGTATCAAAGCCAGGTTGCTCAGATCAAACGATTAAATTAATCGATTGTACAAAAAATTTTGAGTCTTGGTTTTTTTTTAAAACAAAATAAATATTTTAAATAAAAAAAAAAATTTTTTTTTTTTCGGGCAAAACCCGGGCAGCGATTGGATCGCTGCCCGGTGGGGCAGCAACGGTCGCTGCCCCGGGCGGCGCACGTCGCCGCCCAGGGGCGGCGCTCAGCGCCGCCAGGGGAGGCGATTGTCGCTGCCCTAAAGGGGCAGCCGGGCTGCCCCGGCCCACGCCCACGGGTGCGGGCCGGCCCGGGAGTGTCCCGGGCGGCCCGCGGGAAAAATTATTTTTTTTATTTAAATTAATTTTAATGTGTTAAAATTTTATTTTTGGTCCGGTCAAAAATTGTTTTTGATTGGTTCACGAGGCATCGGATCGAATTGTTCGAGTCCGAAAATTTTAAAATTGATTTTTGGATAAATTTGAATTTTTGGAAAATTTTAATATTTTATCCTTAAATTGAATTTTGAAATCAATTATTTTTGGTACAATTGATGATAAGATTTGATCTTATGTATATATTAAGTAAAATATGATTTTATCTATAAAATTAGATTCTGTAGATAAAATATGATTTTATTTAATAAAAGGTAAAATATGATTTTATATGTAAAATATGATTTTATATATAAAATATGATTTTATCCTGTTTAAATTTAAATTGTCATATGCATGATATCCAATAAATTAATTTTGAATTAAATGTTATTGGATAAGGATGATCGATTGCCA
The DNA here is from genome assembly GCF_033568475.1 of Henckelia pumila. Classification (NCBI taxonomy): domain Eukaryota; kingdom Viridiplantae; phylum Streptophyta; class Magnoliopsida; order Lamiales; family Gesneriaceae; genus Henckelia; species Henckelia pumila. The sequence continues at coordinate 35,479,908 of NC_133120.1, read as the reverse complement.
TGACCAATTTTGTAGGTGTATGTTAAGAATTTACATTTGTTTTATTGTTGTTGGTTTTATTAATGGGCCTGGTTTATGGCCCAATATGAATGTCATATGTAATAAAAGTGGGCTTGGTTTATGGCCCGTTCCCACCCCTAAAATGTATCCCCTACTTGTCATTGCTATTTATTGTAAATACATTAGATTTAGTGGGAGATCAAGATTTGAAGGTGGTGGGCCCAGCAGACAATAAAGACGAAGAAATGTAAATTGAAAGCTAATGTAATAGGATTGCATTGCATACTGCATATTACCTAGGATTGGACTAAGACTCGTGATTGGCAACCACGAGTCAATTAGAAATGGAATCGATCATCCTATATATAATATATGATATTATGATTGTATGCATGTTTTAGACATAATTGTATGAATCCGGCAAGCATACAATAAATTGAAAAATGATGAGACAAATTTTCATAATTAAAAATCCCTCATTTTAAATATGATTTAAAATTGATATCAAGATAAATAAAGGAAATTTAAATTTGTTTAAATGTTCCTACCTTCCATCAACGGTCAATGTATGTGATGCTACCCGCGGATACGGTCCGGCTCATATTATTGGAGGGGCCCGTCCGTCGGAAAGCTGTACATTGGATCGACACATGTTGTAAGTTGGGTGGAACTCCCATGGGATCGGCTCATATTATTGGGGGATGCACATGGCGACCGTCCATCACAACTTAATATTGATGGGTCATCTTGACATGTCACTATAAACGGCGTCATATTATTGGGCCCTTATTGGACATGAGGTAAATACATGGGGGTTGCTTTGGAAGCAATTGGGCTCTACCTTTTGAGAATTATGGTTGGCTGATATTATTCGGGACCATAAGTTTGTCAATTGGACTCCATGTTCTCACTAAGGAAAAAGTTTCCCGTTTTCACTAGAGGGTAGTGAAATCGTTAAAATAGTGGGAGTGAGATTCATAAAATTAAATTCGCCTATTTTATGTCTTAGTAAATTGCTTAAACAATCATTGATATATGTCTGTTTTTCTTTTCAGTATTTCATACAATGAATTCGCGTAATACATTATTCTCGATCCTCGAACAAAACAAGTTGACTGGCGCAAACTATACGGAATGGTTCCGGAAGTTGAAGATTGTCTTGACTTCGGAGAAGATGCTCTACGTGTTAGAGAAATCACCTCCGAAGGAAGCACCAGCTGACGTAAGTCCGGAGGAATTGGCCAAACTTGATGCATGGTGGGACCATGACATCAAGACCAAATGCTATATGCAAGCCTCGATGTCTGATGAACTCCAGAGACGATTTGAGGACACCGTGAATGCTGCTGACATTCACGCTCAACTCAAGGAACTTTTTGGGGCTCAATCGAGGGCTGAAAGGTTCGCTACTGTTAAGGAGCTAATGACGTGTCGCATGCGTGAAGGGACTTCGGTCCGTGATCATGGGGTACGAGTGATTTGGCTCATACAGAAGTTAGCAACTCTTGATTTGGTGTTGGAGCATGAACTCAACGTGGATTTACTGCTTCTGTCTCTTCCTTCTTCGTTTGACGGATTTGTGGTAAATTTTAATATGAACAAGATAAAGGCCACCCTTGAAGAGATGGTCAATATGCTTGTGACATATGAATCCACACTAAAGAAGGATAAACCAGCTTTATTGGTGGGCTCCTCATCTTCTGCTAAGAAGGGGCCAAGTACGAAGGGTAAGAAACGTTCTGCCCCACCCAAGAAAGTCGAACCCGAGAAGAAGCACAAGACAAAGGCTTCAAACAATGGAAAATCCAAGGATGTTTGCCATTACTGCAAGAAGCCCGGTCATTGGAAGCGCAACTGCAAGGAATATCTAGAGCAGTTGGGAACTGCAAAGGGTATGTTCTATATTGAAATAAACATTTCACTTAATACTACTTCTTGGGTATTGGATACCGGATGTGGATCTCACATTTGCAATGATTTGCAGGTGATGACAAGAAGTCGCAGGCTTAGAATGGGTGAGACCCAGCTGAGGCTCGGGAATGGTTCCAGAGTTGAAGCTACAGCCATTGGAGATGTTTGTTTAATTTTGCAGAACGGTTTTAAGTTATTTTTAAGAGATGTTTTATTTGTTCCGAATTTAATTAAAAACATTATTTCTGTTTCTATGCTAGATAGAGATGGTTATTCTTGCAATTTTGTGAATGAGATTTGCAATATTTACAAGAATGAATGTTTGATTGGAAATGGACAACTTGAAAACGATCTATACAACTTAAAACTAAAAGACGTTCCAATAAATTATGTTGATAAACCGGCGACAACAAACAAAAGGAAAATCGATAGTCAAAACCCGGCAAACCTTTGGCACGCTAGACTAGGTCATATTTCCTCAAGGAGGATGAACAAGCTAGTGGGAGAGGGCATGTTTGATATGTCTGATATTAACTCTCTACCTACTTGTGAATCCTTCCTAAAAGGGAAAATGACTAAATCTCCTTTTAAGGGAAAACCTGAGCGTAGTCAAAATCTGTTGGATTTGATCCATACAGATGTTTGTGGTCCATTTAGAGTTGGGACTCAACATGGCCACACCTACTTCATTACCTTTACTAATGATTATTCAAGGTATGGGTATTTATATTTAATGAAATATAAGTATGAAGCATTTGAAAAGTTCAAAGAATTCAAGGCTGAAGTAGAAAATAAGCTAGGTAAAAGTATTAAAGTACTTCGATCGGATCGAGGTGGAGAATACTTAAGTACCGATTTTTTGGACTATCTAAAAGAGAATGGGATTCTCTCTCAGTGGACTCCTCCTATAACACCACAGCTTAATGGTGTATCGGAGCGTCGTAATCGAACTTTGTTGGACATGGTTCGATCCATGATGAGCTTCACTGAGCTTCCACCTTCGTTTTGGGGCTATGCGCTTGAAACTGCGGTATTGTTGTTGAACAACGTCCACACTAAAGCAGTGGACAAAACACCATACGAGTTATGGAATGGCAAAGCTCCTAAGTATTCGTACTTAAGGATTTGGGGATGTCCTGCTTACGTGAAGCAGACAGTGGGAGATAAGTTGGATAGTCGATCCAGCTTATGTTATTTTGTAGGGTATCCGAAGAATTCAATCGGATATTATTTCTATTATCCTGCTGAAACAAAGGTGTTTGTTTCTAGGAATGCCACCTTCTTGGAGAAGGAGTTCTTATTGGATAAGAAAGGCGAGATGATGGAACTCGAAGAAGTTCGAGAAGAACCCGAAATACAAAATAACGATCCTACGCCTCAGGAACCATTACTGGACACGCCTGAACCTAGAAGATCCGAGAGGACTTCTAGACCTCCTGTTCGATATGGTCTTCTTCTTGAAGGGGATCAAGATGAACCCGACATTGGATGTGATCCAAGAAACTTCAAGGAAGCAATTTCTGATGCGGATTCAAATTTATGGCTTGAAGCTATGCAGTCTGAATTGGATTCAATGCATACAAACCAAGTTTGGTCTTTAGTAGATCCTCCTGATGGAATTGTTCCAATAGGGTGTAAATGGATCTACAAGAGAAAGATTGGGCCTGATGGTAAGGTATTGACCTACAAGGCGCGATTGGTGGCGAAAGGTTACACTCAAAGACAAGGAGTTGACTATGATGAAACCTTTTCACCAGTTGCAATGTTCAAGTCCATAAGAATCCTTATTGCCATAGCTGCATGGTATGACTATGAGATATGGCAAATGGATGTGAAGACTGCTTTTCTTAATGGAGACATTAAGGAAGAAATCTATATGAAGCAGCCGGAGGGGTTCACATCCATGGGAAGCGAGCATAAGGTATGCAAGCTTCAGAGATCAATTTATGGTCTAAAACAAGAATCAAGAAGTTGGAACCAGAAATTTGATGAAACAATAAAAGATTTTGGTTTCATCAAGAACCCGGAGGAACCGTGCGTGTACAAGAAAGTAGTTAAGGATGCTGTGACATTCTTAGTACTTTATGTTGATGACATCCTACTCATTGGGAATGATGTAGGGATGTTGCAGTCAACAAAGATATGGTTATCAGGTAGATTCTCGATGAAGGATTTGGGTGAGGCATCCTACATTCTTGGGATACAGATCTATAGAGATAGATCTAAGAGAATGATAGGACTCACTCAATCAACCTACATCGACACCATATTGAAACGGTTTTCAATGGATGGGTCCAAGAGAGGACATCTACCCATGTGTCATGGAGTTTCTTTATCCAAGTCTATGTGTCCCAAGACTGATGCAGAGATAGAGAATATGACACATGTACCATATGCGTCAGCTATAGGTAGTATCATGTATGGGATGATATCTACCAGACCGGATGTAGCATTTGCTCTGAGTGTCACGAGCAGATATCAGGCTAATCCTGGTCAAATGCATTGGAAAGCCGTGAAGGACATTCTTAAGTACTTACGAAGGACTAAGAATATGTTCATGGTATATGGAGGACGAGATCTGAAATTGGAAGGCTATACCGACTCTAGCTTCCAAAGTGACGTGGATGACTCAAAGTCAACCTCTGGATTTGTGTTCATGCTCAATGGCGGTGCTGTCTCTTGGAAGAGTTCCAAGCAGGACACCACAGCGGATTCCACCACTGAGGCTGAATACATTGCAGCATCAGCTGCTGCTAAAGAGGCCGTTTGGATGAGGAAGTTCGTCCAAGAGTTGGGCGTCATTCCTGAATTTGTTGGTCCAGTCCCGGTGTACTGTGACAACACGGGTGCCGTTGCTCAAGCAAAGGAACCAAGGTCTCATCAAAGATCCAAACACGTACTGAGGAAATACCACATCATCCGGGAGATTGTGGAAAGAGGAGACATCACTGTCGAACGAGTGGCCTCTGCAGACAATATCGCTGATCCGCTTACTAAGCCCTTGCCAGGACCATTGTTTGACAAACATCGCGAAGCAATGGGTCTACGTAGTATGACTAGTTGGCTATAGGGCAAGTGGGAGATTGAAAGAGTGGGTGCCCAGTGAGCCAACTTGTGGCTATGGGCTTTGATGACTCTTTGTACAAACGATCTTTTGTTTAATGTAATTTACACTTTTATTAATGGCAATCACTTTATCTTTCTTCATATTGTTATATTATGATATACTATTGTTGTTTTGATAAAGACCTTGAATATACTATAGTGTATGTAAGATGTGGTAGAACATGGGGATGTCTATCATGAAATACATCTTATAGTCACTGTATATTCTAAACTGTTCCTAGTCGATTGAGCCGTCCGATAATAAGGATAAGGATCGCTCGAGTTTGAGACTAGCATTTGCGATGCGGAGTACCACGTTTCATTGGTAGGGAACATGGAGATGTTCGAAGCATGCAAATGGATATTCATAGGATGAATAATCGAACTACCCTATCCGGACTTTCCAAGTGGTTATCACTTATCGAGTGGATAAAGTCCGCGTTTTTGGTTGTACACCATTAGTCCTTACTACTTGAAACATCATGGAGACTCTATATGCTAGTACTGTGCCTTGACTCGTTTACCGACTCTATGGGGGTCATCAGGTGTCGGGATTGGGTACAGTTACAACACATATAGGATTCGATGCATTGTTGTCAAGGATTCACCACATACTTGCGAGTGTGGATATCCTATGCGATCTGAGGAGATATTAGTGTGACGAATCTCTGGCCAGAGTACTTGATGTGATTCAAGAAATAGTTTCTTAGTAGCACATGCGATGTCACTAATTTGATCTTCAAGATGTATTGCATAGTTATCGAATCTTGAGCGACTCTCGATATACCAATGGTTGTTGATTCGATCGGGATATATGGATGAAGGGACCGTACTGTACGCTAACCAAAATCTACTGGTTCTTGTAGGCACTATCAGTGATACCTAGGGAATCATGGGGCGATGTTGCTAGGCGCTTTACCATGATTCATTGGGCAAGTCAAAAATCGTTGTTCCGAGTCACAAGGAGTTGTGAGCCCACGGCTAGCTGTATCCCTGAACCATTGAGGGTCACACAGTGTAATGGAGTTTTAATCCCCGTTGAGATAGTTAAATTTAAAGAGTTAAATTTAATGAATAAAGAAGTTGGACTTCTTAAATAAGAGTAAGGGAGTAGGATTTCCTAAAATGACATAGGGATGTACATTTTTTGGAAACCACTGAATTCGGATTCAGGAAAATTTATCTTGACTTTAACATGTGCAGAAATGGTTTCTGTGCACATTGGTAAAATCGGTTTATCAATCGGAGTCACGATGAATTTTATATTAATTTCTGAACATGCGGGCTTTGCTTGTCGGGCCTCAACTTATGACTAATGGGCCCTAAGGTGTTAGTGGCCTGCATTATAAATAAGTTATTGCAGTACAGAAATTACACACAGTTGGTCATAATTTTGAGAGACAGTTTTCGAAAAAAAACCCTAGCTCTCTCTAGAAATTCGGCCGCCCCTCCCTCTCTCTGTCAGAGATTTTCCGGTCTGTGATTTTGAATTGCAGACAGGATTAGCGAATAAAATTCGTTATTCTCTTCGCAGAAAACTTCTGATAGATTTTCTGGTGCAATCTATCAGAGGGATTAAACCTCCATTCGTGGACCTGATTGAAGGAAAGCTTGTTCATCAGTTCCAGGGAGATACAAGAAGCGCAGAGAAATCTGTGTGGTGTCCAATAATCTCGCTTCGAGATTGAAGGTAAAATTTAATAATAGTTATTTAATTTTACACACACAAATAATTTAATCGTATGGTTGATACCCACACTATGGAATTGTTCCATACTAAAAATTTTAAACTTCCGCTGCACCGGGTATCAATCGTGATTGATCTGAACGCCAGTTACCCAACACATGGTTCGATGGGCATCGCACTCATGACCTCCCCAATCCTGGCAGTGGGTTTTTGCCCTCCCCAGGGATTGAATCTTGCACCTCCAGGCTTAAGTACAAGTTGTTATCATCCCTGGCACCATTGAGCTAGCTAGATCAATGGTACCAGGGATGATAAGAACTTGTACTTAAGCCTGGAGGTGCAAGGTTCAATCCCTGGGGAGGGCAAAAACCCATTGCCAGGAGTGGGAAAGTCATGAGTATGATGCTCGTCGAACCATGCTGTCCGAGCCCATGCTATAGGCTGGGGAGGGATGCGGTGATGACCCACGTCCTTCCACCGCATCCCTCCCAGCCTATAGCATGGGCTCGGACCGCATGGTTTGACGGGCATCGCACTCATGACCTCACAACTCCTGGCAGTGGGTTTTTTACCATCCCCAGGAATCGAACCTTGTACCTCCAGGCTTAAGTATAAAGTTTTATGATTCCTGGTACCATTGAGCTACAGGACCATTGAGCTAGCTAGCTCAATCGTACCAGGAATCATAAAACTTTGTACTTAAGCCTGGAGGTACAAGGTTCCTGGTACCATTGAGCTAGCTAGCTCAATGGTACCAGGAATCATAAAATTTTGTACTTAAGCTTGGAGGTACAAGGTTCGATTCCTGGGGAGGGCAAAAAAATCAACTGCCAGGAGTGGGGAGGTCATGAGTGCGATGCCCGTCGAACCATGCAGTCCGAGCCCATGCTATAGGCTGGGGAGGGATGCGGTGGAAGGACGTGGGTCGTTACAAAAAAGGGCGCCCTTTTTCGTAACGACCCACGTCCTTCCACCGCATCCCTCCCCAGCCTATAGCATGGGCTCGGACCGCATGGTTCGACGGGCATCGCACTCATGACCTCCCCACTCCTGGCAGTTGGTTTTTTTTCCCTCCCCAGGAATCGAACCTTGTACCTCCAAGCTTAAGTACAATGTTTTATGATTCCTGGTAGCTAGCTCAATGGTACCAGGAATCATAAAACTTTGTACTTAAGCCTGGAAGTACAAGGTTCGATTCCTGGGGAGGGCAAAAAACCTACTGCCAGGAGTGGGGAGGTCATGAGTGCGATGCCGTCGAACCATGCGGTCCAAGCCCATGCCATAGGCTGGGGAGGGATGTGGTGGAAGGACATGGGTCGTAACAATGTGAATATTTCAAATTTTAAAAGAGGATGAGATATGGTAGTTGTAATTTACTGAATTTTTTTATTAAATAAAAATATTGATTTTTTTATTATCATTAGCTCCGCACCTAACCTTGTCTCAATTCCCCTGCCTCGTCCAACCTGAGATCTTCCATGTAAAATTGGGTTTGTAAGATAAAACAAAGGACGTGAGTGACTAACGCACAATACATCTAGCTAGTATGAGTATACAAATCGATATGATTCATGCAAGATAACGTGACTTGGTAACTGGGTAATAAGATCAATACTGCTCAGACTAGGCACCAATGAGCGTGTAGTACCTATCTGGAAATCCGACCACGAGGTAAACTTCCACACTCGTCGTGTAGTGACCCTTACCCGGATCACCTACTAAACAGAACTTATGCATGCAATTAACTTAATTAAACAGATATCAGAATAAAACTGCGGAAACCAGAAACAAATACAATCCCAAGTAAAGGAATCTGTAATTTATCCAATAATATACAACCAAATCGAATAGTTGTATAAACCCAAACAACAGTAATAAAAACCTAAGCGAAGCTCCATCTGGCCAACCACTGACTAGCCCCTCCTGGATCCACCCTCCTCGTCCAATCACAAACCTGCCCCATGGAATAGGGTGTCCAGAAAATACAGAGTACGAGACGTGAGCATAAAACGCTCAGTGCGAGAGTATGAGTATACATGCATGCAAAGTGAACTCCCTAAAGACTCAAGGTCAAGGATCAGATAACAGAGACAGACCGGGCCCTGGTATGTAGCACGCTGTGCCGTCGCTTCAGGAGGTGGCTCCCATACCGAGATAACCGTGGATACGCCGGACCCAAATCGATGGAAGTCCATCCACAACAGGATAGGGTACAACCCTACTAACAGACATCTCGAAAGAGATACAACAAGATGCAAATGAATGCAGCATAATATCATGGCATATAAATCATGCAGTCACATAATACATGCATACTCAGTCAGGATATCTCGAACAGTACTTTCGTACCTCAAAATAGTGCAAGCTCTACCAACTCTAGGTCCACGCCTATAGTCTGCTCTACACTGCCAAATGATACTACTATCATTAAAGTGCTCTAAAAGCCTTAACTAAGCTATTGCATACTCCTAAATATTTATAGGAAGCAAAAGCTATACCTTCGTCCGTCGTTAGCCCTTTGATGTCGGTGCCTCCAGAACTTGGGCACAACTCCGCTACGACTACTGAACGCCTCGCCGACCTCCGGACCAAGCCTAAGAAGACTAGAACCGCTCCAAAAGGACTAGAAAGGAAAGGAGAACTCGGAATTGGCAATTGAAAGTGAAGGCTCGGCCTTCTATTTATAGACAACGATCGGAACGTCCGAACCTCGATCGGAACGTCCGATCCTGCTATCGGAGCTTCCGAAGATCCTGATCTGCCACGTGTCAAAATACCACTTGTTGACTCCGGATAGGGGTGATCGGAGCTTCCGGTCCTGATCGGAGCTTCCGATCTTGCCACACGTCATGCTTGACGTAATATTGATCGGAGCTTCCGATCCTGTTCGGAGCTTCCGATCCTTATCGGAGCTTCCGATCTCACTTTCGGAGCTTCCGAACTCTACCCAAGTAATTATGATTAATTCCTTTAATTACTCAATTAGGGTACGGGCTACTACATTCTCCCCCACATAAGATATTTCGTCCTCGAAATCAGATCTTAAGTACCGAATGCAAATACAGAAATCAGAAACATTCTTTATTCAAATCAAACGTTTACAGAGTTTGCAACTGAATACAACCTAAAGAATGAAATCAAAACAACTCATGATGGTCTTTACGCATCCTGTCCTCAAGCTCCCAAGTAGCTTCCTCAGTGCCTCGGCGCTGCCACTGAACTAAAACCAAAGGAATGACTTTGTTTCGTAAAACCCTATCCTTATAATCCAGGATACGAAGAGGTTTCTCAACATACGTCAAATCCTTGTCTACCTGAACCTCAGACCGCTTCAAAATATGAGATTCATCCGCCACATACCGTCGCAACAGAGATACGTGGAACACGTCATGAATTCTGGATAGATGCGGTGGCAAAGCTAGTCGATAAGCCAAATCGCCAATGCTCTCCAAGATCTCAAACGGACCGATAAATCTGGGAGACAACTTGCCCTTAAGGCCAAATCTGAGAATCTTGAGGAAAGGTGACACTCTCAGAAACACTTTCTCCCCGACCTCAAATGTGCAGTCTTAATCCGTTTCTTGATTTGATCAACAATATCTATCGTCTGTTGGATAAACTCCGGTCCCTCAGCCTGTCTCTCCCCCACTTCTTCCCAGAAGAGTGGAGTACGACAACATCGCCCATACAACGCCTCAAAAGGTGCCATCCCAATACTAGTATGATAGCTGTTGTTGTAAGCGAACTCGATCAACGGAAAATGATCCTGCCATGCTGAACCAAAATCCATGACGCACGCTCTAAGCATATCCTCTAACATACGGATAGTGCGCTCTGACTGACCATCAGTCTCCGGATGATAGACAGTACTTAAACTGAGAGTAGTACCCATCGCACGCTGAACACTCCCCCAGAATCTAGAAGTAAACCTGGGGTCCCGATCGCTGACAATGCTCACAGGCACTCCATGAAGTCGGACGATCTCCTGAATGTACATCCGTGCCATGCGATCCACAGAGTACTCTCGCCTATAGGCAATGAAATGCGCTGACTTGGTGAGTCGGTCCACCACAACCCAGATAGCATCACAGTTCTTCGGGGATACCGGCAAATGGGTCACAAAGTCCATTGTGATAAACTCCCATTTCCATTCAGGAATAGGCAGACTGTGAAGCAATCCTCCAGGTCGTCGGTGCTCTGCCTTGACCTGTTCACACACCAAACATATCGAAACAAACTGATAAACACTGCGTTTCATTCCCTTCCACCAGAAACGAGTACGTAGATCCTTGTACATCTTGTTGCTCCCAGGGTGAATACTCAACTTAGTGCGATGTGCCTGAGACAAAATCTCCTCTCGCAACTCTTCGTCCTGCGGAATCACAAGCCTACCAGACAAACACAGAAAGCCATCTTACTGATAATGAAATCCAGACGAGCTACCCTCGTTAGCTAGACGAGCTAAACGCTGGGTCTTCGAATCAGACATCTGAGCATCTCGGATCTGTGAATACAAGGCTGGCTCAGATAATATCGCAAACATCTGGATACTCTGCATACCTTTCTTATGCTTGAAGGTATAACCTGAAGTACAACAGTCACTGATCGCACTAGACATCGAACAAGTCTGAAGTGCGGATAATCGCACCTTGCGACTCAAAGCATCAGCGGTGAGATTAGCAGCTCCCAGATGGTACTTAATCTCGCAATTATAGTCCTTAAGCAAGTCCATCCAACGTCTCTGCCTCATGTTCAACTCCGCCTGAGTGAACAAATACTTGAGACTCTTATGGTCGGTGAAGATCTCAAATTTCTCGCCATACAGATAATGACGCCAGATCTTCAAAGCGAACACAATGGCTGCTAACTCCAAATCATGGACTGGGTAGTTGTCCTCGTGAAGCTTCAGCTGTCTAGAAGCGTATGCGATCACATGCCCATTCTGAGTCAGGACACAACCTAACCCCTGAAGAGAAGCATCCGTGTAAACTACATACCCTCCAGATCCTGACGGTAATGCCAACACCGGCGCAGAATTCAACCGCCGTCGAAGCTCACGGAAATTCTCCTCGCACTCGGAGGACCACTCGAAATCCACACCCTTGCGGGTAAGCTGCGTCAACGGTCGAGCTAACTGAGAGAAGTTCAGAATGAAGCGACGATAATACCCTGCTAGACCCAGAAAACTACGGATCTCAGCAACTGTCGTCGGACGCGACCAATTAAGTACCGCTTCAATCTTGCTTGGATCAACAGAAATCCCCTCCCTGGATATGATATGGCCAAGAAAGACCACTCTATCCATCCAGAACTCACACTTGCTTAGCTTGGCGTACAACTGCTCATCTCGAAGAGTCTGTAGTACCAACCGCAAGTGAGAAACATGCTCTTTCGTATTACGTCAATACACCAAGATGTCGTCAATGAAGACCACGACAAACTTGTCCAAGTACTCACTGAAGACACGGTTCATCAAATCCATGAATATAGCCGGCGCATTAGTCAAACCAAATGGCATCACTAGGAACTCGTAATGCCCATAGCGAGTACGGAATGCAGTCTTGGCTACGTCCTGATCACGGACTCTCAACTGATGATACCCAGATCTCAAGTCAATCTTGGAGTAAACTGACGTGCCCTGCAGCTGATCAAACAAGTCATCAATACGAGGCAACGGATATTTGTTCTTCACAGTGACTCGGTTCAGCTGCCTATAGTCAATGCACAGCCGCATCGACCCATCCTTCTTCTTTACGAAGAGAACAGGAGCTCCCCAAGGAGATACACTAGGACGAATGTACCCCTTGTCCAAAAGATCCTGTAGCTGATTCTTCAACTCACGCATCTCTGACGGATCCAGACGATACGGTGCTCTAGAAATAGGCGAAGTACCCGGCATCAACTCTATGTCAAACTCGACTTCCCTAGCAGGAGGAAAACCCAGAATCTCATCAGGAAACACATCTGGAAATTCATCCACAACAGGAATGCTCACTATCCCAATACTCTCAGCGGACAAATCAACTGCATAGATAAGGTAGCCTTCCCCGCCAGACTCCAGAGCTCGACAGGCTCTCAAAGCTGATACCAAAGGCATCGGGGGTCGCGCTCCCTCACCATAGAAAAACCAGCTCTCACTCCCTTCCGGATGAAAGCGTACTAATCTCCGATAACAGTCCACTGAAGCTCGATAGGTAGTCAACATATCTATTCCCAGAATGCAATCAAAGTCATCCATCGCCAGGACCATGAGATTCGCTAACAGAATGTTCTCTTCGAACTCTAAAGGGCAACCCATCACTAGACGCTTAGCCAAAGCAGATTGGCCCGTCGGGGTAGAAACAGACATCACTACGTCTAGTGCAATGCATGGTAACTTATGCCTCTTAACAAAACGTGCAGAAATGAAGGAATGAGATGCACCAGTGTCAATAAATACAAGAGCAGATATACCATAAAGTAGAAATGTACCTGCGATGACTTTCTCATTCTCCTCCACAGCCTGATCATGTCTCTGGGCAATCCCAGCAGACTGTCCCTGCGACCTCTGCTGTACGGTGGTCTGAGAGCCCGATCCTGAACCAGAACCAGAACCGCCTCCACCAGACAGTGGACAATCCCTCCGGATATGACCAGTCTCTCCACAACGGAAACAAGCTCCAGAAGCTCTACGGCACTTGTCGGATGGATGGTTCTTCCCACAGTGATCACACTTGTCCTTCTTACCGTAACGGACAACACCTCCAGAACCAGAGGAAGAAGAAGATCCAGACTTCTTGAAAGTTTGGGCACGAGGACCCAAAGAACTAGCAGGTCTCGACTGAGAGAAAGACTTGTTCCGCCGAATGCTGTCCTCCGCCTGGTGACAACGGCTCACCAAACCCTCGTAGGACATGTCGTCGCCAACCGCCACACGGTCATGGATCTCAGGGTTAAGGCCCTGAAGGAATAGATTATACTTCATCTCTGAGCTATCAGCAATCTCGGGGCAATAGGATAGCAGATCAAAGAACCTCTGCTGATACTCATCGATAGACATGGCTCCCTGTCGCAGACTCAGTAGCTCGCCTGCCTTCGACTGACGGAGTGCCGGAGGAAAATACCGCTTTTGGAAAGCTGTGCGGAACTCGGCCCAGGTGGCCACTCCTCTCGCCTCAACAAAAGGTGCAGAAGTAAACCTCCACCACCTGCGCGCATGCCCATCTAGAAGATAGCCAAGGGTCTCCACCTTCTGCTCCTCGGTGCATTGGAAAGTCTGAAAAGTCATCTCCATGCGGTCTAACTAGTTCTCCGCATCCTCCGGAGACTCACCTCCAACTAAGGGCTTAGGACCCATAGCTAAGAATCGACGCACAGTGAAACGCTTGTCGTCATGGTGACGATGATGCCGTTCTCGACGAGGCTCCCGGTCGGCATCGCCCCAACGCCCACCAACACTGCCATGAGAACTCTGGTCGTCACGATTTGACATGTACAAAAATACCTCAAGATGAGACTAAATCCCAAGAATTCTTTTGCATGCTCTGATACCATAAATGTAGTGACCCTTACCCGGATCACCTACTAAACAGAACTTATGCATGCAATTAACTTAATTAAACAGATATCAGAATAAAACTGCGGAAACCAGAAACAAATACAATCCCAATTAAAGGAATCTGTAATTTATCCAATAATATACAACCAAATCGAATAGCTGTATAAACCCAAACAACATTAATAAAAACCTAAGCGAAGCTCCAGCTGGCCAACCACTGACTAGCCCCTCCTGGATCCACCCTCCTCGTCCAATCACAAACCTTCCCCATGGAATAGGGTGTCCAGAAAATACAGAGTACGAGACGTGAGCATAAAACGCTCAGTGCGAGAGTATGAGTATACATGCATGCAAAGTGAACTCCCTAAAGACTCGAGGTCAAGGATCAGATAACAGAGACAGACCGGGCCCTGGTATGTAGCACGCTGTGCCGTCGCTTCAGGAGGTGGCTCCCATACCGAGATAACCGTGGATACGCCGGACCCAAATCGATGGAAGTTCATCCACAACAGGATAGGGTACAACCCTACTAACAAACATCTCGAAAGAGATACAACAAGATGCAAATGAATGCAGCATAATATCATGGCATATAAATCATGCAGTCACATAATACATGCATACTCAGTCAGGATATCTCGAACAGTACTTTCGTACCTCAAAACAGTGCAAGCTCTACCAACTCTAGGTCCATGCCTATAGTCTGCTCTACACTGCCAAATGATACTACTATCATTAAAGTGCTCTAAAAGCCTTAACTAAGCTATTGCATACTCCTAAATATTTATAGGAAGCAAAAGCTATACCTTCGTCCGTCGTTAGCCCTTTGATGTCGGTGCCTCCAGAACTTGGGCACAACTCCGCTACGACTATTGAACGCCTCGCCGACCTCCGGACCAAGCCTAAGAAGACTAGAACAGCTCCAAAAGGACTAGAAAGGAATGGAGAACTCGGAATTGGCAATTGAAAGTGAAGGCTCGGCCTTCTATTTATAGACAACGATCGGAACATCTGATCCTTGATCGGAACGTCTGAACCTCGATCGGAACGTCCGATCCTGCCATCGGAGCTTTCGAAGATCCTGATCTGCCACGTGTCAAAATACCACTTGTTGACTCCGAATAGGGGTGATCGAAGCTTCAGGTCCTGATCGGAGCTTCCGATCTTGCCACACGTCATTCCTGACGTAATATTGATCGGAGCTTCCGATCCTGTTCGGAGCTTCCGATCCTGATCGGAGCTTCCGATCTCACCTTCGGAGCTTCCGAACTCTACCAAGGTAATTATGATTAATTTCTTTAATTACTCAATTAGGTTACGGGCTACTACACGTCGAGATCATTGTAGGGTCATTCCACTTCATCACGGTGTATATCGGTGTCCGACCACATAACATGAAGATAAGGTTGAGAGACCCTATCACAATGGCTATCTCGAAGGAGATACATTCTAAACATGATATATGCATACAACATATGTGTAAAGCATTCAAACATGTATCATGTAACATAAAATACAACAGATAAGCATGCATAATCGCTGGAAATCTCAGTCAATACTTATGTACCTCTATTAGGCATGTCGGGTACTATCAAGGTCTAAGGTCCAAGCTTATATTCAAGTGAATAACATATCACCAATAATGATCTAAAAATCCTTAACTAAACTAATAGATATTTTCATTATCTTCTAGGTATCTCAAACTATGCTGACGTTCATCGTCAGTCCTTTAGTGTCGAAGACCCCAAATCCTTGGCATAGCTTCGTTACTGTCTCGGAAGCATCACGCTATCACCCGGCCCTCGATAAATTGGCTAAAAACACTATAGAATACACTAAACAAGAGAGAGAGAGAGAGAGAGAGAGAGAGAGAGATGTGAATTGAGCAAGAAATACGATCCTCGGATAGCTCAGATTTCGGACGCTCTGATCGCCAGTTTGGAATGTCCGAACTCTACATACAGTGATGTGTTTATTTCTTTTTGACATCTAAGTATACAGTTCCGTTCAGACATTCCGAACTCCCAGATCGATGCTTTCGATCTCCCATGTGTCAGTGCACATGCAAAAACTTCACTATTTACATGGCCTAAGCACTGATCGGATCTTTCGATCCATGTTCAAACCTTCCTAACTCTTCCTCTACAATTTCGAACCCATCATCGATCAGTTCGGTACTTCCGAACTACACTTCAGAACTTCCCAACCCTTCGGTGGTTCTAAAGCCTATCTCCTTAGTTCCGAACATGATTAAACACTTGATTTGTTTAAATATTGACCCCTTAAATATGTTTAGCATTTAATTGACTTAAAATATTACTCGGATCACTACAAAAAGTTTTTCTATATGATTGATAAAACTTGTTGAAACGACCCTGACCTCTACTAAATAATAACTAAATAGTATGCGGGTTTTCGAAAATTTTCGGCATGACTCCTCTATAAATATTCAAACCTTCATGTCACCGACAGCAATTTAAAATGCAAACAACAACACTAAATAACTAGAACGAGAAAGGAACGAGAAATGGAGAAAAGATTCGACATTTCGAACATCAAAGATATAGCAACTACATATTTACATGCCCACAAATAAATCTATAAATCTTTACAATATCATTTATCCAATCAACAAAATGAAAGATTTTAAAGTGCTAAAATAATCTCTTGAGGAGGACTAGTGTAGTGACCCGTATCCGTGATTAACGATTAATGAGTAATTAATCATGTAATCATGATTGGGTTAAGTAAAACATGATTAAGGAAATTCTAGGAGGATTAACGGAGCCCAAAAATGGATCCAGGACACTCGAAATTGGTTTAGAGGGTTCCAAGACTCGAGTGGGATCGAAAGCAACGATCTAGGATCGGAGCGTCCGATCGACGATCGGAACGTCCGATCAAGAACGGAGCTTCCGATGACTGTCGGCGACAGGTGTGTGGTTGCATGTGGACCGAATTGACATGTGGCGAACAAAGCGTCCGATCGAGGAACGGAGCTTCTGATCTGCCGGAACGAAACGTCCGATCGAGGAACGGAACTTCCGATCGATGTCTATAAATATAGGGTCCGAGCTCCTCATTTCTTGCCAATTCCGAATTCCTCTCCTTCGCCCTAGTAGCTCTATTTTGGGCTTTGGGTACTCTTATTTTAGAGTTGGAGTAGGAAATATATTTTAGTATAGTCATACAGTGTCTGACATAGTAGCGGGGCAGTGCTCGTGTAGCGGAGCAGTGCTCGAAGCTGTGGAGCTGCAGCAGGGGTGTGCCCTTAGTTGCGGGATAGTCGCCATCAGTGGGCTGACGACGGACGCAGAGTTGATGATAGGCTTGGAACCTAGAGTGGGACTGCTAGGATTTGCCTGTAGTGAGGTACGTAAGTACTGACTGAGATGACCAGCATGATATATATTATATGTGTTGCATGAGTATGTGCTATATGTTTTACCATGTTTTACGGCTTTAGCACATGCATATGTTTTTACGAAGACTGCATCGGGATGATGTGAGTCATGACAGTTTCCATCAGTCGAGGCGATTCTTCCTGAGGATTCGTGTCTTGGGAATATACGAGTACCACGCGGAGTCGCTCTCTAGCCCGGTACTGTGTATTCCAGGTGCCCAGAGAAAGTGATTTAACCCTGATTTTTAAAGTCACTTATGTGTTGCATATATTATATATATCATTGTTTTTGTATTGAGCTTAGAGCTCATGTCCAGTGTTTCTGTATGTCTGGACACCCCATTCGACGGGGCAGTTGTAGGTGCATGGTTGGGCACCAGGAGCTTGGAGTAGCCAGTGACCAGTGAAGACAGCAGGATTTAGCTGTAGGTTTTTCCTTTAGGGTTATTTATTCGATTGGGTTGTATAATCTAATTTATTTATCCGGTTGTATTCTGTCGGTCTTTTTTAATTTAAGTCTTCCGCAATGATTTATTTAATGCATGTTTAATTATGCTCCTAAACTTTGATTAGGTAGTGGATCCGGTTTGGGTCGCTACATTCATTTGTATCAGAGAATATACATGCAAGAGACTTGGGATATAGTACTGAGACTTTGGATTATCCTTGTAGGATTGGTGAGACTTAAGGATTATTTGGTTCTTCATTGCCAAGGTTTGCGGCATAAGTCTTCGCTATAAGGAAGGCAACAGTGATGAGAACAAGGTAGTAGCATGAATATGCTGACTACAGTTCATCATTTGATGCATTGGGATGCTGATCGAAGAACATATGGATTCCAGCAGGAAAAGACTGGGAGAGAAGAAAGATAATATCACGTCAGATATCTCTGAGGGCTTTTTGGAACGAATGGTGTGTAATAACCCATGTGGTTCCAGTCCGAAGAGATTCTCCACTCGTAGTTGGAGAGATTGTCATTTAAACTCATGCAGAACATGGTTTTTCCGGTGTGCGTGTATCGATGCTTTTGGTACGCGTACGGGAAACTTCATGTTCAAAAGCATGATTTAGTTACAAGAAGAAAGCTGACGGTAGATCGTGAGCATAAGAGGTCGATTGACATGCACTGACGCAGAGCATAGCTGGTTAGCTAACACGTGCCATTTCTCCGGAGTTCTTTGCGGGAGGACATGTAGAGAGACTTGGACGGGAGTATGCCTGTATCGATGCGTATGTCGATTAGAAGCTTCATGCTCAAGGAATGAAGACTAGTACGATGATTTAAATATTGTATTGTTGTAGTTGCAAACAGTGTCTCAGTTGTAATAAATCATCAGATTCGGTTGTATCATTCAAGTTATTCATTGTACATTTTGTATTTTCGGAATACTGTAATTGTATTACATAGGGATTGTAATCAAGAAATTGTACATAACTTGAAGCAATGATACATGTTTTATTAATCTAGCAATTCGTGGATGATTGCATGTTTTTGCTAAGTTTAGCATTGATCCTAGTTGATTAGTGTTCAACTGTGGTGACTCATGGGATTTGAGTAGGGCCAACGGTGATTGTTGACTTGCGGTTAGTCTAGGTGTTTTCCTAGGATTGACCTAGTTAGTCAGTGGACTAAGATAGTGCCAGCGATGGGTTGGACTCATCTAGAGGCATGGGAATATTGTTCGTTTTCGGACATTGGATTTTTGTTCTAGTTTGTTTTCTTAGGACAGTAGACTGTCTGACCTTTGTTAGGTTGAGACTTGCGATGATGGGATTTCATCAAGATGCCAGGTCGAGTATATACCAAGAGTTGTGGACTATGATCATGACTAGACGTGATGGGGCGCGACCCTATGCCAGTGTTACTCTGGGAGTCTTTGAACTTCAGAGGATTACCTGGGAGCCTTTTGTGCTTCAGGAGATGGCGGTGGGAAGGCTACTCAGTCTAGGGATTTGGAAGTAGTCACAATAGGGTATGACCTTGGATTAGATATCACAGGTTTGATATTGATGGTTCGATATCGTCTGATGTGTCAGAGATATCAGTGATAGTGTTCTGCTATAGGAACCAGTCTTGGAGGGTTTTTCTTGACAAGTGTGTGCTCTGAGCAGATAGATTTAATTTTTGACCGATGATGACTACTAGACGTGTGGATCTAGTAGGTGGATGGAATTCTACCAACAATGACTTGTGGTTGTCATCAGAGTTGTGGATAAAGTTTCCTTGAGATAGGAATTATCCGAGATCCAGGATGGGATGCAGTTTCGAGACTTCGACTCGAATATGAGAATTACTTCATGATGATTGATTTCATCAAGTGTTGGATCATATGATAAGTATTGTACAAGGATTATTGAGATCTGAGGGAAGCATGGCCTATACCCGTGAAGCCTTGGTGGTTGTCCAGGTGGGTTATTGAGGTAAGCTACCTTAAGTCTTGAATTGTCGTACAGTCTTAGCAAGGGATCTGATCCGGAGCATGTTCGAAGATTGTGAAGATCTTTGGTATTCGTTAGTTATGCTTCTTGGACTTGACGAATCGTGATGTTCATCTTGAAAGAACGAGGCAAGAATAATGACTCCAGTGATTGCGCCAAGAACTGTCTGATATTTCGGAGGTTGAGCGTAGGATTTTCCCTGAGATGGAAATGGTCTAAGTTGATAAGATCGCGAGAAGATCTTGAACTTGGTTTGTCTTGATGATCATCTCGAGTGAACAAGACAAACGAGTAGTAGTGCTGAGACGGCACAGGATTTGTGCTAAT
The DNA here is from genome assembly GCF_033568475.1 of Henckelia pumila. Taxonomy (NCBI): domain Eukaryota; kingdom Viridiplantae; phylum Streptophyta; class Magnoliopsida; order Lamiales; family Gesneriaceae; genus Henckelia; species Henckelia pumila. Next base: position 35,459,499 of record NC_133120.1, on the reverse strand, counting down.
GACTACTAGTGGTTAATGATTAACTTTGTCAGAGTTAGATTGATTAAGTTAGTGTACGAGATAGCTGTCAGTAATAAGACACGAGATTGTGTCATTGGATTACTAATAGCTATGTTTCAGTTACCAAGCGCGGGTTTGTTGTAACCAGAGAGTTTTTGTGTAATCCAATGTTTGGAATAGTAGACTTGGATCAGTCGAGTCAAGAGTAATTGATCGAGCCACTTAGGTGTTGACGATCAGTGGTTATCTGATTTGATAAGTGTGAGTATTAATCAGCAAATCGACGAGGTCGATGAGTAAGTCCAATCAGCGATGAATTGGATGTAGCAATCGAGAAATGCTTGGGATAGTACTTTATCGCTTAAGTGCTTTTATGATGAGGTCTTAAGTGTACCATTGGAGTTTTGGATCCAACGAGGATTGGACACTTATATGGACATCAGTTGTATGATCACGAGGTGTGACCTTAGCTGGGACCTAGTTCTCGAGATCCAGCAGGGGGTGTCACTAATTTTTAGCATATGGTGCGTAAGATCATTGAGACGATCGAAGCAGTCGTTGATCGATTTAGTGGTCAACAAGATTGTTGTGGGAATTGAAGACTTCGCAAGATAGCGATGCAGCGACTTTGTTCTTTCAAGTTAGTAAGTCACATCTGTGCAGACTGTTTGTCGAAGATATTACGTTGCAGCAGTAGACAATAGTCGGAGGTGTTATATGTGACACACTACTCTAAGCACAAGTGTTTCCCAGGATCGGCTAGGGAATCGACGAATTAGTATTTTCATTGCTGAGGCTGATGAGTTCAGCAAGGGAAGCTATTTGACTATTGAGAATCCGTTGGGATTTAGTCCCAGGATCAGTGTGATTAACCTTGGGAGGTTGGTATGCGATGATGGTATCATCAAAGACTCCGAGTTGAGTTATACCAGGCACTTACAACTGTCGAGTTTCGAGATGGTATAGGAAGCGTTTCCATATGTCTGTGTACTGTGGAATGTCCAAGTCGAGCATATTGGTGGGAGCTTGCCTTAGTCTTGATTTGTATACAGTGATTGCGAGTATGTATAACTATCGGGGGATGTCCATCGATGGAATTCATGGGTGAATAACCTATAATTGAGATGATGTTGATCAACAGAGGCTAGAAATGACGTAGCGTCATTATTTGTGAGTGATGATGTTTTCATCATAACAGTGTGCTGAGGTATACTAAGAAACATGAACGGTGATTGGTATTAGACTGGATAGTTCCCAGTGTTGCCCTTGGGAAGCTGTTTTGCTTCGGTGAGGCATGGATAGGATAATCAGTCTATGAAATCATGTTAAGCAGTTATATTGCAGTATGACCCTGTTTCAATTAGATTCTCTTCAAGAGAATTAGAGATTTGTTGTGTCAGCACAGTGTTGGGATTAGTGTTTCCTAACTAGAGGTGTTGGGCATTGAGAACTTTTGGGGACCAGTGGATGGTTAGAATTGTTTAGTGATTCGACGAATATCGTAAGCCAGTCAGGTTATGACTTGGTCTTAGTCAGTTTTAGATTTTACTTGAGATGATAATCTTGATCAAGTGGATTGTTGTATCCTTCGTGATCAGTAAGATCGTGATTGTGACGAAGGACGTATCAGTGCTATGGTACGTTAGTGTCAAGCGAGGTTAATTGTCATCAAGTAATGCAGTGGTTTCCAGCTCGGAGAATGCTATTGTGATTTAGCATTTATGCAGTTTCCATATAATTTGACAAGAGTCTGAGTATGTCGGAAGCTATTTCGACCAGGCACTCAAGCAAGGGTCTTTTATATGTTCTCGAGGTTTTACCTTAGATTTTGAGGACGAAATCTTTTAAGGGGGGGAGAATGTAGTGACCCGTATCCGTGATTAATGATTAATGAGTAATTAATCATGTAATCATGTTTGGGTTAAGTAAAACATGATTAAGGAAATTCTAGGAGGATTAACGGAGCCCAAAAATGGATCCAGGACACTCGAAATTGGTTTAGAGGGTTCCAAGACTCGAGTGGGATCGGAAGCAACGATCTAGGATCGGAGCGTCCGATCGACGATCGGAACGTCCGATCAAGAATGGAGCTTCCGATGGCTGTCGGTGACAGGTGTGTGGTTGCATGTGGACCGAATTGACACGTGGCGAACGGAGCGTCCGATCGAGGAACGGAGCTTCCGATCTACCGAAACGGAACGTTCGATCGAGGAACGGAACTTCCGATCGACGTCTATAAATATAGGGTCCGAGCTCCTCATTTCTTGCCAATTCCGAATTCCTCTCCTTCGCCCTAGTAGCTCTATTTTGGGCTTTGGGTACTCTTATTTTAGAGTTGGAGTAGGAAATATATTTTATTATAGTCAGACAGTGTCTGACATAGTAGCGGGGCAGTGCTCGTGTAGCGGATCAGTGCTCGAAGATATGGAGCTGCAACAGGGGTGTGCCCCTAGTTGCGGGATAGTCGCCATCAGTGGACTGACGACGGACGCAGAGTTGATGATAAGCGTGGAACCTAGAGTGGGACTGCTAGAATTTGCCTGTAGTGAGGTACGTAAGTACTGACTGAGATGACCAGCATGATATATATTATATGTGTTGCATGAGTATGTGCTATATGTTTTACCATGTTTTACGGCTTTAGCACATGCATATGTTTTTACAAAGACTGCATCGGGATGATGTGAGTCATGATAGTTTCCATCAGTCGAGGCGATTCTTCATGAGGATTCGTGTCTTGGGAATATACGAGTACCACGCGGAGTCGCTATCTAGCCCGGTACTGTGTATTCCAGGCACCCAGAGAAAGTGATTTAACCCTGATTTTTAAAGTCACTTATGTGTTGCATATATTATATATATCATTGCTTTCGTATTGAGCTTAGAGCTCACGTCCAGTGTTTCTGTATGTCTAAACACCCCATTCGACGGGGCAGTTGTAGGTGCATGGTTGGGCACTAGGAGCTTGGAGTAGCCAGTGACCAGTGAAGAAAGCAGGATTTAGCTGTAGGTTTTGACTTTAGGGTTATGTATTCGATTGGGTTGTATAATTGAATTTATTTATCCGGTTGTATTCTGCCGGTCTGTTTTAATTTAAGTCTTCCGCAACGATTTATTTAATGCATGTTTAATTATGCTCCTAAACTCTGATTAGGTAGTGGAACCGGTTTGGGTCGCTACAACTAGCATGGTCAGAGGGATGTGACGTGCCTACAACGCAGTCCACTCGATAGTTTTTCCCCTCGGTCTCAATGAAATACTCCTCACCTGAAAACAATGAGTGTAATGAGTCTAAAAGACTAAGCAAGAATATGGGGTGGGGGAATAACGAATACTACGTAAATACAAGCACACGCAGATTAAAAATAGTTTGATAATAAAATACTTTGTGCCCTTAATTTGAATAAAGTGTACTTCTAAAATGAGGGAACATGAATATAACATATGCATGGCTAAGTCATTTATAATTAATGTAACTGCATAAACTGTACTGAAACGTAGTCATAAAAATTGTGAACTGTAACTGTGAACTTAGATCCTTGATTGTGAATCTGTGATTTCGATCATGATCATGGCTGCAGCGCACTATGCCGCAAGGAGGTCAGGATAACACCCAACCCAATCTTTCCCTGAATTTGGTAAGGAAGGCCAAGATATCACTCAGCCCCACACGAACACGTGCTAAGGTAAGTAAAACGTCTCCCAGCCCCACACATACACGTGAATAAATATAGTCACAATCATCTCACTTCGTTCATAAAATACTTTCTTTCATACTTGAATATGGACTTATCATGCATATGAAAATATGACGTACATGTAAATATTAATCGATAATCATGCATATGACTCACACATAGATGATCGGGATGGTGATTTAGGAGACAAAACAAAGGATGGAAAACTAAACCATAATTTAGCGCTTAAGACAAATTCGAGTTGTTTGCCTGTAAAATTTGTAACTTGATCGAATCTTAATCAAAAAGAATTCCACTTGAAACCACAACTTCATGACACTTATAACTAAGCCAATAAATCATCCTCGGAATTTATCTCCTAAGCAATCGTTTTATGAAAAATCAAATTCTGGGCAGCAAGCCTTTTGGTTTCAAAAATTCTGCACCTAATAATTCAAAAATCTATAACTCGACCAAAACTTAACCGAATTCATTACCGCTTGAACCGACATATTCCCAACATCTAGGACAAGTTCCAGACCCAAGCCCTTATCCAAATTCTGCGTTTAACCCCTGTTTCAAAAATGATTTCCAGACAGCAGCCCCTTAGCTTCAAAAATCTGCACATACCTTATTTTCAATCTCAACCAAAACACATGGGTTTTTGTCTACAAACTCCAGCCTCTATCCTAGCATCAAACAACATTTGAACTCACCCAAAACCCTCTTGAAACTCCCATAATCCAGCTCAAACCTAGCTCAACCAAGCAACTAAAACTTCAACCCCATCTCCCAAACCATCTCTAAGTCATCCTAGTTGCTTCCATGTGAACTACATATCATCCATGGTAGCTCCTAAATCACCATCCAAATCAAAACACAAGCATACAATATTTTCAAACAAATCATGCTGGAAAAATTTCTGAAAATTTCGAAATACAAGGCATACATGCTTCCAACATTCCAAGTTAAAATTTATTTAAAGCCTTATCAACCAATGATTATGCCATGATTTTTCAAGCAAGAATGCATCAAAATCTTGGAGTCAAAATTCGAAACAGGGCACATACATATATACATTCGAAAGTTTTCATGAAATGCAACACATATGATGAACTAATCTATAAGGTAAAAAAGAAACCATATCCTCGCCTCTATTTTCGAAATGCTCAAAAAACTCAAGAAGATGGAGATGGAACGAGGTGGAAAACTGAGGAATCACTGTTGGAAACTCAACCCAACAGCTAATGGGCGTCCAATGTGCGAGCTCTAGCCGAGGTGATGGGTTATCGGTCGTGGAGCTAGAAATGAAAAATGCACAATCCAACTCCAAGCCCTTTCACCTCAATTTGCTGAAACTGAACACACACACACACATCACGTTTCAAGCTGTAGAAATTTCAAAGTAAGGCCAAGAACGATGAAACATATACTCTATACTTGGATTTTAAAAAGAGAAGAAGATATCTTGCCTCAAGCTAGAAGAACAAAAGAAATGGGGCGGTTGGGCGTGGGCGTCCCCTACACCTCGACCAGCAACTGGGAACTCTTGCTTAGACGGTCCTCGAGGCAGCTTGAAGGCGGCACAGTGGCTGGAATTACTGGCCGAAGTGAAAGGGAAAGAAATGGAAGGAGCCGTGAGCTTCTTGGAGAGAAATGGAGATGGAGCAAGCGAAAAAAAAATCAAGAAACAAGGCTGGAAACTCGAACCAGCAGCTAGAAAAATCTTCCAAATGCGAGTTCCGGTCGGCAAGGGTGGTGGCAATCGACGACGGTGATCGGAAATGCTAGAAGATGAGGAAGCCGATGTTGAGGGGGATAAGAAATGAGAGAGGCGTGAGATGGGAGTGAATTTTTAGGGGTTAGGGTTATGTATTAAGTTTAAGTGTGTAGGTGTGTGTATGTATAGATATAAGCATATAAAATGTGAGTGTGTGTGTGAAATGGGAAAAGTGCTACTCACCTTTAAAAGCGCTATTCAAACTAGAAACTTTGGGCCTATTTATTTAATTGCATTAATTAAAATGCACAACCTTGAAAATTCAAGAATTTAAACACTTTAAATATTTTGATGTCACGGCCTCGAGTAAATATATAAATACCAAGAAGAGCGATTAAAATAATTTTAAATAAACTAGACAAACGTTTAAAAGAAAATTAAATAAATACAAAAGCGGTAATAAAAATCTTTAAAATTATTTGGACAATTAAAAATGATTTAAAAAAATAAAAAAAAATAAGCTAGACATTTAAAATAAATAACCGCTGAACTTAAATTATTTAAAATAAATAAGTTGGACATTTGAAAATATTTAAACAAATAAGCTAAACACTTAAAATCATTTAAAATGATAAACTAAACAATTAAAATCATTTAAAAGAATAAACTAAACAATTAAAATTAAAATCATTTAAATATGCAAGCTTAAACCTTTAAAATATTTAAAATAATTAAATCGCATAATAAAAGCATTTAGACAAATAAACTTAAACAATTAAAAACATTAATTAAATAGTCAGTAAAATAAAATCATTTGAATAAATAATAAAATATTTTAATAGCACATAATTCAAATAAAGATTTTAAATCAATTAAACCTAAAAATAATAATCCTAATATTTATTTAATGCATGCGATTTAGTAGATTGGATTTTATGTGCTACACTTGTAATCCCGAACGTTTTTTTTCTACTCTTTAATAATATTACAAGTTTATTGTTAAAAAAATATCTAATGTAATTGGGATTGTTACATCAATTGAAACCATTTTTTTCTTCCATCTATGATCTCACCATGAGTTCATACTCGAGCATTACTTTTGCCATACATCTAATAGTCATGATCGACCCAAAACACATGTTGAATTAACCTAACTTTACACAATAACTAATTTAAATGACTAATATTTGTCACGATTTCGATAATAATCCACAAATGGATGGAATTGTCCCTCGTGTGTATAAAACAATCCTTAATCTAGAAATAAATTATTTTGAAAAATATATATTTTTGGTACTGTTATTTGTACTTTTCTCACTTATATGGTCATGTTAATGGTTAATTTGTATTTTAAGTCATGTAACTCTAGTATGTTTCTTTTTTTCTTTTCTTTTTTTTTCAATTTTTGATCATACTACGGTAAATTTTCATTTTTGGTACTTTAACTTGTATGTTAATTTCATTTTTGATATTTTTTTCAATTGGAGCCTATCGTGTTTGTTGGTAATAAAAGGACCAAAAATGAAAGCCAATACAAGTTAAAGGATCGATAATAAATACAACATACAAGTTACATGACTAAAATTAAAAAAAAAAAAATAATGCAAGTTACAAGACTGAAAATACAAATTCAATTGTAGAAATAATATTTTTTTCCATTAACTTGTCCATGTTTTGGTTTTGGTCTATTAACTTTTCAAATTCTGATTTTGGTACACTAACTTTTAATTTTCAGTGATTTTGGTCCAACTGCGCATACATGTCAGCTAGACATTGGCACACGTCACCCGAAAAATGCTGACGTGTGCCAATGTCTAGATGACAAGTGCGCAGTCAGACCTACATCACTGAAAATTAAAAGTTAGTGTACTAAAATAAAATTTTGAAAAATTAAGGGACCAAATCCAAAATGTGGATAGGTTAATGGATAAAAAAAAGTTTCTCATTTTAACATGACCAAAAGTTTTTTAAAAAAAAGTACAAATAACAAGAGCAAAAATTATATTTCGCTCATCTTAATATAAAATCCTTGCTTCGCCTCGGTTCGAAATCGTATTATGCATATGCTCATTTGAGAGTCGAGCCAAGTCTTGAAATATTATGATGGAAACATAAAACATCGGTTTAATTTTTTCGCTTCAAAAAAATCATTCCATTTATGATGGAATGTGTCAAGCAATTACTAATTCCATTTAAGGAAAGGTCATCATTCCATTTCTAACCGGGATGTTGTTGGGAACATGCAAATTCCATCAAATTTTGGGAAAATCCCACCAAATTAATAATCAAACATAACTTAAAATCGATTATTTCACCGTTTAAATTTTTTTAAAAAAGAATTTGAATGTTGCTAGCTTATTGGACATTTAATTATTCAAATAATTTTTTTTCAAAAAATTCAAAATATATGACCCCATATATAGACGATGTTTGGATAAAATATTGTGTTATAATTATAGAAAACACAAAATGCAAAGCATGTGTAAGGTGGTAAGTGGATAAAGATATAATCGCTACGAATTATAGGAACTCACAGAAACAAAAAAACTAACACTAAATATATATATATATATATATATATATATATATATATAGCTAGGGATATATTCATGAAACACTAACACTAAATATATATATATATAGCTAGGAATTCAATTTTTTGTTTCCAAAAGCTTGTAATAATAGACGATATATCGAAGAATTTAGATTAAGACAGAAGAGGAATGGGAGAGGAAACTGGATAAAACTTTGGAGAGTGAATCTAAGCATATCCAAGCCTTAGCTCCAAATCCAAATCCTCCTTGGAATGACTAGTACTCATCAAACCAATCTGCAAGTCCAACCTTACGAATTCCGCGTTCTTGACAACTAGCCATCCGTTTTGGTGCACAAATGGATCAAACTTCTCGACTCCAAACGTTTCTTCCGTGTTGGGCCGAAGATCCCGGACTGGGATGGCAGCAGAAACAGCTGGAGCAACAAAGTGGGACTTGAAATGAGGTGATAAATACGGCGTTGAGGACGACATAAACCCAAAGCCACAAATAGGGTTTGGGTAAATGCTAGGGTTCGGTTCAAGATTATGGTTTTGCAAGCAAAACTGGCAACCATTTTGGCCATAATTGCATATCATTGGTGGAGACTGCCTCATCCTTGCTCTATCTCTTCTGTGAACATTCATGTGGCCTCCTAGAGCTTGAGCTGATCTGAATTCCTTTTTGCAAAAGCTACAAGAATAAAATCTTGGAGTCCATGAAACTAGCTTGGCCGTAGCACCTAAATCTTGAGTTTGATATTCTCCTAGGCAGTCATTGCAAAAGCTCCATGGATTCTTGAATTGGTGGCCGTTTATTTCTCGCGTTTTGCTACTCGTCGAGATGCTTCGGTGCTTCATTTTGCTGCAGAAACAGGATTTCTCCATGGGTTTTGTTTTTCTTTGTATGTAATATCAAGTGCTTAGGGACATGGGGGGGACTGGGGAGCGTAGTTTCGAAGAAGAGTGTGACTAGCTAGCTAGGAATTGAACATGTTGATGGTGATGTAGAGATGGGACATGGGACAATATGTATTTTTGTGTGAGAGCATAGTGAGAAAAAAGATCGACTGAGATTTTCTAATATTGTTGTATTAAATAGACGAGAAAAAGGCAAAGTTTATTGAGTATATATGTTAACTAATACCGCATTTGGGAAAACTGCATTTTTGGTCACCTATATATATGTCTGTCTATTTGCCTAGATATGTTATCAAATTTCAATCTTAATTACATGTCTTTCCATTTTGACAATTATTTAGCTTATCAGAAATATTAATGTGACAATACATACAGACGTCAGCAGCTACATGGGCGTTACATTTATCATATCAGCGTCATGTCGGAAAAATAAATAAAATTAATAAAAACGAAGACAACAGATTAAGACTAAATTAACAACATAGATTACCAAATTACTCAGAATTGGAGACAAACGTATAGGACAATTTTCCCTATAGGTTTCACATCAAACACTATATTTAAGTCCCTTGACGCACACAATATTATCTAGCACCCGATAGAAATTAATTAAAGATCTAGACCAAAATTTAGTTCAATATATATATATTATGCAACAGATTAAGTACATCTTGAAGTAACAAATCCCAAAATATTTAACAAACCTAAGATTGAAATTGAAGATTATAAAGCTAAAAGATTGAATTAATTTAACTAGTGTTGTTTCCCTATGTTCGGGCCACTTACTAAATGGAGAACCAAGCTATGCAATATGGGGAAAGCGATATAGTAGATGTTCCTTATTCCTCTTGACATTTTTGTGTCAAACTTTATGTCATTTTGCACAATAAATTAATCTTTATTCTATTTTCTGCTTTTGATGAATTAATGCATTCCATTGGTTTTAAATTACCAAGAAATATTTATTATGATCAGGTAGGTTGGGGGAAGGACGAACATTAATTTCTTGACTCGATTAATTCGTCCATGCATGTAAAATATAATATATACATTCAGCATTGAAATGATCATGATTTCTTGGTTGATGTATACATTCGTATAGGAATCCAGAGACTCTTTGCCTGGGAAAAAATATGATATATTAGTTATCATTTAATCTGAAAACATTAATTAGTACCAAAGAATTGAGTTGGGGAATTAGATATGGCATTAATATGAGTAACCAGTAGTCGATCATAGGAACGAAATTTTTTCGAATTCGATGTATCATTTTTTTTCCCTAAAGTTTCTACATATACATGTGTATATATATATATATATGTACGTAATTAGATTTGATACATAGTTTCTGGGAAATTCACCACTTCGATTCATGGTACATTAATGGGTTGTGAATTTGAAAGTTGTGTGTATCGATCAAGTTTTAGTACTAAGCTCCAATATTTACTTCCAAGGAAAATCGATAGAATTAAAGTTAGGGGGAATTATTTTTTTGGTCCATTAACTTGTTCATTTTTGATTTTGGTGCATTAACTTTTTCACTGTGGGTTTTGGTACGCTAACTTTTCATTTTCTATTATTTTTGTCCAACTACATGCGTGTCAGCTTCTGATTGGTCCACATCATCATTTTGGACCAATCAGAAGATGACACGTATGCAGTTGGACAAAAAATCACAGAAAATGAAAAGTTAGCGTACCAAAACCCACATCGAAAAAGTTAATGGACCAAAACTAAAACATATACAAGTTAATGGACCAAAAAAATCACTTTTCTTTAAAGTTAATAATTAGCAAAATTAAAAGCAAGAATTTACAGAAGAGATAAAAAAAAGTTTTCGCCGGATTATAAATGGTTTTTTTATGTTTAAAAAAAATTAAAACATCTAGATACAAATTTAGTGTAATACAAATACTTAAGAATATAGTATCTGTTCCTTTGATATAAAAAAAAAAAAGAAGAAGAAGACTATAAGTATGTGATTATATGTAAGAGTAAATCATATATGCCTTCTACATAAATGTAAAGTGTTTGACATAAAAAGCTTCTAAACCCACAAATCTCACCCCTTAGTGTACGACCAAAAAAAAAAAAACAAAAATCTTCTAAGACATATTTGTTTGGGAAAAAAAATATTAAAAACCAATTATTCTCATGAGGGAAATTTTTTTTAAATAAGTAGTTTGTAGTGAACGCAATTAACAACGTCATATGAGAGGTTGCCAATTTGGTATAAGACAAAAAAGAAGTATAAGAAAGGCTTAATTATTATTCATTTATAACTTCACTTCAAATCTGATTGAACTTAAGGTGAATTCACTTTTTTTACTCCCTCTGAAAATGATTCCTTTCGACCTTTTGTTGTCGTCTTGTCTTTCTCCACACAACTAAGGTATCATTTCTTTAATACATCCCATAAATCTTACTCTAGTTTATATGTTTTTGAAAGAAACATTGCACGTGGTTTGTTATTTAAAAACAGATAGTGTTGTACTTGGTGTTGTAGCACCAACGACAACACAATGCAGCGGAAATTTAAAACGTAAATAAAACACAAGTAAATAATTTTGCACGAGTATAAAAACTCGTGACAGTGCCTTAGGGCTTAATATCACTAGAAAACATAAGATCAGTCTTACAAAACAATACTAGTGATTTTATGAAAAATCAATAAATCCTAAATTACTCAACAAGTTGAGAAATCAAACTTGCATCCTACAAAATGAATAGATGCAACTCTCGTAGCCTAAATTAAAGAGACACGAAAAGATCTTCAACAACACAGTTTTTCACAGTGTTGTCTTCGATGTCTTCAACACTAACGGCAACACGGGATACACAATAACGATGATTGCAAAATCTGACATCAAGAACCTCCAACTCTACGCATGGAATTCTTCAATGAATGCTCTGTGAGTCGTCATCCGAAGTCCCTATTTTCTTGTGCGTGAAAACCTTCCTTTATAGATCAACATCCAAGTCTTGAAGGTTTTCTTAGATTGAGTCCTACACGCATAAGGAAATATATTTAAGTAGAAATAAAACTCTATCAAATCTAGCAAATCATATCTTGATAATATCGAATAATATTATATCTAATAATTACCTTATCAAGACATGATTAAACATGAAAAATATATTTGTCATGACATTCGAAATATACACAAGATATTTACCAATTATTTTAACTTGTCTAAAAAGAAAAATCAAATATTAATTAAAACTTAAGATCGAGAATATCAAGGAATTAAAATTTATTTCAATCTCCCTCTTTTTATTTTTTGGACAAAACATCGCACAAGTAGGAATAAACATAAACTCTCCCTGAATTTAAAAATCATTGTCCCCCTGAATTTTAATTCTCCCCCTAAAGTGTTGTCCCTCGTGTTGACAACACCAAGGCTAACACCAACCAGAACTTATAGATTCTATAATTCATATAACAGATCATATGACGATTAGAATGTGTGAGTCTAGTTAGGATAGATTGGAACAATAAAGCACATAACTAGAGCAAACAAAAACAGTTATATTAAACATAAAGACGAAACTAAACAACTAATAAAAAAAAGAAGTAAAACAAAAACTAAAACTGATCACTATGTGATCCCTCTTGATCAGTAGCACTGTCTTTTCGAAATTGAATGGAGTCCCTGCAGTGACCCTTACTGAGATCACCTACTAAACAGAAACTTATGTATGCAATTAACTTAATTAAAACAATAAGCCAGAATTAAAATGCGGAAGCAATAACAATATACAATCACAAGAAAAGGAATCTGTAATTACCCAAATAGTTATAGAACCAAATCGAAATACTATATCAACCTAATACAATAAAATCCTTGGCGAAGCTCCAGCTGGCCAATCACTGCCTAGCCCCTCTTGGATCCACCCGCCTCATCCAATCGCAAACCTTCCCCATGGAATAGGGTGTCCAGATACACAAAGTACAAGACGTGGGCATAAAACGGTCAGCACGAGAGTATGAGTATACATGCATGCAAGTGTACCTCCTACTGACTAGAGGCCAAGAATCAGATAACAAAGATAAACCGGGCCCTGGTATGTAGCATGATGTGCCGTCGCTTCAGGAGGTGGCTCACATACCAAAAACCAGTGAATACTCCGGACCCAAATCGATGGAAGTTCATCCACTAACAGGATAGGGTAAAACCCTACTACCAGACATCTCAAAAGAGATAGCTCAATATGCAAATGTATGCAGCATATAATCATGTCATATAAATCATGCAGTCACATAATACATGCATACTCAGTCAGGATATCTCGAACAGTACTTTCGTACCTCAATTACTAGGCAAGCTCTACCAGCTCTAGGTCCACGCCTATAATCCGCACTACACTGCCAAATGATACTAATATCATTATAGTACTCTAAAAGCCTTAACTAAGCTATTGCATACTCCTAAATATTTTTAGAAAGCAAAAACTATACCTGCATCCGTCGTCAACTCGTTGTTTTCGCTTGCCTCAAACTAGGCCACAGCTCTGCTACGACGCCTGGATCGCTACGCCACTTTTGGATTCCCAATGGTATGCCTAGAATTCCCTAGATCTAAGCTAGAGGACTAAAGAATCGAGAGAAGAGAGGTGATTAGTGCACTCAAAAGTGAGACTCGGAACCCCTATTTATAGACGGAGTTCGGGCCATCCGAACTGGCTTCGGAGCGTCCGAACATGATCGGAGTGTCCGATCTGGACTTCGGTGTTGGAAAACTCTGGCGGTCAGATCAATCACGATTGATACCCGGTGCAGCGGAAGTTTAAAAATTTTGTTATGGAACAATTCCATAGTGTGGGTATCAACCGTTCAACGATTAAATTATTGTGTGTGTAAAATTTAAATAACAGTTATTAAATTTTACCTCCAATCTCGCAACGAGATTAATGGACACCAACAGATTTTATCTGCTCTTGTTGTCTCTCCCTGGAACCGATGAACTCCTTCAATCAGGTCCACGAACAGAGGTTTAATCCCTCTGATAGATTGCACTAGAAAATCTATCAGAAGTTTTCTGCGAAGAGAATAAACGAATCTTATTCGCTATTCCAGACTGCAATTCAAAATCACAGACCGGAAAATCTCGGGCAGAGGGGGAGGGGTCGGCCGAATGCTTTGAGAGAGAGGAGGGTTTCGAAAATTTGCTCTCAAAATTATGACCTGTTGTGTGTAATTTCTGTACTGCAATAACTTATTTATAATGCAGGCCACTAACACCTTAGGGCCCATTAGTCATAAGTCAGGGCCCGACAAGCAAAGCCCGCTCGTTCAGAAATTAATATAAAATTCATCGTGACTCCGATTGATGAAACGATTTCACCAATGTGCACAGAAACCATTTCTGCACGTTTTAAAGTCAAAATAAATTTTCCTGAATCCGAATTCAGTGGTTTCCAAAAATGTCCATCCCTATGTCATTTTAGGAAATCCTACTCCCTTACTCTTATTTAAGAAGTCCAACTCCTTAGTTCATTAAATTTAACTCTTTAAATTTAACTATCTCAACGGGGATTAAAACTCCATTACACTGTGTGACCCTCAATGGTTCAGGGATACAGCTAGCCGTGGGCTCACAACTCCTTGTGACTCGGAACAACACTTTCCGACTTGCCCAACGAATCATGGTAAAGCGCCTAGCAACATCGCCCCATGATTCCCTAGGTATCACTGATAGTGCCTACAAGAACCAGTAGATTTTGGTTAGCGTACAGTACGGTCCCTTCATCCATATATCCCGATCGAATCAACAACCATTGGTATATCGAGAGTCGCTCAAGATTCGATAACTATGCAATACATCTTGAAGATCAAATTAGTGACATCGCATGTGCTACTAAGAAACCATTTCTTAAATCACATCAAGTACTCTGGCCAGAGATTTGTCACACTAATATCTCCTCAGATCGCATAGGATATCCACACTCGCAAGTATGTGGTGAATCCTTGACAACAATGCATTGACTCCTATATGTGTCGTAACTGTACCCAATCTCGACACCTGATGACCCCCATAGAGTCGGTAAACGAGTCAAAGCACAGCACTAGCATATAGAGTCTCCATGATGTTTCAAGTCGTAAGGACTAATGGTGTACAACCAAAACCGCGGACTTTATCCACTCGATAAGTGATAACCACTTGGAAAGTCCGGATAGGGTAGTTCGATTATTCATCCTATGAATATCCATTTGCATGCTTCGAACATCTCTATGTTCCCTACCAATGAAACGTGGTACTCCGCATCGCAAATGCTAGTCTCAAACTCGAGCGATCCTTATCCTTATTATCGGACGGCTCAATCGACTAGGAACAGTTTAGAATATACAGTGACTATAAGATGTATTTCATGATAGACATCTCCATGTTCTACCACATCTTACATACACTATGGTATATTCAAGGTCTTTATCAAAACAACAATAGTATATCACAATATAACAATATGAAGTAATATAAAGTCATTGCCATAAAAGTGTAAATAATATTAAACAAAAGATTGTTTATACAAAGAGTCATCAAAGCCCATAGCCACACAGTTGGCTCACTGGGCACCCACTCTTACATTCGGGTCGTCCAAAGTCCCATCCGAACGTCAGCCATGACGTCACTTTGCTGACGTAATCAATGACGTAATACCTGATCCCGATCGGACCGTCCGAACCTGCCGACGGAGCGTCCGAACCTGCCGACGGAGCGTCCGAACATGTTTGGAGCCTCCAATCCTGGCTTCGGATCGTCTGATCACGTTCGGAGCCTTCGATCTTCCTTTCGGAGCGTCCGAACTCAGGGTTCCTTATTGCGATTGAAAGAGTGGGTGCCCGGTGAGCCAACTTGTGGCTAAGGGCTTTGATGACTCTTTGTATAAACAATCTTTTGTTTAATATAATTTACACTTTTATTAATGGCAATGACTTTATCTTTCTTCATATTGTTATATTGTGATATACTATTGTTGTTTTGATAAAGACCTTGAATATACTATAGTGTATGTAAGATGTGGTAGTACATGAGGATGTCTATCATGAAACACATCTTATAGTCACTGTATATTCTAAACTGTTCCTAGTCGATTGAGCCGTCTGTTAATAAGTATAAGGATCGCTCGAGTTTGAGACTAGCATTTGCGATGCAGAGTACCACGTTTCATTGGTAAGGAACATAGAGATGTTCGAAGCATGCAAATGGATATTCATACGATGAATGATCGAACTACCCTATCCGGACTTTCCAAGTGGTTATCACTTGTCGAGTGGATAAAGTCCGCGGTTTTGGTTGTACACCATTAGTCCTTACTACTTGAAACATCATTGAGACTCTATATTCTAGTACTGTGCTTTGACTCGTTTCCCGACTCTATTGGGGTCATCAGGTGTCGGGATTGGGTACAGTTACAACACATATAGGAGTCGATGCTTTGTTGTCAAGGATTCACCACATACTTGCGAGTGTGGATATCCTATGCAATATGAGGAGATATTAGTGTGACGAATCTCTGGCCAGAGTACATGATGTGTTTTAAGAAATGGTTTCTTAGTAACACATGCATTGCATAGTTATCAAATCTCGAACGACTCTCGATTTACCAATGGTTGTTGATTCGATCGGGATATATGGATGAAGGGACCGTACTGTACGCTAACCAAAATCTATTGGTTCTTGTAGGCACTATCAGTGATACCTATGGAATCATGGAGCGATGTTGCTAGGCGCTCTTACCATGATTCGATGAGCAAGTCGAAAATTGTTGTTCCGAGTCACAAGGAGTTGTGAGCCCACGACTAGCTGTATCCCTGAACCATTGAGGGTCACACAGAGTAATGGATTTTTCAACCCCGTTGAGATAGTTAAATTTAAAGAGTTAAATTTAATGAACGAAGAAGTGGGACTTCTTATTTAAGAGTAGAGGAGTAAGATTTCCTAAAATGAAATAGGGATGGGCATTTTTGGAAATCACTGAATTCGGATTCAGAAAATTTATCTTGACTCTAAAAGATGCAGAAATGGTTTCTGTGAACATTGGTAAAATTGGTTTATCAATCTGAGTCACGATGAATTTTATATTAATTTCTGAACATGCGAGCTTTGTTTGTCAGGCTTGAACTTATGACTAATGGGCCCTAAGCTGTTAGCAGCCCACATTATAAATAAGTTATTGCAGTACAGAAATTACACAACAGAGGCTCACAATTTTCGAAAACCCTAGTTGTTTTATTAAAAAGTGGCCGCCCCCTCCCTCTCTCTGTCGGGAAAATCCAGCCTGTGAATTCTGAATTGCAGTCTGGTTTAACGGATCAAATTCGTTAATTCTCTTCGTAGAAACTTCTGATAGATTTTCTAGTGCAATCTATCAGAGGGATTAAATCTCTGTTCGTGGACCTGATTGAAGAACAGTTCGTCCATCAGTTCCCGGGATATACAACAAGAGCAGAGTAATCTGTTGGTGTCCATAATCTCGATTCGAGATTGGAGGTAAAAATTTATAATTGTTATTTAATTTTTACACACACAATTTAATCGTAAAGTTTTGATACCCATTATGGAATCGTTCCATATAAAAAAAAAAAAAATTTTAAACTTCCGCTGCACCGGGTATCAATTCTGATTGATCTGATCGTCGTTCTCCAACAGTGGTATCAAAGCCAGGTTGCTCAGATCAAGCGATTAAATTAATCGATTGTACAAAAATTTTTAAGCCTCGGTTTTTGAAACAAAATAAATATTTTTTTTAAAAATAAAATTTTTCGGGAAAAAACACGGGCATCGATTGGATCGCTGCCCGGCCCGAGCCCCTTTGGGGCGCGGGCAGCCCGGGAGTGTCCCGGGCGGCTCGGGAAAAATTTAATTTTTAATTTTAAAATTAAAATTTTAATATGTTAAAATTATATTTTTGGTCCGATCGAAAATTGTTTTTGATTGGTCCACGAGGCGTCGGATCGAATTGTTCGAATCCGAAAATTTTAAAATTGATTTTTGGATAAATTTGAATTTTTGGAAAATTTATAGATTTTATCCGTTAAATCAGATTTTATGAAATTAATTATTTTTGGTACAATTGATGATAAGATATGATCTTATGGAAATATTGAGTAAAATATGATTTTATGTATAAAATTGGATTTTATATGTAAAATATGATTTTATTTGATAAAAAGATAAAATATGATTTTGTATGTAAAATAAGATTTTATATATGGAATATGATTTTATCCTTTTAATTTAAATTGTCATTGCATGTTATCCAATAAATTAATTTTGAATTAAATATTATTGGATAAGGATGATCGATTGCCATGACCAATTTTGTAGGTGTATGTTAGGAATTTACATTTGTTTTTATTGTTGTTGGATTTATTAATGGGCCTGGTTTATGGCCCAATATGAATTGTCATATGTAATAAAGTGGGCCTGGTTTATGGCCCGTTCCCACCCCTTGAAATGTATCCCCTACTTGTCATGGTTATTTATTGTAAATACATTAGACTTAGTGGGAGATGAAGATTTGAAGACGGAGGTGGGCCCAGCAGACAATAAAGACTGAAGAAATGTAAATTGGAAGCTCAATGTAATAGGATTGCATTGCATACCTGCATATTACCTAGGATTGGACTAAGACTCGTGATTGGCAACCACGGGTCGATTAGAAATGGAATCGATCATCCTATATAATATATGATATTATAGTTGTATGCATGTTTTAGACAAAATTGTATGAATCCCGCAAGCATACAAATTTTAAAAGGATGAGACAAATTTTTTAAATTAAAATCCCTCATTTTAAATATGATTTAAAATTGATATCAAGATTAAAAGGAAATTTAAATATTGTTTAAATGTTCCTACCTTCCATCAACGATCAATGTATGAGATGCTACCCGCGGATACGGTCCGGCTCATATTATTGGGGGGGCCCGTTCGTCGGAAAGCTGTACATTGGATCGACACATGTTGTAAGTTGGGTGGAACTCCCATGAGATCGGCTCATATTATTGGGGCATCCACATGACGACCGTCCATCACAACTTAATATTGATGGGTCATCTTGACGTGTCACAATAAACGGCGTCATATTATTGGGCCCTTATTGGACATGAGGTAAAAACGTGGAGGTTGCTTTGGAAGCAATTGGGCTCTACCTTTTGAAAATTATGGTTGGCTGATATTATTCGGGACCATAGTTTGTCAATTGGACTCCATGTTCCCACTAAAGAAAATGTTTTTCGTTTTCACTAAAGGGTAGTGAAATCGTTAAAATAGTGGGAGTGAGATTCATAAAATAAATTTCGCCATATTTTATGTCTTAGTAAATTAATTAAACAATCATCGATAATTGTCTGTTTCATCTCAGTATATCATTATGATGAATCTTCGTAATCGACATGTTTCAATTCTCGAACAAAACAAACTTACTGGCGCAAACAATACATAATGATTTTATAAGTTAAGATTGTCCTAAGTTCGGAAAAGATTTTCTAAGTGTTAGAAAAGGCTTCTCCGAAAACAGCCCCGGCTGATGTAACTGCCGAAAGGTTGGCCGAACTAGAGAAATGGTTGGACCATGATCTCAAGGCCAAATGTTACATGCAAAATTGGACAAGTCTAAACAAATTTGCCATCACTGCAAGAAACCCGGTCATTGGAAACGTAACTGCAAGGAATACCTCGAGCAGTTGCGAACTGAAAAGGGTATGTTTTACATTGAAATAAATGTTTTTCTTAATACTACTTCTTGGGTATTGGATACCAGATGTAGATCTCACATTTGCAATGAGTTGCAAATGATGACAAGAAGTAATAGGCTAAGGATGGGTGAGACCCAGTCAAGGCTCGGGAATGGTTCCAGAGTTAAATCCATAGCTATGGGAAATATTTGTTTAATTTTGCAAACCAATTTTAAGTTGTATTATGAGAAAGATATTTTTATTTGTGCCAAAAATTTCATTAAAACATTATTTCTATTTCTATGCTTGATAGAGATGGGTTTTCTAGTAATTTTGTGAATGGGATTTGCAATATCTACAAGAATGAATGTTTGATTTGAAGTGGATAATTTAAAAATGATCTATATAACTTAAAATTAAAAGACGTTCCAATTAATTATGTTGATAAACCGGTAACAACAATTAAAAGGAAAAACGATAGTCAAAACCCGGCAAACCTTTGGCATGCTAGGCTAGGTCATATTTCCTCAAGGAGGATGAACAAGCTAGTGGGAGAGGGCATGTTTGATATGTCTGATATTAACTCTCTACCTACTTGTGAGTCCTGCCTAAAAGGAAAAATGACTAAATCTCCTTTCAAAGGAAAACCTGAGCGTAGTCAAAATCTGTTGGATTTGATCCATACAGATGTTTGTGGTCTATTTAGAATTGGTACTCAATATGGCCACACCTACTTCATTACCTTTACTGATGATTATTCTAGGTATGGGTATTTATATTTAATGAAATATAAGTCTGAAGCATTTGAAAAGTTCAAAGAATTCAAGGCTGAAGTAGAAAACAAGCTAGGTAAAAGTATTAAAGCACTTCGATCGGATCGAGGTGGAGAATACTTGAGTACCAAGTTTTTGGACTATCTGAAAGAGAATGGGATTCTCTCTCAGTGGACTCCTCCTATGACACCTCAGCTGAATAGTGTATCGGAGCGTCGTAATCGAACTTTGTTGGACATGGTTCGATCCATGATGAGCTTCACTGAGCTTCCACCTTCGTTTTGGGGCTACGCGCTTGAAACGGCGGTGTTGTTGTTGAACAACGTCCACACCAAAGCAGTGGACAAAACACCATACGAGTTATGGAATGGCAAAGCTCCTAAGTATTCGTACTTGAGGATTTGGGGATGTCCTGCTTACGTGAAGCAGACAGTGGGAGATAAGTTGGATAGTCGATCCACCTTATGTTATTTTGTAGGGTATCCGAAGAATTCAATCGGATATTATTTCTATCATCCTGCTGAAACAAAGGTGTTTGTTTCAAGGAATGCCACCTTCTTGGAGAAGGAGTTCTTATTGGATAAGAAAGGCGAGATGATGGAACTCGAAGAAATTCGAGAAGAACCCGAAATACAAAATAATGATCCTACACCTCAGGAACCATTGATAGACACGCCTATACCTAGAAGATCCGAGAGGACTTCTAGACCTCCCATTCGATATGGTCTTCTTCTTGAAGGGGATCAAGAAGAACCCGATGTTGGATGTGATCCAAGAAACTTCATGGAAGCAATTTCTGATGCGGATTCAAATTTATGGCTTGAAGCTATGCAGTCGGAAATAGATTCGATGCATACAAACCAAGTTTGGTATTTAGTAGATCCTCCCGATGGAATTTTTCCAATAGGGTGTAAATGGATCTACAAGAGAAAGCTTGGGCCTGATGGTAAGGTATTGACCTACAAGGCGCGATTGGTGGCGAAAGGTTATACTCAAAGACAAGGAGTTGACTATGATGAAACCTTTTCACCAGTTGCAATGTTCAAGTCCATAAGAATCCTTATTACCATAGCTGCTTGGTATGGCTATGAGATATGGCAAATGGATGTGAAGACTGCATTTCTTAATGGAAACATTAAGGAAGAGATCTATATGACGCAGCCTGAGGGATACACATCCATGAGAAGTGAGCATAAGGTATGCAAGCTTCAGAGATCAATCTATGGTCTAAAACAAGCATCAAGAAGTTGGAACCAGAAATTTGATGAAACAATAAAGGATTTTGGTTTCATCAAGAACCCGGAGGAACCATGCGTGTACGAGAAAGTAGTTAAGGATGCTGTGACATTCTTAGTACTTTATGTTGATGACATCCTACTCATTGGGAATGATGTAGGGATGTTGCAGTCAACAAAGATATGGTTATATGGTAGATTCTCGATGAAGGATTTGGGTGAGGCCTCCTATATTCTTGGGATACAGATCTATAGAGATAGATCTAAGAGAATGATAGGACTCACTCAAGCAACCTACATCGACACCATATTGAAACGGTTTTCAATGGATGGGTTGTAAGAGTGGGTGCCCAGTGAGCCAACTGTGTGGCTATGGGCTTTGTTGACTCTTTGTATAAACAATCTTTTGTTTAATATTATTTACACTTTTATGGCAATGACTTTATATTACTTCATATTGTTATATTGTGATATACTATTGTTGTTTTGATAAAGACCTTGAATATACTATAGTGTATGTAAGATGTGGTAGAACATGGAGATGTCTATCATGAAATACATCTTATAGTCACTGTATGTTCTAAAACCATTCCTAGTCGATTGAGCCGTCCGATAATAAGGATAAGGATCGCTCGAGTTTGAGACTAGCATTTGCGATGCGGAGTACCACGTTTCATTGGTAGGGAACATGGAGATGTTCGAAGCATGCAAATGGATATTCATAGGATGAATAGTCGAACTACCCTATCCGGACTTTCCAAGTGGTTATCACTTATCGAGTGGATAAAGTCCGCGGTTTTGGTTGTACACCATTAGTCCTTACGACTTGAAACATCATGGAGACTCTATATGCTAGTACTGTGCTTTGACTCGTTTACCGACTCTGAGGGGGTCATCAGGTGTCGAGATTGGGTACAGTTACGACACATATAGGAGTCAATGCATTGTTGTCAAGGATTCACCACATACTTGCGAGTGTGGATATCCTATGCGATCTGAGGAGATATTAGTGTGACAAATCTCTGGCCAGAGTACTTGATGTGATTTAAGAAATGGTTTCTTAGTAGCACATGCGATGTCACTAATTTGATCTTCAAGATGCATTGCATAGTTATCGAATCTTGAGCGACTCTCGATATACCAATGGTTGTTGATTTGATCGGGATATATGGATGAAGGGACCGTACTGTACGCTAACCAAAATCTACTGGTTCTTGTAGGCACTATCAGTGATACCTAGGGAATCATGGGGCGATGTTGCTAGGCGCTTTACCATGATTCGTTGGGCAAGTCGGAAAGTGTTGTTCCGAGTCACAAGGAGTTGTGAGCCCACGGCTAGCTGTATCCCTGAACCATTGAGGGTCACACAGTGTAATGGAGTTTTAATCCCCGTTGAGATAGTTAAATTTAAAGAGTTAAATTTAATGAACTAAGGAGTTGGACTTCTTAAATAAGAGTAAGAGAGTAGGATTTCCTAAAATGACATAGGGATGGACATTTTTGGAAACCACTGAATTCGGATTCAGGAAAATTTATTTTGACTTTAAAATGTGCAGAAATGGTTTCTGTGCACATTGGTGAAATCGTTTCATCAATCGGAGTCACGATGAATTTTATATTAATTTCTGAACGAGCGGGCTTTGCTTGTCGGGCCCCAGCTTATGACTAATGGGCCCTAAGGTGTTAGTGGCCTGCATTATAAATAAGTTATTTCAGTACAGAAATTACACACAACAGGTCATAATTTTTGAGACAGAGCAAAAATCGAACTCTAGCCTCTCTCTCAACAAATCGGCCGAACCCTCCCCCTCTGCCCGAGAAAATTCCGGTCTGTGATTTTGAATCGCAGTAAGGAATAACGAATCAAATTCGTGTATTCTCTTCGCAGAAAACTTCTGATAGATTTTCTAGTGCAATCTATCAGAGGGATTAAACCTCTGTTCGTGGACCTGATTGAAGGCGTTCATCGGTTCCAGGGAGAGACAACAAGAGCAGAATTGTTCTGTTGGTGTCCATTAATCTCGTTGCGAGATTTGAGGTAAAATTTATTTAATTGTTGTTTAAATTTTACACACACACATAATTCAATCGATGAACGGTTGATACCCATACCATGGAAACGTTCCATGAAAAATTTTTAAACTTCCGCTGCACCGGGTATCAATCGTAATTGGTCTGGGAACTCGCCAGTTTTCCAACAGTGGTATCAGAGCCAGGTTGCTCAGATCAATCGATTGAATTAATCAATTGTACAAAATTTTTGAGTCTCGGTTTTTGAAACAAAATAAATATTTTTAATAAAAAAATTTTTTTTTTTCCGGGGGCGAAACCCGGGCAGCGATTGGATCGCTGCCCGGAAGGGGCAGCGATGGTCGCTGCCCCCAGGGGCGGCGCACGGCGCCGCCCAAAGGGGGCGCACGGCGCCGCCCAGGGCGGAGAGCGGCGCTGCCCAGCGCAGCGCTGGGCGCGCTGCGCAGGGCAGCGCTCGGCGCCGCCCAGCGGAGGCGCCAGGCGCCGCCAGGGCAGCAAGCGTTGCTGCCCTAAGGGGGCAGCCGGGCTGCCCCGGCCCGCGCCCCGGGTGCGGGCCAACCCGGGAGTGTCCCGGGTGGCCCGCGGGAAAAATTAATATTTTATTAAAAATTAATTTTAATATGTTAAAATTTTATTTTTGGTCCGGTCAAAAATTGTTTTTGATTGGTTCACGAGATTTCGGATCGAATTGTTCGAGTCCGTAAATTTTAAAATTGATTTTGGATAAATTTGAATTTTTGGAAAATTTTAATATTTTTATCCGTAAATTGAATTTTGAAATCAATTATTTTGGTACAATTGATGATAAGATATGATCTTATGATATATTAAGTAAAATATGATTTTATTTGTAAAATTGGATTTTATAGATAAAATATGATTTTATTTGATATGGAGATAAAATATGATTTTATATGTGAAATGTGATTTTATATATAAAATATGATTTTATCTTGTTTAAATTTGAATTGCCACAGCATGTTATCCAATAAATTAATTTTGAATTAAATGTTATTGGATAAGGATGATCGATTGCCATGACCAATTTTGTAGGTGTATGTTAGGAATTTACATTTTGTCTTTATTGTTATTGGTTTTATTAATGGGCCTGGTTTATGGCCCGATATGAATGTCATATGTAATAAAAGTGGGCTTGGTTTATAGCCCGTTCCCACCCCCTAAAAATGTATCCCCTACTTGTCATTGTTATTTATTGTAAATACATTAGATTTAGTGGGAGATCAAGATTTGAAGATGGTGGGCCCAGCAGACAATGAAGACTGAAGAAATGTAAATTGGAAGCATATGTAATAGGATTGCATTTGCATACTGCATATTACCTAGGATTGGACTAAGACCCGTGATTGGCAACCACGGGTCAATTAGAAATGGAATCGATCATCCTATATAATATGTGATATTATGATTGTATGCATGTTTAGACATAAATTGCGTGAATCCGGCAATGCATGCAATAAATTAAATATGATGAGACAAATATTTTTATAAATAAAATCCCTCATTTTAAATATGATTTAAAATTTATATCAAGATAAATAAAGGAAATTTAAATATTGTTTAAATGTTCCTACCTTCCATCAACGGTCAATGTATGTGATGCTACCCGCGGATACGGTCCGGCTCATATTATTGGGGGGGCCCGTCCGTCGGAAAGCTGTACATTGGATCGACAAATGTTGTAAGTTGGGTGGAACTCCCATGGGATCGGCTCATATTATTGGGGGATCCACATGGCGACCGTCCATCACAACTTAATATTGATGGGTCATCTTGACATGTCACTTTAAACGGCGTCATATTATTGGGCCCTTATTGGACATGAGGTAAACACATGGGGGTTGCTTTGGAAGCAATTGGGCTCTACCTTTTGAGAGTTATGGTTGGCTGATATTATTCGGGACCATAAGTTTGTCAATTGGACTCCATGTTCTCACTAAGGAAAAAGTTTCCCGTTTTCACTAGAGGGTGGTGAAATCGTTAAAATAGTGGGAGTGAGATTCATAAAATTAAATTCGCCTATTTTATGTCTTAGTAAATTGTTAAACAATCATTGATATATGTCTGTTTTCCTTTTCAGTATTTCATACAATGAATTCGCGAAATCCTTTATTCTCGATCCTCGAACAAAACAAGCTGACTGGCGCCAACTATACGGAATGGTTCCGGAAGTTGAAGATTGTCTTAACTTCGGAGAAAATGCTCTACGTGTTAGAGAAAGCACCTCCGAAGGAAGCACCAGCTGACATAAGTCCGGAGGAATTGGCCAAACTTGATGCATGGTGTGACCATGACATCAAGACCAAATGCTATATGCAAGCCTCGATGTCTGATGAACTCCAGAGGCGATTTGAGGACACGGTGAATGCTGCTGACATTCACACGCAACTCAAGGAACTTTTTGTGGCTCAGTCGAGGGCTGAAAGGTTCTCTACTGTTAAGGAGTTGATGACGTGCCGCATGCGTGAAGGGACTTCGGTCCGTGATCATGGGGTACGAGTGATTTGGCTCATACAGAAGTTAGCGACCCTTGATTTGGTGTTGGAGCATGAACTCAATGTGGACTTGCTGCTTCTATCTCTTCCTTCTTCATTTGATGGATTCGTGATAAATTTTAATATGAACAAGATAGAGGCCACCCTTGAAGAGATGGTCAATATGCTCGTTACATATGAATCCACACTTAAGAAGGATAAGCCAGCTTTCTTGGTGGGCTCCTCATCTTCTGCTAAGAAGGGGCCAAGTATGAAGGGCAAGAAACGTTCTGCCCCACCCAAGAAAGTGGAACCCGAGAAGAAGCAAAAGACAAAGGCTTCAAACAATGGAAAATCCAAGGATGTTTGCCATTACTGCAAGAAGCCGGGTCATTGGAAGCGCAACTGCAAGGAGTATCTTGAGCAGTTAGGAACTGCAAAGGGTATGTTCTATATCGAAATAAACATGTCACTTAATACAACTTCTTGGGTATTGGATACCGGATGTGGATCTCACATTTGCAATGATTTGCAGGTGATGACAAGAAGTCGCAGGCTTAGAATGGGTGAGACCCAGCTGAGGCTCGGGAATGGTTCCAGAGTTGAAGCTACGGCCATTGGAGATGTTTGTTTGATTTTGCAGAATGGTTTTAAATTATTGTTGAGAGATGTTTTATTTGTGCCAGATTTAATTAAAAACATTATTTCTATTTCTATGCTTGATAGAGATGGTTATTCTTGTAATTTTGTGAATGGGATTTGCAATATTTACAAGAATGAATGTTTAATTGGAAATGGAAAACTTGAAAACGATCTATACAATTTAAAACTAAAAGACGTTCCAGTGAATTGTATTGACAAACCGGCGACAACAAACAAAAGGAAAATCGATAGTCAAAACCCGGCAAACCTTTGGCACGCTAGACTAGGTCATATTTCCTCAAGGAGGATGAACAAGCTAGTGGGAGAGGGCATGTTTGATATGTCTGATATTAACTCTCTACCTACTTGTGAATCCTGCCTAAAAGGAAAAATGACTAAATCTCCTTTTAAGGGGAAACCTGAGCGTAGTCAGAATCTGTTGGATTTGATCCATACAGATGTTTGTGGTCCATTTAGAGTAGGGACTCAACATGGCCACACCTACTTCATTACCTTTACTGATGATTATTCAAGGTATGGGTATTTATATTTAATGAAATATAAGTCTGAAGCATTTGAAAAGTTCAAAGAATTCAAGGCTGAAGTAGAAAACAAGCTAGGTAAAAGTATTAAAGCACTTCGATCGGATCGAGGTGGAGAATACTTGAGTACCGAGTTTTTTGACTATCTAAAAGAGAATGGGATTCTCTCTCAGTGGACTCCTCCTATGACACCACAGCTTAATGGTGTATCGGAGCGTCGTAATCGAACTTTGTTGGACATGGTTCGATCCATGATGAGTTTCACTGAGCTTCCACCTTCGTTTTGGGGCTATGCGCTTGAAACGGCGGTATTGTTGTTGAATAACGTCCACACTAAAGCAGTGGACAAAACACCATACGAGTTATGGAATGGCAAAGCTCCTAAGTATTCGTACTTGAGGATTTGGGGATGTCCTGCTTATGTGAAGCGGACAGTGGGAGATAAGTTGGATAGTCGATCCAGCTTGTGTTATTTTGTGGGGTATCCAAAGAATTCAATCGGATATTATTTCTATTATCCTGCTGAAACAAAGGTGTTTGTTTCACGGAATGCCACCTTCTTGGAGAAGGAGTTCTTATTGGATAAGAAAGGCGAGATGATGGAACTCGAAGAAGTTCGAGAAGAACCCGAAATACAAAATAACGATCCCACACCTCAGGAACCATTGCTGGACACGCCTGCACCTAGAAGATCCGAGAGGACTTCTAGACCTCCAGTTCGATATGGTCTTCTTCTTGAAGAGGGTCAAGATGAACCCGACATTGGATGTGATCCAAGAAGCTTCAAGGAAGCAATTTCTGATGCGGATTCGAATTTATGGCTTGAAGCTATGCAGTCTGAATTGGATTCGATGCATACTAACCAAGTCTGGTCTTTAGTGGATCCTCCCGATGGAATTGTTCCAATAGGGTGTAAATGGATCTACAAAAGAAAGCTTGGGCCTGATGGTAAGATATTGACTTACAAGGCGCGATTGGTGGCGAAAGGTTATACTCAAAGGCAAGGAGTTGACTATGATGAAACCTTTTTCACCAGTCGCAATGTTCAAGTCCATAAGAATCCTAATTGCCATAGCTGCATGGTATGACTATGAGATATGGCAGATGGATGTGAAGACTGCTTTTCTTAATGGAGACATTAAGGAAGAAATCTATATGAAGCAGCCTGAGGGGTTCACATCCATGGGAAGCGAGCATAAGGTATGCAAGCTTCAGAGATCAATTTATGGTCTAAAACAAGCATCAAGAAGTTGGAACCAGAAATTTGATGAAACAATAAAAGATTTTGGTTTCATCAAGAACCCGGAGGAACCTTGCGTGTACAAGAAAGTAGTTAAGGATGCGGTGACATTCTTAGTACTTTATGTTGATGACATCCTACTCATTGGGAATGATGTAGGGATGTTGCAGTCAACAAAGATATGGTTATCAGGTAGATTTTCGATGAAGGATTTGGGAGAGGCATCCTACATTCTTGGGATACAGATCTATAGAGATAGGTCTAAGAGAATGATAGGACTCACTCAATCAACCTACATCGATACCATATTGAAACGGTTTTCAATGGATGGGTCCAAAAGAGGACATCTACCCATGTGTCATGGAGTTTCTCTATCCAAGTCTATGTGTCCCAAGACTGATGAAGAGATAGAGAATATGACACATGTACCATATGCGTCAGCTATAGGTAGTATCATGTATGGGATGATATCTACCAGACCGGATGTAGCATTTGCTCTGAGTGTCACGAGCAGATATCAGTCTAATCCTGGTCAGATGCATTGGAAATCCGTGAAGGACATTCTTAAGTACTTGCGAAGGACTAAGAATATGTTCATGGTTTATGGAGGACGAGAACTCAAACTGGAAGGCTATACCGACTCTAGCTTCCAAAGTGATGTGGATGACTCGAAGTCAACCTCTGGATTTGTGTTCATGCTCAATGGCGGTGCTGTCTCTTGGAAGAGTTCCAAGCAGGACACCACAGCGGATTCCACCACTGAGGCTGAATACATTGCAGCATCAGCTGCTGCTAAAGAGGCCGTTTGGATGAGGAATTTCGTCCAAGAGTTGGGCGTCATTCCTGAATTTGTTGGTCCAGTCCCGGTGTACTGCGACAACACGGGTGCCGTTGCTCAAGCAAAGGAACCAAGGTCTCATCAAAGATCCAAACACGTACTGAGGAAATACCACATAATCCGGGAGATTGTGGAAAGATGAGACATCAGTGTCGAACGAGTGGCCTCTGCAGACAATATCGCTGATCCACTTACTAAGCCTTTGCCAGGACCATTGTTTGACAAACATCGCGAAGCAATGGGTCTACGTAGTATGACTAGTTGGCTATAGGGCAAGTGGGAGATTGTAAGAGTGGGTGCCCAGTGAGCCAACTGTGTGGCTATGGGCTTTGTTGACTCTTTGTATAAACAATCTTTTGTTTAATATTATTTACACTTTTATGGCAATGACTTTATATTACTTCATATTGTTATATTGTGATATACTATTGTTGTTTTGATAAAGACCTTGAATATACTATAGTGTATGTAAGATGTGGTAGAACATGGAGATGTCTATCATGAAATACATCTTATAGTCACTGTATGTTCTAAAACCATTCCTAGTCGATTGAGCCGTCCGATAATAAGGATAAGGATCGCTCGAGTTTGAGACTAGCATTTGCGATGCGGAGTACCACGTTTCATTGGTAGGGAACATGGAGATGTTCGAAGCATGCAAATGGATATTCATAGGATGAATAGTCGAACTACCCTATCCGGACTTTCCAAGTGGTTATCACTTATCGAGTGGATAAAGTCCGCGGTTTTGGTTGTACACCATTAGTCCTTACGACTTGAAACATCATGGAGACTCTATATGCTAGTACTGTGCTTTGACTCGTTTACCGACTCTGAGGGGGTCATCAGGTGTCGAGATTGGGTACAGTTACGACACATATAGGAGTCAATGCATTGTTGTCAAGGATTCACCACATACTTGCGAGTGTGGATATCCTATGCGATCTGAGGAGATATTAGTGTGACAAATCTCTGGCCAGAGTACTTGATGTGATTTAAGAAATGGTTTCTTAGTAGCACATGCGATGTCACTAATTTGATCTTCAAGATGCATTGCATAGTTATCGAATCTTGAGCGACTCTCGATATACCAATGGTTGTTGATTTGATCGGGATATATGGATGAAGGGACCGTACTGTACGCTAACCAAAATCTACTGGTTCTTGTAGGCACTATCAGTGATACCTAGGGAATCATGGGGCGATGTTGCTAGGCGCTTTACCATGATTCGTTGGGCAAGTCGGAAAGTGTTGTTCCGAGTCACAAGGAGTTGTGAGCCCACGGCTAGCTGTATCCCTGAACCATTGAGGGTCACACAGTGTAATGGAGTTTTAATCCCCGTTGAGATAGTTAAATTTAAAGAGTTAAATTTAATGAACTAAGGAGTTGGACTTCTTAAATAAGAGTAAGGGAGTAGGATTTCCTAAAATGACATAGGGATGGACATTTTTGGAAACCACTGAATTCGGATTCAGGAAAATTTATTTTGACTTTAAAATGTGCAGAAATGGTTTCTGTGCATATTGGTGAAATCGTTTCATCAATCGGAGTCACGATGAATTTTATATTAATTTCTGAACGAGCGGGCTTTGCTTGTCGGGCCCCAGCTTATGACTAATGGGCCCTAAGGTGTTAGTGGCCTGCATTATAAATAAGTTATTTCAGTACAGAAATTACACACAACAGGTCATAATTTTTGAGACAGAGCAAAAATCGAACTCTAGCCTCTCTCTCAACAAATCGGCCGAACCCTCCCCCTCTGCCCGAGAAAATTCCGGTCTGTGATTTTGAATCGCAGTAAGGAATAACGAATCAAATTCGTGTATTCTCTTCGCAGAAAACTTCTGATAGATTTTCTAGTGCAATCTATCAGAGGGATTAAACCTCTGTTCGTGGACCTGATTGAAGGCGTTCATCGGTTCCAGGGAGAGACAACAAGAGCAGAATTGTTCTGTTGGTGTCCATTAATCTCGTTGCGAGATTTGAGGTAAAATTTATTTAATTGTTGTTTAAATTTTACACACACACATAATTCAATCGATGAACGGTTGATACCCATACCATGGAAACGTTCCATGAAAAATTTTTAAACTTCCGCTGCACCGGGTATCAATCGTAATTGGTCTGGGAACTCGCCAGTTTTCCAACATGGGTCCAAGAGAGGACATCTACCTATGTGTCATGGAGTTTCTCTATCCAAGTCTATGTGTCCCAAGACTGATGAAGAGATAGAGAAAATGACACATGTACCATATGCGTCAGCCATTGGTAGTATCATATATGGGATGATATCTACCAGACCGGATGTAGCATTTGCTCTGAGTGTCACGAGCAGATATCAAGCTAATCCCGGTCAAATGCATTGGAAAGCCGTGAAGGACATTCTTAAGTACTTACGAAGGACTAAGAATATGTTCATGGTATATGGAGGAAGAGAACTAAAATTGGAAGACTATACCGACTCTAGCTTCCAAAGTGACGTGGATGACTCGAAGTCAACCTCTGGATTTGTGTTCATGCTCAATGGCAGTGCTGTCTCTTGGAAGAGTTCCAAGCAGGACACCACAGTGGATTCCACCACTGAGGCAGAATACATTGCAGCATCAGCTGCTGCTAAAGAGGCCGTTTGGATGAGGAATTTCGTCCAAGAGTTGGGCGTCATTCCTGAAGTTGTTGGTCCAGTCCCGGTGTACTGTGACAACACGGGTGCCGTTGCTCAGGCAAAGGAACCAAGGTCTCATCAAAGATCCAAACACGTACTGAGGAAATACCACATCATTCGGGAGATCGTGGAAAGAGGAGACATTACTGTCGAAAGAGTGGCCTCTGCAGACAATATCGCTGATCCACTTACTAAGCCCTTGCTAGGACCATTATTTGACAAATATCGCGAAGCAATGGGTCTACGTAGTATGACTAGTTGGCTATAGGGCAAGTGGGAGATTGAAAGAGTGGGTGCTCGGTGAGCCAACTTGTGGCTAAGGGCTTTGATGACTCTTTGTATAAACAATCTTTTGTTTAATATAATTTACACTTTTATTAATGGCAATGACTTTATCTTTCTTCATATTGTTATATTGTGATATACTATTGTTGTTTTGATAAAGACCTTGAATATACTATAGTGTATGTAAGATGTGGTAGTACATGGGGATGTCTATCATGAAACACATCTTATAGTCACTGTATATTCTAAACTGTTCCTAGTCGATTGAGCCGTCCGTTAATAAGGATAAGGATCGCTCGAGTTTGAGACTAGCATTTGCGATGCAGAGTACCACGTTTCATTGGTAAGGAACATAGAGATGTTCGAAGCATGCAAATGGATATTCATACGATGAATGATCGAACTACCCTATCCGGACTTTCCAAGTGGTTATCACTTATCGAGTGGATAAAGTTCGCGGTTTTGGTTGTACACCATTAGTCCTTACTACTTGAAACATCATTGAGACTCCATATGCTAGTACTGTGCTTTGACTCGTTTCCCGACTCTATTGGGGTCATCAGGTGTCGGGATTGGGTACAGTTACAACACATATAGGAGTCGATGCTTTGTTGTCAAGGATTCACCACATACTTGCGAGTGTGAATATCCTATGCAATATGAGGAGATATTAGTGTGACGAATCTCTGGCCAGAGTACATGATGTGTTTTAAGAAATGGTTTCTTAGTAACACATGCGATGTCACTATTTTATCTTCAAGATGCATTGCATAGTTATCGAATCTCGAACGACTCTCGATTTACCAATGGTTGTTGATTCGATCGGGATATATGGATGAAGGAACCGTACTATACGCTAACCAAAATCTATTGGTTCTTGTAGGCACTATCAGTGATACCTAGGGAATCATGGGGCGATGTTGCTAGGCGCTCTTACCATGATTCGATGGGCAAGTCGGAAATTGTTGTTCCGAGTCACAAAGAGTTGTGAGCCCACGCCTAGCTGTATCCCTGAACCATTGAGGGTCACACAGAGTAATGGATTTTTAATCCCCGTTGAGATAGTTAAATTTAAAGAGTTAAATTTAATGAACGAAGAAGTGGGACTTCTTATTTAAGAGTAGAGGAGTAAGATTTCCTAAAATGACATAGAGATGGGCATTTTTGGAAATCACTGAATTCGGATTCAAAAAATTTATCTTGACTCTAAAAGATGCAGAAATGGTTTCTGTGAACATTGGTTAAATTGGTTTATCAATCTGAGTCACGATGAATTTTATATTAATTTCTGAACATGCGAGCTTTGCTTGTCAGACTTGAACTTATGACTAATGGGCCCTAAGCTGTTAGCAGCCCACATTATAAATAAGTTATTGCAGTACAGAAATTACACAACAGAGGCTCACAATTTTCGAAAACCCTAGTTGTTTTATTAAAAAGTGGCCGCCCCCTCCCTCTCTCTGTCGGGAAAATCCAGCCTGTGAATTTTGAATTGCAGTCTGGTTTAACGGATCAAATTCGTTAATTCTCATCGTAGAAACTTCTGATAGATTTTCTAGTGCAATCTATCAGAGGGATTAAATCTCTGTTCGTGGACCTGATTGAAGAACAGTTCGTCCATCAGTTCCCGGGATATACAACAAGAGCAGAGTAATCTGTTGGTGTCCATAATCTCGATTCGAGATTGGAGGTAAAAATTTATAATTGTTATTTAATTTTTACACACACAATTTAATCGTAAAGTTTTGATACCCATTATGGAATCGTTCCATATAAAAAAAAATTTTTAACTTCCGCTGCACCGGGTATCAATTCTGATTGATCTGATCGCCGTTATCCAACAGCGATTAGTTCTTTAATATCTTTATTTGGTTACGGGCTACTACATTCTCCCCCACTTAAGATATTTCGTCCTCGAAATCAAACCTTAAGTACTGAAAGCGAAACAACATGCAAAAGCATCCTTATTCAAATTAAACGTTTACAGAGTTCACAACTGAATACAACTCAAAAACAAAATCAAAATAACTCAGGATGTTCTGAACACATCCTGCTTTTCAGCTCCCAAGTGGCTTCTTCAGTGCCTCGGCGCTTCCACTAAACTAAAACCTGAGGAATAACTTTATTCCGCAAGACCTTATCCTTACGATCCATGATACGAATAGGTCTCTCTGCATAAGTCAAATCCGTATCCACCTGAACTTCAAACGACTGCAGAATATGAGACTGATCCGCCACATACCGTCGCAAAAGAGATACCTGGAACACGTCGTGAATACTAGACAGATACGGTGGCAAGGATAAACGATAAGACAGATCTCCAATGCTCTCCAAGATCTAAAACGGACCAATAAATCTGGGAGACAACTTGCCTTTGAGGCCAAATATGAGAATTCTGCGGAAAGGTGAAACTCTCAGGAATACTTTCTCCCCAACATCAAACTGCAAAGGCCTACGCTTAGTATTAGCATAGCTGGCCTGACTATCCTGTGCATTCTTAATCCGTTTCTTGATTTGATCAACAATATCTTCTGCCTGCTGGACTAACTCCGGTCCCTGAGCCTGTCTCTCCCCCACTTATTTCCAGAAGAGTGGAGTATGACAACGTCGCATGTACAACGCCTCAAAAGGTTTCATCCCAAAGCTACTATGATAGCTGTTATTGTACGCGAACTCAATCAATGGCAAATGATCCTGCCAGGCTGAACCAAAATCCATAGCGCACGCTCGAAGCATATCCTCCAATGTACGGATAGTGCGCTCTGGCTGACCATCTGTCTCTGGATGATAGGAAGTACTCAAACTGAGAGTAGTGCCCATCGACGCTGAACACTCCCCCAGAACCTAGAAGTAAACCTGGGGTCTCGATCGCTGACAATGCTCACAGGCACTCCATTGTTGGAAAACTGGCATTCAGATCAATCACGATTGATACCCGATGCAGCGGAAGTTTAAAAATTTTATTATGGAACAATTCCATATTGTGGGTATCAACCGTTCAACGATTAAATTATAAGTGTGTGTAAAATTTAAATAACAATTATTAAATTTTACCTTCAATCTCAAATCGAGATTATTGAACTCCAACAGATTTCTCTGCTCTTGTTGTCTCTCCCTGGAACCGATGAACTCCTTCAATCAGGTCCACGAATGGAGGTTTAATCCCTCTGATAGATTGCACTAGAAAATCTATCAGAAGTTTTATGCGAAGAGAATAACGAATTTGATTCGCTTATTCCAGACTGCAATTCAAAATCACAGACCGGAATTTCTCTGACAGAGAGAGGGAGGGGTCGGCCGAAATATTCTTGAGAGGAGGGTAGGGTTTCGAAATTTTGCTCTCAAAATTATGACCAGTTGTTTTTAATTTCTGTACTGTAATAACTTATTTATAATGCAGGCCACTAACACCTTAGGGCCCATTAGTCATAAGTTGAGGCCCGACAAGCAAAGCCCGCATGTTCAGAAATTAATATAAAATTCATCGTGACTCCGATTGATAAACCGATTTTACCAATGTGCACAGAAACCATTTCTGCACATTTTAAAGTCAAGATAAATTTTCCTGAATCCGAATTCAGTGGTTTCCAAAAATGTACATCCCTATGTCATTTTAGGAAATCCTACTCCCTTACTCTTATTTAAGAAGTCCAACTTCTTTATTCATTAAATTTAACTCTTTAAATTTAACTATCTCAACGGGGATTAAAACTCCATTACACTGTGTGACCCTCAATGGTTCAGGGATACAGCTAGCCGTGGGCTCACAACTCCTTGTGACTCGGAACAACGATTTCCGACTTGCCCAACGAATCATGGTAAAGCGCCTAGCAACATCGCCCCATGATTCCCTAGGTATCACTGATAGTGCCTACAAGAACCAGTAGATTCTGGTTAGCGTACAGTACGGTCCCTTCATCCATATATCCCGATCGAATCAACAACCATTGGTATATCGAGAGTCGCTCAAGATTCGATAACTATGCAATACATCTTGAAGATCAAATTAGTGACATCGCATGTGCTACTAAGAAACCATTTCTTAAATCACATCAAGTACTCTGGCCAGAGATTCGTCACACTAATATCTCCTCAGATCGCATAGGATATCCACACTCGCAAGTATGTGGTGAATCCTTGACAACAATGCATCGACTCCTATATGTGTTGTAACTGTACCCAATCCCGACACCTGATGACCCCCATAGAGTCGGTAAACGAGTCAAAGCACAGTACTAGCATATAGAGTCTCCATGATGTTTCAAGTAGTAAGGACTAATGGTGTACAACCAAAACCGCGGACTTTATCCACTCGATAAGTGATAACCACTTGGAAAGTCCGGATAGGGTAGTTCGATTATTCATCCTATGAATATCCATTTGCATGCTTCGAACATCTCCATGTTCCCTACCAATGAAACGTGGTACTCCGCATCGCAAATGCTAGTCTCAAACTCGAGCGATCCTTATCCTTATTATCGGACGGCTCAATCGACTAGGAACAGTTTAGAATATACAGTGACTATAAGATGTATTTCATGATAGACATCCCCATGTTCTACCACATCTTACATACACTATAGTATATTCAAGGTCTTTATCAAAACAACAATAGTATATCACAATATAACAATATGAAGAAAGATAAAGTCATTGCCATTAATAAAAGTGTAAATTATATTAAACAAAAGATCGTTTGTACAAAGAGTCATCAAAGCCCATAGCCACAAGTTGGCTCACTGGGCACCCACTCTTTCATCCATGACTTCGAACGATCTCCTGAATGTACAACCGAGCCATACGATCCACAGAGTACTCTCGGCTATAGGCAATGAAATGCGCTGGCTTGGTGAGTCGGTCCACCACAAACTAGATAGCATCACAATTCCTCAAGGATGCCGGTAAATGGGTCACAAAATCAATCATGATAAGCTCCTATTTCCACTCAGGGATAGGCAGACTATGATGCATACCTCCAGGTCGTGGGTGTTCTTCCTTGACCTGCTGACAAACCAAGCATTTCGAAACATACTGATACACACTGTGTTTCATGCCCTTCCACCAAAACCAAATACGTAGATCCTTGTACATCTTGTTGCTCCCCGGATGAATATTCAACTTAGTGCGATGTGCCTGAGACAAGATCTCTTCTCGCAACTCTTCATCCTCCGGAATCACAAGCCTACTAGACAAACACATAAATCCATCTGACTCATAGTGAAATCCAGACGTACTACCCTCGTTGGCTAGACGAGCCAAACGCTGGGTCTTCGAATCAGACATCTGAGCTTCTCGAATCCGCGAATACAAAGCTGGCTCAGATAATATTGCAAACATCTGGGTACTCTGCATACCTTTCTTGTGCTTGAAGGTATATCCTGAAGAACAACAATCCTCGATCGCACGAGATATCGAACAAGTCTGAAGTGCGGATACTCGCACCTTGCGACTCAAGGCATCAACAGTGAGATTAGCAGCTCCCTGATGGTACTTAATCTCGCAATCATAGTCCTTAATAAAGTCCATCCAACGTCTTTGCCTCATGTTCAACTCTGCCTGAGTGAACAAATACTTGAGACTCTTGTGGTCGGTGAGGATTTCAAATTTCTCGCCATACAGATAATGACACCAGATCTTCAAAGCAAGCACAATAGCTGCCAACTTCAAATCATGAACTGGATAATTGTCTTCGTGTAACTTCAACTGTATAGAAGCGTATGCGATCACATGCCCATTCTGAGTCAAAACACAACCTAACCCCTGAAGCGAAGCATCTGTGTACACCACATACCCTCCAGATCCTGATGGTAATTTCAATACTGGCGCAGAAGTCAACCGCCGTCGAAGCTCACAAAAATTCTCCTCGCACTCTGAGTACCACTCGAAATCAACACCCTTGCGGGTAAGCTGCGTCAATGGTCGAGCTAGCTGTGAGAAGTTCAAAATTAAGCGACTATAATATCCTGCTAGACCCAAAAAACTACGAATCTCAGCAATGGCCATCGGACGCGACCAATTAAGCACAACCTCAATCTTGCTCGGATCAACAGAAATCCCCTCCCTGGATATGATGTGGCGAAGAAAGATCACTCGATCCATCCAAAACTCACACTTACTCAACTTGGCGTACAACTGTTCATTGCAAAGAGTTTTCAATACCAACCGCAAGTGAGAAACATGTTCGTCTGCATCACGCGAATATACCAGAATGTCGTCAATGAAAACCACGACAAACTTATCCAAAAACTTTCTGAAAACACGGTTCATTAGATCCATAAATATAGCTGGCGCATTATTCAAACCGAAAGGCATCACTAGAAACTCGTAATGCCCATAGAGAGTACGGAATGCAGTTTTGGCTATGTCCTGGTCTCGGACTCTCATCTAATGATACCCAGATCTCAAGTCAATCTGGGAGTAAACCGAAGTACCCTGCAACTGATCAAAGAAGTCATCAATACGAGGCAAATGATACTTGTTCTTCACAGTAACTCGGTTCAGCTGTCGATAGTCAATGCATAGCCGCATAGACCCATCCTTCTTCTTCACAAAAAGAACAGGAGCTCCCCAAGGAGATACACTAGGACGAATGTACCCCTTGTCCAAAAGATCCTGTAACTGATTCTTCCACTCTCGCATCTCTGACGGATCCAGATGATACGGTGCTCGAGAAATAAGAGAAGTACTTGGCATCAACTCTATGCCAAACTCAACTTTTCTAACAGGAGGAAAACCCGGAATCTCATCTGGAAATACATCTGGGAATTTATTCACAACCGGAATACTCTCTATCCCAATGCTCTCAGCGGACAAATCAACTGCATAGATGAGGTAACCTTCCCCGCCAGACTCTAGAGCTCGACAGGCTCTCAAAGCTAATACCAACGGCATCGGTGGTCGCGCTCCCTCACCATCAAAAAACCAGCTATCACTCCCATCCGGATGAAAGCGTACTAATCTCTGATAGAAGTCCACTGAAGCTCGATAGGTATTCATCATGTCTATCCCCATAATGAAATCAAAGTCATCCATTGCAAGAACCATGATATTCACTATCAGAATTTTCCCTTTGAACTCTAAAGGGCAACCCATCACTGGACGCTTAGCCAAAGCAGATTGACCCGTCGGAGTAGAAACAAAAACTACTACGTCTAGTGAAATGCATGGTAACTTATGCCTCTTAACGAAATGTGCAAAAATGAAGGAATGAGATGCACCAGTGTCAATAAGTACAAGAGCAGGTATACCATATAACAAAAATGTACCTGTGATGACATTCTCATTCTCCTTCACTGCCTGATCGTGCCTCAAGGCAAACACCTGGCTAGAAGTCCGCAGCTTAAAATGAGAACTCCCACCAGACTATCCCAGCGACCTTTGCTGAACGGTAGTCTGACAACCCGGTCCTGAACCAGAACCGCCTCCCATAGCTAATGGACAATCCCTCCGGAGATGAACAACCTCTCCACATCGAAAACATGCCCCAGAAGCTTTACAGCATTTTTTTGTCGGATGGTTCTTCCCACAATGGTCGCATTTCTCCTTCTTCCCAAAATGAACAACACCACCGGACCCAGAGGAAGAAGAAGTAGATCCAGACTACTTGAAAGACTGAGCACGGGGGCCCAAAGAACTCGCAGGCCTAGACTGAGAGAAAGACCTGTTACACCGAATGCTATCCTCCACCTGGTGACAACGGCTCACCAAACTCTCATAGGTCATATCATCACCGACCGCCACCCTGTCATGAATCTCTGGGTTAAGACCCTGAAGGAACAGATTGTACTTCATCTCAGAGCTGTCAACAATCTCGGGGCAATAGGATAACATATCAAATTACTTCTGCGGATACTCGTCAATCATCATAGATCCCTGACGTAAAATCAGTAACTCACTCGCCTTCGCCTGACGGATTGCAGGAGGAAAGTACGGCTTCTGAAAATCTGTGCGGAAATCGGCCCAAGTAGCAACTCCTCTCACCCCAACGTATGGTGCAGAAGTGAATCTCCACCACTTATGGACTCGCCCATCCAGAAGATAACCAAGAGTCTCCATCTTCTGATCCTCAGTACAGTGAAATGTATGAAAACAAGTCTCCATGCTATCTAGCCGGTTCTCCGCATCCTCCGGAGTCTCACCTTCGACCAACGGTTTAGGATCCATCTATAAGAATCGACGCACGCCGAAATGGTTCTCATCATGATGACGATGATGGCGTTCTCGATGACGCTCCTGATCGCCATCGCCCCAACGTCCACCTATACTGCCATGGCCATTCTGATCATCGCGATCCGCCATCTACAATGTTAACTCATGGTTATCTTATGCAGAATCTAAATCCCAAGAATACTATGCATGCTCTGATACCATAAATGTAGTGACACTTACCGAGATCACCGACTAAACAGAAACTTAGGCATGCAATTAACTTAATTAAAACAATAAGCCAGAATTAAACTGCGGAAGCAATAACAATATACAATCCGAAGAAAAGGAATCTTTAATTACCCAAATAGTTATACAACCAAATCAATATACTATATCAACCCAATACAATAAAATCCTAGGCAAAACTCCAGCTGGCCAATCACTGCCTATCCCCTCTTGGATCCACCCGCCTCATCCAATCGCAAACCTTCCCCATGGAATAGGGTGTCCAGATACACAAAGTACGAGACGTGAGCATAAAAAGCTCAGCACAAGAGTATGAGTATACATGCATGCAAGTGTACCTCCTACTGACTAGAGGCCAAGAATCATATAACAAAGAAAGACCGGACCTTGGTATGTAGCACGTTGTGCCATCTCTTCAGGGGGTGGCTCAAATATCGAAAACTAGAGGATACTCCGGACCCAAATCGATGGAAGTCCATCCACTAACAGGATAGAGTAAAACCCTACTACCAGACATCTCAAAAGAGATAGCTCTATATGCAAATGTATGCAGCATATAATCATGTCATATAAATCATGCAGTCACATAATACATGCATACTCAGTCAGGATATCTCGAACAGTACTTTCATACCTCAATTACTAGGCAAGCTCTACCAGCTCTAGGTCCACATCTATAATCCGCACTACACTGCCAAATGATACTAATATCATTATAGTGCTCTAAAAGCCTTAACTAAGCTATTGCATAGTCCTAAATATTTTTAGGAAGCAAAAGTTATACCTGCGTCCGTCGTCAGCCCGTTGTTGTCGCTTGCCTCAAATTAGGCCACAGCTCCGCTACGATGCCTGGATCGCTACGCCACTTCCGGATTCCCAATGGGATGCCTAGAATTCCCTAGATCTAAGCTAGAAGAATAAGGAATCGAGAGAAGAGGGGTGATTGATGCACTCAAAAGTGAGACTCAACACCCCTATTTATAGACGGAGTTCAGGCCGTTTGAACTGGCTTCGGAGCGTCCGAACATGACCGGAGCGTACGATCTGGACTTTGGGTCATCCGAAGTCCCATCCGAACATCAGCCATGAAGTCACTTTGCTGACATAATCAATGACGTAATACCTGATCCCGATCGAACCGTCCAAACCTTCCGACGGAGCGTCCGAACATGTTCGAAGCCTCCGATCCTTGCTTCGGATCGCCCGATCATGTTTGGAGCCTCCGATATTTCTTTCGGAGCGTCCGAACTCAGGGTTCCTAATTGCGATTAGTTCTTTAATCTCTTTATCGGGCTACTACAGTCCCAGTCCCTATGGCATAAAGAATGAATGTCTGTGGTCTTGTGATCACTGTGGAGTTTGATGAAGGCATCCAATTCCTTACAGCTATCTTATGAAGGACCGAATAAAATGAAGTTAGCTTGGCTGCAGAAAAATTGTCAGAGAATTGTTTGACCATGCCTCCAGTAAGAACATCTATGAATTCATTGATCTCAGGATCATGTCCTTCATCCACATCGGGGGTTGAGTATAGAGAGTTGATCACGGCTGGAGTGAACTCAAATAGCCTACCCTAAAGATACACTAGTCCATACTTGGCAGATTCTGGATCTCCAACCGGGGCAGTGAGGTTTGCATAAAGTTCCAGAATTGCCTTCTTGCAATATGGCACAACAGCAATGACAGTAGAGTAGAGCTTGCGAAGCTTAGGAAAATCAACAAGATTGTACCTATAATAGGAGCTGACATCAATGTTTCTCTCATCCAGCAATCCTATATGAATGAAGAGAGGCCAAACAGCAGCGGCGTCTCCAGAATAAAACATGAGGGAATGAGCAGAATCTATGTCATATTCCTCATCTACAGTGTTGTCTGTGGTGTTGACAACATTAACCGCAACACTGGACTCAGCAGCTAAAATTTCCTCTTTCTCCAGAGGTTCTTCATTAGCATCCATGCTGGAAACACTCTTAGAATCTTCTTCATCGTCAATATTGGCACTTTTGTCAGATGAACTTGCAGCAGAGTCAGAAGAAGAGGAGGAGGAAGAAGAAGAAATATCCGCATCTTGATGTGCTTTTCCATCGGAAAATTCCTCCATCATCTCAGCATCAGGTTCATCATCAGAGTGATGAGCAGTGGGAATAGAAGAGGCAGACTTTCCTTGCTTGAGACTCTCCAGAATTTGTGCCAGAGTGGCATCTTCATCTGAAAACGAAGTCTCTGTAGGATTGGATGGTTCACTGACCGGCTAAATCGGTTTGATAAAAATCTACTGGCAAGCGCACCAGGTCATGTAATAGTAAAGTGGACTGAGAGTCCAAGTATCGATCCCACAGGGACTGTTGTCAATTCTCAAGATTTAATTATTTTACTTAATCTCAAAAAAATAATAGAAAATATTTTGAATTAAATAAAATAAGAATATAAAATAAAAACTTCTTAAGAAATACGAATAAAAATAACTAAAGATAAAAATAATTTAAATAAAGACAACCAAGACACACGTAGGTACCGAACAAATCTTGTAATATGTAATCGATTCAGGACT
The DNA here is from genome assembly GCF_033568475.1 of Henckelia pumila. NCBI lineage: Eukaryota > Viridiplantae > Streptophyta > Magnoliopsida > Lamiales > Gesneriaceae > Henckelia > Henckelia pumila. Next base: position 35,416,281 of record NC_133120.1, on the reverse strand, counting down.
CAGAATTAATCTTAATTCACGGGAATTCTCCTAATTTGTTCAAAGGACTATTTCTAGAACAATCAAACCTTTTCAAATATTGATAAACTAATCTTTTGTAATTCTAATCAAATTTGAATGCATTAAATATTTGTGAAAATTCAGTTTACACCCAAACCGCACACTGAAACCGAATTCTATTTCTAGTCGATTTTACAATATGTTAATTATCAGAGTGATCAAAATCAATACCTCCTCTGTCGACTTGGAATCGATTAACATGCAAACAAACAGTTGATCAGACTATTCACAAGATAAATATAAATCTAACAATCAATAAAATAAAATCAACTCTGAAAAATCCCAAACAAACATCCAAGTTTTCTACATGAATTTGTTCGGCCCAATCACGCCGTCTTGGTTGAAAATAAACTACTCAATAATTAAAAACAATAATTCAAAAATAAAAATAAACAGAAGAAAAGAAAGAAGAAATCTTTTTTCCCAAGCCTTGTAGCCGCCTCCTCTGTGTTGTGCGCGTTCTGGAACTTCGGAACCCTTATAAAATATTTAAAACATCTATTTATAGTGTTTGGGAATCCTCATAATTAAACCCTACGCGAAATATAATTTCTCGGATTTTTAATATTCTGCGACACGCGCGCGTGCGAGGAGAAGCCTCGCGTGCGCGCGGCTTCTCTACATCTCTCTGGAAATCTATTCGGCGCACGCGCGGGGCATGAGCTCGCCCGCACGCGCCTCGCCCTGGATGCCTCTGGAATTCCCTTAGGCGCACGCGCGAGCAAGAGGCTCGCGCACGCGCGCCTTGTATGCACAGAAATCCCTTATATTTCTTAAATTCCTAAAAAATTCAACAAAGTGAGTCTAATGCAAACACATAACATTAAACATTAATAAAACTTACGAAAATAACCTAAATGCATGCAAACTAAACATAAAGTGCTATAAAATAATGCATACAAAACATACTTATCAACACCCCCATACTTAACTCTTGCTCGCCCTCGAGCAAGACATGCAAAAATAAAATGCAAACAAAAACATAAGTAAGGATGATTCATGAGAGTGCACAGCCTCCGAGAAGTTCAATCACAAAAACAAAATCACGCACATGCTCTCAATTTTTCATAATACACCTTCGGTTTAACGTGAACGTGTATGTGTGAAATGTCATTCCAGTTTCATGCAACTTAGACCGAATTCGTCTCAAATCTACTTAGCGACCTGTGACAAATTAGTGCAAGTTTCACTTTTCAAGTGCACATTCCTTCCAACGACCTCTAGAAAAACCCACCTCCCTTAAGATAATAAATTACACACCTCCGGATTTTGCACCCGGTATTGCTTTAGCCCCAATAATTACCCGCTTACTTAGCTATAACTGGCTAGGATACGAAAAATCATTCTATTTTTTCTTTTTAATCCCCTCGTCTATAGCCCGAATGGAGCATCAATCCCATTTAATCCGCATACTTAGCCTTAAATTTAATTTTTTTTTTAGGATTTTAATCCTTTCAAGGCCCGGATGGAATTGAATAATTTTTTTCCTCTAGGTACGCCCAAGATCATAAGTGTCTTACTAGAGCCTCATCAAAATTCATAAAACACAATCAAGATCCACAAATCACATATTGCCGTGCAATGGTCAAACAGACAGAAACTTCATCAAATCTTTCGCTACAATTCACTGGTCTAACATTAGTGCTTAAAAATATTCACGGTTCAACCTACAGTTTCTCATGTCCAGTCAAGAGCAAAATTTTTCAAAAATTTTTTATTTTTTTTTTCAAATAAATTTCACCATGACTCATCCTACTCATGCAAGACAACACAAACGACCTTAAACAAACAATATGAAAACAAACACGAAACATGATAGATGCAACACAAACAATGAAAATAAACTATTCTACCCCCCCCCCCCCCCATACTTATCCAAAGCATTGCCCTCAATGCTTCAAAACAATGAACATAATGCATAACAAACACACAAATTCAAAGACGAACAAAAAACACAATGAGAACAAAAATAACACTCCCCTGGTTTTCGATTCATCCTCTTCCTTTTTGACAGTATCAGCTGGGACAGAAGCAACAAACTGTGTATATCGGCAGGCTCGGCAAACTGGAATGGGAAAGAAGTAAAAATTAAATTAAAAAAAAACCAAGAATAAAATAAAAAACAAGGGAAAGAACTCTGGGTTGCCTCCCAGTAAGCGCTAAGTTTATAGTCTACAGCCCGACTATGCAGAAGCAACCATCAAAGAGCGGCTGCCTCCCATAGTAAGAATCATACGACTCGTAAGAATCATACGAAGTAATATGGGTCTTGATTTCCTTCGCCCTTAAGCTTGGCGTGATATATGCATGGGAAGCTCGTCGGTCCAATAACACTTAGTCGGAACTGATCAGTTCGGAAGGAGACTCGGATTGCAGGCTGAAGCTCATGGAGGATGAAATATTTTGGAGGTGGCGTCAATGGCAAAAAATAATCTTCTAACGGTGTACATGGAATGACCATTGACGAGGTAAAATCTGTAGCCTTGTATGTTTCTTCCTCCTCCAACCCCACTATTGGCTCTTCTTCACAAAAAAATTCCTCAAAAATTATTTCTTCATGCGCTGGCTCAGTTAGTTCACTCTCTTGGCAGATCTCAAAAATTGGTTCTCTAAGAAGCGCAATCTGTTCATCCAAAAGACTCCAAGACTTGATACGGCTTTCTAAGAATTGATTTGTCTTTGTCTGTTGCCGCAAAATATTCTCCAACTGAGCCACATGATCCTCAAAATACCCTACACACTCTTCTTGACGCTCCGGTGGTTGGTTCGAAAAATTTTCAAAGTCGATATCTGGAGGATATTGGTGACTCCAACCCTGCAGTGAAGGATCACAATGCCAATGGTAGTCGAAATCTGCCATATCATTTAACAAGTGCATCGCACTGTTTTCATCTCTGCTGAACAAGTGAGTGCCAATGGCCAAAGCTCCAGAATCTACCCAACTTCTTGTAATCTCATCCAAACCACCATAAAAAATTTGAATTAGAGTGTAGTTCGAAAAATCATGACATCTAAACCTGTTAGCCAAATCATTGAATCTCCCCCAAGCAGCATGGAAAGGCTCCGAGTATTGTTGGCCAAACCTTGTGAACACCTGTCGATGATCCATCTCCAAGTACCTCACAAGTAAGAAAAAAATAATTAATAATTAAAAATAAAAAAATAATGCAAGAAAAAAAATGTCTAGTTTCAAGCAAATAATCTATCCTAATATTAACTAAACAGTCCCCGGCAACGGCGCCAAAAACTTGACCGGCTAAATCGGTTTGATAAAAATCTACTGGCAAGCGCACCAGGTCAAGTAATAGTAAAGTGGACTGAGAGTCCAAGTATCGATCCCACAGGGACTGTTGTCAATTCTCAAGATTTAATTATTTTACTTAATCTAGACAAAATAATAGAAAATATTTTGAATTAAATAAAATAGGAATATAAAATAAAAACTGCTTAAGAAATACGAATAAAAATAACTAAAGATAAAAATAATTAAAATAAAGACAACCAAGACACACGTAGGTATCGAACAAATCTTGTAACATGTAGTCGATTCAGGACTCAGATTTAATCTTAATTCACAGGAATTCTCCTAATTTGTTCAAAGGACTATTTCTAGAACAATCAAACCTATTCAAATATTGATGAACTAATCTTTCGTAATTCTAATCAAATTTGAATGCATTAAATATTTGTGAAAATTCAGTTTACACCCAAACCGCACACTGAAACCGAATTCTATTTCTAGTCAATTTTACAATATGTTAATTATCAGAGTGATCAAAATCAATACCTCCTCTGTCGACTTGGAATCGATTAATATGCAAGAAAACAGTTGATCAAACTATTCACAAGATAAATATAAATCTAACAATCAATAAAATAAAATCAACTCTGAAAAATCCCAAACAAACATCCAAGTTTTCTACATGAATTTGTTCGGCCCAATCACGCCGTCTTGGTTGAAAATAAACTACTCAATAATTAAAAACAATAATTCAAAAATAAAAATAAAAAGAAGAAAAGAAAGAAAAAATTTTCTCTCCCAAGCCTTGTAGCCGCCTCCTCTGTGTTGTGCGCGTTCTGGAACTTCGGAACCCTTATAAAATATTATAAACATCTATTTATAGTGTTTGGGAATCCTCATAATTAAATCCTACGTGAAATATAATTTCTCGGATTTTTAATATTCTGCGACACGCGCGCGTGCGAGGAGGAGCCTCGCACGCGCGCGGCTTCTCTACATCTCTCTTGAAATCTCTTCGGCGTGCGCGCGGGGCATGAGCTCGCCCACGCGCGCCTCGCCCTGGATGTCTCTGGAATTTCCTTAGGCACACGCGTGAGCAAGAGGCTCGCGCACGCGCGCCTTGTATGCACAGAAATCCCAAATTTTTCTTAAATTCCTACAAAATTCAACCAGGTGAGTCTAATGCAAACACATAACATTAAACATTAATAAAACTTACGAAAATAACCTAAATGCATGCAAACTAAACATAAAGTGCTATAAAATAATGCATACCAAACACACATATCATTCACCATCTGCTTTCTTGGTTTGAGTAGGAGGGGGAACATCAGAAGAAGTCGATTCACTGCTCTCAGAAGCAGATTCAATGATAGGAGTGGAGGCAGATGTAGATGGAGGTTACTTGCGGGCCACGAACTCAAAATCTGCATCATCAGAATCGTCACCCGAACTGTGATCTTCTTCATCCATGGAAACGCGAGGACACTTGTATTATCTCTTTGACTGGGTAAAATCAGGATTGCATCCTGCTTGCCTCTTTGAACGTCTGGCCATTGGTGGTGGAGGATTTACACTATTCAAAATAGAAAAATCCGGAGGATTCTCCAAATCAATCTCATTTCCAGGTTTTCCGGGCATGATGACAGCAAGTGGAACAGGTTCTATGGGAACTGGTATGATCGGCAGAGAAGATGATGATGGAGGTGCTGCCGGTGTTGTAACATCAACGGCAACATCAGTATCTAAATGCCCCATCTCTCTTCGAATGTCCTGTGAATCAAATCCTGCCATTAAAATTGAAAATTTTAGAGTGAGACAGAAGTAGGGTTTGCAGAGAATCACAATCAGGGTTAAGCAATTTTAAGAAGATATGACCCGATAAAGATGGAAACTCAAATATATATATTTTCTTATCTCAAACGGTAACATTTTCCCTCTAACAAACACATTATTACCCTAATCCCTGATCTAATCGTGTTACCAACGGTAACTTTTTAAAATAGCCGAAAACAAAAATTTGAATTTAAGAGATAAAATCCCATAAATAAGGCAATAATCTAAGATACATATTTCAGCCCAAGTTTTCCAAAATTAACTCCACATCGGCTTAACTCCGCTGAAACAAAAAAAATGACTAACAAAAATTCAATTTTTAGTAAATAGGGTAATTCATTGAAATTTGTCTATTTAGAACCTTACTAGAAAAACAGATCCATATTAACAAAATGCATATGCATGACCTTTTTTATGCCTAAAACAGAATGTAACAAAACATAAAAATGCAATCACAAGCACATGATATGTTTACAAGTATAGAGTTGCTTCTCGTGTTGCAACATCATCAACAACACCAAAGTTTTTCAAAAATTGTTTGAGGCTTACACACTTGATTACCCTTGTTTTTCAGAAAAATTCCAGAAGTGGTAGCCTGCACACTAAAATAACAGTCTTCATTGGACTCAATTAGGTAGGTTTTTCCATTTTTTTCCTATTATTTATAAAGTTTGTACGTATGACATTTGTCATCAAACTTTATTAAAAAACTGAACACTCAATTTACAAAACCACCTTTCACATGGGACAAAAACATGGAATACACGTACATCCCTCAACTACTTAGTGGTTTAGTCAGAGTTCAAAAGCAAGAGGGTCATTGTGCTTTAAAAATTTTGCAGAAAAACTTGCTATCAATTGAATCACTGTAACAGAGATTTAAACACTACACATAACAAAGTGAATGCAGAATGCCGAAAATCCTAAAAATGCATTAAAAGAAAAATAACAGTGTTGTCGGTGGTGTTGTAACACCGAAGCCAACACACGCAAAGGATTATAATGCACACATGCTGAGAGACCTCCGAAGGGTTGATAATCTCTCAAAATCTAATGCTTTAGTAAAAATGTCTACCAATTGGTTATTGGTTCCAACAAACTCCATTCGAATCATACCTTTCTCTACCAAATCTCGAATAAAGTGATGATGAATGTTAATGTGTTTTGTGTGTGAGTTTTGAACTGGATTCTTTGATATATCAATAGCACTCGAATTATCACAATAAAAAATGGGGGGTTCACTCTTAAAACCATAATCTTCAATCATTTGGTTCACCCAAAGAAGTTGTGAACAACAACTCCGGCTGCCACATATTCAGATTCAGCAGTCGGAAGTGAAACACAATTTTGCTTACGACTATACCATGAAACCAAATTATTTCCAAGATAAAAACACTCACCCATAGTGCTATTCTATCATTAATATCACCAGCCCAATCCGCATCACTAAAACCTACAAGGTTAGTGTTAGTTTTCCTCGTATACCACAATCCCAAATCCAATGTACCCGAAACATATTTCAAATTTCTCATAACATCTTTTAAATGGATTATCGTTGGATCAGATTGGTACCTATCCCATAAACACAAGTTTAACATGATATCAGGACGACTAGCAGTCAAATATAAAAGACTCTCTATCATGCTGCGACACATGGTGTTTTCAACACCAGCCGCAACACTGTCTTTTCCAAAATTTTCAATCGAGCCCATTGGAGTTTTCATGTTCTTAACATTCTCTTCGCAAAAAAAATTCACCAAATTCTTTGCATACTTACTTTGATAAAGAAAAATACCATCACTCAATTGCTTAATGTAGTAGCCCGTGCCCTAATTGAGTAATTAAAGGATTAATGCTAATTAATTGAATTAGGCATCGGACGGATCGGAAGCTCCGAAGGCACGATCGGAAGCTCCGAACAGGATCGGAAGCTCCGATGAGCGATCGGAGGCACCGATGTTATTACATCAGGCATGACGTGTGGTTGGATCGGAAGCTCCGATCAGGACCGGAAGCTCCGATCACCCCTATCCGGAGTCAACAAGTGATATTTTGACACGTGGCAGATCAGGATCTTCGGAAGCTCCGATGGCAGGATCGGACGTTCCGATCGAGGTTCGGACGTTCCGATCAAGGATCGGAAGTTCCGATCGTTGTCTATAAATAGAAGGCCGAGACTTCACTTTCATTTGCCAATTCCGAGTTCTCCTTTCCTTTCTAGTCCTTTTGGAGCTGTTCTAGTCTTCTTAGGCTTGGTCCGGAGGTCGGAGAGACGTTCGGTAGTCGTAGCGGAGTTGTGCCCAAGTTCTGGAGGCATCGACATCAAAGGGCTAACGACGGACGAAGGTATAGCTTTTTCTCCCTATAAATATTTAGGAGTATGCAATAGCTTAGTTAAGGCTTTTAGAGCACTTTAATGATAGTAGTATCATTTGGCAGTGTAGAGCAGACTATAGGCATGGACCTAGAGTTGGTAGAGCTTGCACTGTATTGAGGTACGAAAGTACTGTTCGAGATATCCTAACTGAGTATGCATGTATTACGTGACTGCATGATTTATATGCCATGATATTATGCTGCATTCATTTGCATCTTGCTGTATCTCTTTCGAGATGTCTGTTAGTAGGGTTTTACCCTATCCTGTTAATGGATGGACTTCCATCGATTTGGGTCCGGCGTATCCACGGTTATCTCGGTATGGGAGCCACCTCCTGAAGCGACGACACAGCGTGCTACATACCAGGGCCCGGTCTGTCTCTGTTATCTGATTCTTGACCTCGAGTCTATAGGGAGTTCACTTTGCATGCATGTATACTCATACTCTCGTACTGAGCGTTTTATGCTCACGTCTCGTACTCTGTATTTTCTGGACACCCTATTCCATGGGGCAGGTTTGCGATTGGATGAGGAGGGTGGATCCAGGAGGGGCTAGTCAGTGGTTGGCCAGCTGGAGCTTCGCTTAGGTTTTATTACTGTTGTTTGGGTTTATACAGCTATTCGATTTGGTTGTATATTATTGGATAAATTACAGATTCCTTTACTTGGGATTGTATAATGTTATTGGATTCCGCAGTTTTATTCTGATATCTTTTTAATTAAGTTAATTGCATGCATAAGTTCTGTTTAGTAGGTGATCCGGGTAAGGGTCACTACATTTATGGTATCAGAGCATGCAAAAGATTTCTTGGGATTTAGTCTCATCTTGAGGTATTTTTGTAGATGTCAAATCGTGACGACCAGAGTTCTCATGGCAGTGTTGGTGGGAGTTGGGGTGATGCCGACCGGGAGCCTCGTCGAGAACGGCGTCATCGTCACCATGACGACGAGCGTTTCACTGTGCGTCGATTCTTAGCTATGGGTCCTAAGCCCTTAGTTGGAGGTGAGTCTCCGGAGGATGCGGAGAACTGGTTAGACCGCATGGAGACAACTTTTCAGACTTTCCAATGCACCGATGAGCAGAAGGTGGAGACCCTTGGTTATCTTCTGGATGGGCGTGCGCGCAGGTGGTGGAGGTTTACTTCTACACCTTTTGTTGCGGCGAGAGGAGTGGCCACCTGGGCCGAGTTTCACACAGCTTTCCAAAAGCGGTATTTTCCTCCTGCACTCCGACAGTCGAAGGCAGGCGAGCTACTGAGTCTGCGACAGGGAACCATGTCTATCGATGAGTATCAGCAGAGGTTCTTTGATCTGCTATCCTACTGCCCCGAGATTGCTGATAGCTCAGAGATGAAGTATAATTTGTTCCTTCAGTGCCTTAACCCTGAGATCCATGACCGTGTGGCGGTTGGCGACGACATGTCCTACGAGGGTTTGGTGAGCCGTTGTCATCAGGCAGAGGACAGCATTCGGCGGAACAGGTCTTTCTCTCAGTCGAGACCTGCTAGTTCTTTGGGTCCCCGTGCCCAAACTTTCAAGAAGTCTGGATCTTCTTCTTCCTCTGGTTCTGGAGGTATTGTCCGTTTCGGTAAGAAGGACAAGTGTGATCACTGTGGGAAGAACCATCCATCCGACAAGTGCCGTAGAGCTTCTGGAGCTTGTTTCTGTTGTGGAGAGACTGGTCATATCCGGAGGGATTGTCCACAGTCTGGGGGAGGTGGTTCTGGTTCTGGTACAGGATCGGGTTCTCAGGCTACCGTACAGCAGAGATCGCAAGGACAGTCTGCTGGGAGTTCTCATTTGAGGCCACGAGCTTCTGGCCAGGTGTTTGCCTTGAGACATGATCAGGCTGTGGAGGAGAATGAGAAAGTCATCGCAGGTACATTTATGCTTTATGGTATACCTGCTCTTGTACTTATTGACACTGGTGCATCTCATTCCTTCATTTCTGCACGTTTTGTTAAGAGGCATAAGTTACCATGCATTGCACTAGACGTAGTGATGTCTGTTTCTACTCCGACGGGCCAATCTGCTTTGGCTAAGCGTCTAGTGATGGGTTGTCCTTTAGAGTTCGAAGGGAACGTTCTGTTGGCGAATCTCATGGTCCTGGCGATGGACGACTTTGATTGCATTCTGGGAATAGATGTGTTGACTACCTATCGAGCTTCAGTGGACTGCTATCAGAGATTAGTACGCTTTCATCCGGAAGGGAGTGAGAGTTGGTTTTTCTATGGTGAGGGAGCGCGACCCCCGATGCCTTTGGTATCAGCTTTGAGAGCCTGTCGAGCACTAGAGTCTGGCGGGGAAGGCTACCTTATCTATGCAGTTGACTTGTCCGCTGAGAGTATTGGGATAGAGAGCATTCCTGTTGTGGATGAATTTTCAGATGTATTTTCTGATGAGATTCCGGGTTTTCCTCCTGCTAGGGAAGTTGAGTTTGGCATAGAGTTGATGCCGGGTACTTCGCCTATTTCTAGAGCACCGTATCGTCTGGCTCCGTCAGAGATGCGTGAGTTGAAGAATCAGCTACAGGATCTTTTAGACAAGGGGTACATTCGTCCTAGTGTATCTCCTTGGGGAGCTCCTGTTCTCTTCGTAAAGAAGAAGGATGGGTCGATGCGGCTGTGCATTGACTATCGGCAGCTGAATCGAGTGACTGTGAAGAACAAGTATCCGTTGCCTCGTGTTGATGACTTGTTTGACCAGCTGCAGGGCACATCAATTTACTCCAAGATTGACTTGAGATCTGGGTATCATCAGTTGAGAGTCCGTGATCAGGACGTAGCCAAGACTGCATTCCGTACTTGCTATGGGCATTACGAGTTCCTAGTGATGCCATTTGGTTTGACTAATGCGCCGGCTATATTCATGGATTTGATGAACCGTGTCTTCAGGGAGTATTTGGACAAGTTTGTCGTGGTCTTCATTGACGACATCCTGGTTTATTCGCGTAATACGGAAGAGCATGTTTCTCACTTGCGGTTGGTACTGCAGACTCTTCGAGATGAGCAGTTGTACGCCAAGCTGAGCAAGTGTGAGTTCTGGATGGATAGAGTGGTCTTTCTTGGCCATATCATATCCAGGGAGGGGATTTCTGTTGATCCAAGCAAGATTGAAGCGGTACTTAATTGGTTGCGTCCGACGACAGTTGCTGAGATCCGTAGTTTTCTGGGTCTAGCAGGGTATTATCGTCGCTTCATTCTGAACTTCTCTCAGCTAGCTCGACCGTTGACGCAGCTTACCCGCAAGGGTGTGGATTTTGAGTGGTCCTCCGAGTGTGAGGAGAATTTCCGTGAGCTTCGACGGCGGTTGACTTCTGCGCCGGTGTTAGCATTACCGTCAGGATCTGGAGGGTATGTAGTTTACACGGATGCTTCTCTCCAGGGGTTAGGTTGTGTCCTGACTCAGAATGGGCATGTGATCGCATACGCTTCTAGACAGCTGAAGCTTCACGAGGACAACTACCCAGTCCATGATTTGGAATTGGCAGCCATTGTGTTCGCTTTGAAGATCTGGCGTCATTATCTTTATGGAGAGAAATTTGAGATCTTCACCGACCATAAGAGTCTCAAGTATTTGTTCACTCAGGCAGAATTGAACATGAGACAAAGACGTTGGATGGACTTGCTTAAGGACTATGATTGCGAGATTAAGTACCATCCGGGAGCTGCTAATCTCACCGCTGATGCTTTGAGTCGCAAGGTGCGACTATCCGCATTTCAGACTTGTTCGATGTCTAGTGCGATCAGTGACTGTTGTACTTCAGGTTTTACCTTCAAGCGTAAGAAAGGTATGCAGAGTATCCAGATGTTTGCGATATTATCTGAGCCAGCCTTGTATTCGCGGATCCGAGATGCTCAGATGTCTGATTCAAAGACCCAGCGTTTAGCTCGTCTAGCTAACGAGGGTAGCTCGTCTGGATTTCATTATCAGTCAGATGGCTTTCTGTGTTTGTCTGGTAGGCTTGTGATTCCACTGGATGAAGAGTTGCGAGAGGAGATTTTATCTCAGGCACATCGCACTAAGTTGAGTATTCATCCTGGGAGCAACAAGATGTACAAGGACCTACGTACTCGTTTCTGGTGGAAGGGAATGAAACGCAGTGTTTATCAGTTTGTTTCGAGATGTTTGGTGTGTCAACAGGTCAAGGCAGAGCACCGACGACCTGGAGGATTGCTTCACAGTCTGCCTATTCCTGAATGGAAATGGGAGTTTATCACTATGGACTTTGTGACCCATTTGCCGGTATCCCCGAGGAACTGTGATGCTATCTGGGTTGTGGGGACCGACTCACCAAGTCAGCGCATTTCATTGCCTATAGCCGAGAGTACTCTGTGGATCGCATGGCACGGATGTACATTCAGGAGATCGTTCGACTTCATGGAGTGCCTGTGAGCATTGTCAGCGATCGGGACCCCAGGTTTACTTCTAGGTTCTGGGGGAGTGTTCAGCGTGCGATGGGTACTACTCTCAGTTTGAGTACAGCCTATCATCCGGAGACTGATGGTCAGTCAGAGCGCACTATCCGTACGTTAGAGGATATGCTTAGAGCATGCGTCATGGATTTTGGTTCAGCCTGGCAGGATCATTTGTCGTTGATCGAGTTCGCTTACAACAACAGCTATCACACTAGTATTGGGATGGCACCTTTTGAGGCGTTGTATGGGCGACGTTGTCGTACTCCATTCTTCTGGGAAGAAGTGGGGGAGAGACAGGCTGAAGGACCGGAGTTTATCCAGCAGGCGATAGACATTGTTGATCAGATCAAGAAACGGATTAAGACTGCACAGGATCGTCAGGCCAGCTATGCTAATATTAAGCATAGGCCTTTGCAGTTCGAGGTCGGGGAGAAAGTGTTTCTGAGAGTGTCACCTTTCCGCAAGATTCTCAGATTTGGCCTTAAGGGCAAGTTGTCTCCCAGATTTATCGGTCCGTTTGAGATCTTGGAGAGTATTGGCGATTTGGCTTATCGACTAGCTTTGCCACCGCATCTATCCAGCATTCACGACGTGTTCCACGTATCTCTGTTGCGACGATATGTGGCGGATGAATCTCATATTCTGCAGCGGTCTGAGGTTCAGGTAGACAAGGATTTGACTTATGTTGAGAAACCTTTTCGTATCCTGGATTATAAGGATAAGGTTTTACGGAACAAAGTCATTCCTTTGGTTTTGGTCCAATGGCAGCGCCGAGGCACTGAGGAAGCCACTTGGGAGCTTGAGGACAGGATGCGTAAAGACCATCCTGAGTTGTTTTGATTTCATTCTTTAAGTTGTATTCAGTTGCAAACTCTGTAAACGTTTGATCTGAATAAAGAATGTTTCTGATTTCTGTATTTGCATTCGGTACTTAAGATCTGATTTTGAGGACGAAATATATTAAGTGGGGGAGAATGTAGTAGCCCGTGCCCTAATTGAGTAATTAAAGGATTAATGCTAATTAATTGAATTAGGCATCAGATGGATCGGAAGCTCCGAAGGCACGATCGGAAGCTCCGAACAGGATCGGAAGCTCCGATGAGCGATCGGAGGCACCGATGTTATTACGTCAGGCATGACGTGTGGTTGGATCGGAAGCTCCAATCAGGACCGGAAGCTCCGATCACCCCTATCCGGAGTCAACAAGTGATATTTTGACACGTGGCAGATCAGAATCTTCGGAAGCTCCGATGGCAGGATCGGACGTTCCGATCGAGGTTCGGACGTTCCGATCAAGGATCGGAAGTTCCGATCGTTGTCTATAAATAGAAGGCCGAGACTTCACTTTCATTTGCCAATTCCGAGTTCTCCTTTCCTTTCTAGTCCTTTTGGAGCTGTTCTAGTCTTCTTAGGCTTGGTCCGGAGGTCGGAGAGACGTTCGGTAGTCGTAGCGGAGTTGTGCCCAAGTTCTGGAGGCATCGACATCAAAGGGCTAACGACGGACGAAGGTATAGCTTTTGCTCCCTATAAATATTTAGGAGTATGCAATAGCTTAGTTAAGGCTTTTAGAGCACTTTAATGATAGTAGTATCATTTGGCAGTGTAGAGCAGACTATAGGCGTGGACCTAGAGTTGGTAGAGCTTGCACTGTATTGAGGTACGAAAGTACTGTTCGAGATATCCTGACTGAGTATGCATGTATTACGTGACTGCATGATTTATATGCCATGATATTATGCTGCATTCATTTGCATCTTGCTGTATCTCTTTCGAGATGTCTGTTAGTAGGGTTTTACCCTATCCTGTTAATGGATGGACTTCCATCAATTTGGGTCCGGCGTATCCACGGTTATCTCGGTATGGGAGCCACCTCCTGAAGCGACAGCACAGCGTGCTACATACCAGGGCCCGGTCTGTCTCTGTTATCTGATTCTTGACCTCGAGTCTATAGGGAGTTCACTTTGCATGCATGTATACACATACTCTCGCACTGAGTGTTTTATGCTCACGTCTCGTACTCTGTATTTTTTGGACACCCTATTCCATGGGGCAGATTTGCGATTGGACGAGGAGGGTGGATCCAGGAGGGGCTAGTCAGTGGTTGGCCAGCTGGAGCTTCGCTTAGGTTTTATTACTGTTGTTTAGGTTTATACAGCTATTCGATTTGGTTGTATATTATTGGATAAATTACAGATTCCTTTACTTGGGATTGTATAATGTTATTGGATTCCGCAGTTTTATTCTGATATCTGTTTAATTAAGTTAATTGCATGCATAAGTTCTGTTTAGTAGGTGATCCGGGTAAGGGTCACTACACTTAACTTGCAATCCAAGAAAGAAAGTTAATTCTCGTACCATACTCATTTCAAAAGTAGAAGACAAGCATTGAACAAAACTATCAACATGCTTTTGAGAAGAAGCACCAAAGATAATGTCATCCACGTAAACTTGACAAATAAGAATTTCACATTTGGCATTTTGAATAAAAATGGTTTTGTCAACCTCACCTCGTTTGAAGCCAATTTTGAGCAAATACTCGGTCAACCTACCATACCAAGCTCGTGGAGCTTGCTTCAAGCTATAAAGTGCCTTCTTCAACTTCTAAACATGATCCAAGTGGTGTGGATCCTAAAAGCCTTTGGGTTGCTTCACATACACTTTCTCATATAAAATACCATTCAAAAATGCAATTTTCACATCCATTTGGTAGAGTTTTATACCCATATGACATGCAATAGCTAGCAATAGTCGGACTGACTCAATGTGGGAAACATGAGCGAAGGTCTCATCAAAATCAACCCCCTCAACCTGCGTATATCCTTGAGCAACCAACCTTGCTTTGTTCCTAATGATGTTTCCTGATTCATCGGTTTATTTTTTGAAAATCCATTTTGTACCAATGACATTACCATGATCAGGAGGTGGAACTGAAAACCACACATCATTTCGGACAAATTGCTCAAGTTCCTCATGCATGGCATTTACCCAAAATTCATCATTCAAAGCATCATTGACATTCTTAGGTTCAATATTGGAAACAAAACAAGAATGCATTACCTGTGAGTACATGGAACTCATGTATACTAACCCAACCATCTTGCGGTAGTCCACTTTGTCCTTAGCTCGAGTTTGTCTAGTTCCTTGAACATCTCCAATAATTTGTGATGATGGATGATTCTTCTGTATCTTGCTTGAAATATCCTTTTCAGTAATTACCTCAGTTTCCTCATTATTTTGAGAATTTTCTTCATGAACAGTTTTTGGAGGAACCAATGTTGTGTTTGGTGTTGTAACATCAGGGACAACACTGTGTTCTTCAAGGGAAATTTCTAGCAAGCCTCCAATATCATCTTTAGCAGTTTTTCCTTTGAGATCTGCACCATCATCAAAAACAACATTAATAGATTCCATAATTGTTCTAGTCCTAAGGTTATACATCCTAAATGCACGACTATTAGTAGAATAACCAAGGAACAAAGACTTATCACTCTTGAAATCAAATTTTGCTAGGTGATTTATATCATTTAAAACATAACACACACAACCAAAAATATGAAAATAATTGAGATTTGGCCACTTTCCCATGAGGATTTCATAGGAAGTCATCGAAGAACCACTTCTCAAAATAAGCACGATTGGAAATATGACAAGTTGTGTTCAATGCTTCTGACCAAAATCTCTTGGAGATATTTTTTGAGCTCATCATCACCCTAGCCATCTCCTGCAACGTCCTCTTCTTTCTTTCGGAAATTCCGTTATGTTGAGAAGTTTTTTGGAGCAGAGAACTCTTGTGAAATGTCATTCTTATCACAAAAAGAAGAAAAATATGAGTTCTCAAATTCCTTTCCATGATCAGTTCTGATCTTTGCTATTGTCAAAGTATGTAGTTTAGTAATCTTGGTAAATAACTTCTTAAAAATATCGAAAGTGTCTGATTTTTCTCTAAGAAATCTCACCCATGTAAAATGAGATAAATCATCAACACATATCAAAAAATACTTTTTACCTCCTTAACTTTCAACTTCCATGGGACCCATCAAATCCATATGCAAAAGTTCAAGACACCGTGTTGTCCCGTAGTGTTGTAACACGGGGTACAAAACACGGGTTTGCTTACCTTTTTGGCATGCACCACAAATGTATGGAACATCAGACTTTAAGTTTCGAAGACCTCTAACGGCTTCAAACTTTCTCAAGTTCTTTAAAGTCTTGAAATTCACGTGTCCAAGCTTTTGGTGCCATAGACTAAACTCATCAACCTTTGAGTGTCTACAAGCCAATTCCTCACCGAGTTGGTAGCAATTATCAACTGATTTTGTACTTGTCATAACAAATCGATTGGTATTATCAAAAACTTCACAAGTATTCTTATCAAACTTCACATGTAAGTCATCATCACACAGTTGACTAATTGAAATTAAATTCTCATTAATTCCTTCAACGTGCAACACATTATGAAGTTTTGGAAACCCTTCCACATTGAGTGTTCCTTTGCCAACAATTATTTCTTTTGCACCACCTCCATAGGTCACTCTACCACCATTTTGTTCAATGTAGTTCATGAGGTGATCTTTCAAACCTCATGTGTGGAGAGCTTCCACTATCAAAGTACCAATTTCCTGCAGTGTTAGATTTCAAGGAAGTATATATAACAAAATACTTAACATCAGATTTTGGTGCCCAAAATTTCTTCACATTGGGTCCTTTCATGCCAATGTTGTGCTTGGTGTTGTGCAACACGGGAGGAAACACCTGCTTAGATTCTCACAAAATATAGTCATTCTTAAGCTTACGACAAAATTATCTGATGTGACCAGGTTTGAGACAGTAATGGCACACAAAAGGACGCTTCCACTGTTTTGGCTTTGGGACGGAAACAATCTTTTCTGGTATAGGTTTCTTACCTTGGGAAGCCACTGAAGGTTGGTTAGAAGTGTTACTGCTACCTTCCTTCACAAACACTGGTGATTTAGAAGATTCACCAATTTTAAACACACTATTTTTAAAATCAAGTCCAAACTTATCATCTTTGCCCATAGTCAGAAGAGAATCAAGTTAGCTTGAACTGGAACTAAATCTAGCAAGAGTTGTTTTTGCTCTTTCAAGTTTTTAATTCAGCAACCCTAATTCCAGATCTTTCTTGCTCATGAGAACCTCCAGCCTAGCCACACCAGCTTTCAATTCAGTATTCTCTTTGGAGAGAGTTGTGTTCAACTGATTTCTCTTAATCCAATCACAGTACAACTCCTCATAGAGTTTCTGTATACCTTCAAGAGTATATGCTTCAGTTATCTGTTCTTCATGATCACTGGAATTATCAAATTTAGAAGCAACAAAACAAACATATTTTTGAACTGTGTTGCGCTCAGGTGTTGTAACACCGGAGCCAACACCGAGTGGATTGATCTGAAAATTTTTCTTACCTTCCAGCAAAGCAGTAAAAGAAATAAGATCTACCTGATCAGTTTTTTCCTGTTCTTCCTCATAATCTTCATCACTTAGGGAAACATTCATTCCTTTTCGAAGTCGGTTGGCACATTCATACGCATAATGTACATATACCTTACATTCCCTGTAGCGACCCAACCCGGATCCACTACCTAATCAGAGTTAGAGCATAATTAAGCATGCGTTTAAAATAAATTGCTGTGGAAGACTTAAATAAAAGCATACCGACATAATACAACCGGTTAAATAAACCAATATACTACCCAATCGAATAAATAATCCCAAGGGCAATTAAGACCTACAGCTAATATTGTTGTCTTCACTAGTCATTGGCTACTCCAAGCTCCTGGTGCTCAACCCTTCACCTACACCTGCCTTGTCAAATGGGGTGTCCAGACAGACAAAAAAGATTGTACGTGAGCTCTAAGCTCAATACATAAGCAATGATATATATAATACATGTAACACATAAGTGTATTTAAAACAAGGTAAAACAGTCTGCTCAGGGGCGCCAGGAATATACAAGGCAATGCCGGATAGCTAGTCCATGTTGGCGCTCCTATATTCTTCTATCAACTATAGCTTCAAAACCCACAGTCGTGGTCGCTCTTAGTGATAGAAAAACCAGGGGCTGAGTCTAACCAGACACGAATCTATAAGGAGTAACTCTTCACCGATGGAAACTGTCATGACTCACATCATACCAGATGCTGTCTACCGTAAAAACATTCATGTGCTAAAGCCGTAAAACATAGTAAAACACATAGCACATACTCATGCAACACATATAATATATATCATGCTGGCCATCTCAGTCAGTACTTACGTACCTTACTACAAGTTGTCCTTACAGTCCCACTCTAGGTTCCAAAGCCTATCATCAATTCTATAATGAAAATATCCATGCATCATTCATTAATCTCTAAAAGTCTTAACTAAGCTAATAGATACTCCTTAATAATTTAAGGAGACCATAGCTATATCTGCGTGAGTCGTCAGCCCACTAATGGCGACTATCCCGCAATGAGGGGCACACCCCTACTGTAGCTCCACAGCCTCGAGCACGGCTCTGCTACACGAGCACTGCTCTGCTACACGAGCACTGCTCTACAACTAGGTCAGACACTGTCTGACTATACTAAGATATATTCCCTACTCCAACTCTAAAATAAGAGTACCCAAAGCCCTAAAATAGAGCAACCTGGGCGAAGGAGAGGAATTTGGTGCGATTCTGAAATGAGCCCCTCGGCCTCATTTTATAGATGAGGGTTCGGACCGTCCGAACCTGCCTTCGGGCCGTCCGAACTCTGCATGCGTGACAAGTGTCACAGTAGGAACTTTGTATCGTTCGATCAGGACTTCGGATCGTCCGAACGTGAATATTACGTCACTCATGACATCACCCTCCCGGACACCTGGCGGGGCTTCAGTTCGGACCGTCCGATCCAGCACTTCGGATCGTCCGAACTCTACTTCCAGCCAATAAAATAATTTCCTTATCTTATCTTATCTGAGGGAGATCGGACCGTCCGATCCCTCTTCGGATCGTCTGAACTCCTGCCATCCGAACTGGTTCAAGGCCTCCGAACCCGCACACTTCGGACCATCCGATCCCTAGTTCGGAGCCTCCGTTCATGTCTAAGACTCAGAACCTTCCGGGCCATTTTTAAGTGTTCCGGATCCATTTTTGTACTCCGTTATTCCATTTGGAATTTCCTTAATCATGTTCTCACATAATCTAAACATGATCCTACGTTTAATTACTCATTAATCATTAATTCTGGATACGGGTCACTACATTCTCCCCCCACTTAAAAGATTTCGTCCTCGTAATCTAGGGTAGAACCTCGAGAACGTACTAGATATCGTTACTTGCGCGTCTGGTTGAATAGCTTTCGACACACTCATATTCTTGACTAATTCCTTGCGAGCTCCATTAATGCTGAACCGCATTAGCATTCTCCCAACTGAAGATTACTGCGCTACTTGTCGACAGTCGAACTTCTCTGGCGCTAATGTATCACAAAATTGATACATCTTCTGTCCGAACCACGATCTTCCTAATCACAAAGGATACAAACACTCGCTCGATCGAGATCTTCATCCTAAGGAAAATATTGAACTTACGAAGAGCAAGTCATAACCTGACTGGCTTACTACATTCGTCGAATCACTAACTGAATCTAACCACCTAATGGTTCCCAAAAGCTCTCGGGGCATAACATTTCTAGTCAGGAAACACCAATCCCAACACTGTGCTGACACATCCTATCATGTATCTCTCTGCAAAAGGATCCAGTTGACACTGAACTATACTCCACGTAACTGCTTAACACGATTTCCAGACTGATTATCCTTTCCATGTTCCCTAGAAGCAAAGACAAGCTTCTAAAGCAATACTAGGAACTCAGACCACCAAATCTAGTGCGAAGCAAATAATACTTTACGTTTATCGATGTAATCAATACTGTGAAATGATGAAATTCTCATCACCTGACAATCATGTCACAAAATCTTTCCTTGAACCATTGGTCTGCAAAGTCATACGCATATGCCGCAATAGCAATCATCGCACCTCTGATGATCTACATCATCTCGACCATAGGTTATTCACCCATGAATTCCAATCAATGGACATCCTCCTGATAGTTATACATACTCTCAATCACTGTACACACATCAAGACTAAGACAAGTTCCTGCTACAACATAAATTGTAATTCACCCAAGTGTAGGTTGTCTGCAAGTAATATACTCGTGAGTACGATATCGATCCACGGAGAGGATGTTGTAAGTTTAATTTTAGCAATGATATATTATAGATGAAAATATTATTATAAAACTTCAAATACACAAATTATAAAATTTTCAAGGCTACAAAGATTCATTGTTGGTTTATTTAAGATTGCTTAACAAAAATAAATAAAAGAAACTAAAATAAGAATAAACATAAAAGAACAATTAAATATTTAAACAAGTATATCATATAATATAGTTCCCACAATATTAATATCAGATTAACAGATATTTAATACATGGTACCCATAATATATATATAGATGCATAAATATAAACATAAAAGAACAATTAAATATTTAAACAATTATATCATATAATATAGTTCCCACTATATTAATATCAGATTAACTGATATTTAATACATGGTACCCAAAAAATATATATAAATGCATAAATATAAATTGACATAAAAGTAAATGTTAGGTCAAATAATAATATTTTATTTAGAACAACCGGAAGAGCCACGATATTGTCTAAATAAAATATATGACCTTTTTTATGTTAGATGCGAGAAAGTAAATGTTAGTTGCGAAAAAGTAAATGTTAGATGCGAGAAAAGTAAATGTTAGATGCGAGAAAGTAAATGTTAGTTCAAATCACAATATATTATTTAGAACAACCGGCAGAGCCACACTATTGTCTAAATAATATATATGACTTTATTGTATATTGATACATATATTTATAGTATATAATTATTGTAGTATTTATTGTATCATATTAGACAACAAATGAAGGTAACCACATTTAAGGTACCAAGTATTTGATGTAAATAGATAACAACAAATAATTCAAATTATACCTACAAATAAAGATCAATTAGTAAAACAAAATAAAAATAGAAAAGGAAAAAATATACAAAATATAAACAATCTTACTTGACCAACAATGAAATCTTTTCACCTTGACATAAAAGGATTTAGCTTGCCATGAACATAAGACTCAAGAGTAAGGATAAAAGAACATTCATACTTAAACATGGAGAAATATGCACACTCAAACTCTTATTCTTACACACAATATTTATTTTACAATTGAGGAATTTTTCTAAACTTTTGCACACTTCAAAGCTTATACAAAACATCTATTTATAGGCCAAATGAGAGCAAGAGTCTAAGGCTCATTAAATGTGGAATAGTAAAGTTGGTGAGTGCTTGTCTCCTTGAATGTCAATACCATGACCCAACTTTAATTGGTATGTTTGATTCCTTAGACCACCGATTCAACCTTTCCATTCAACATAGAACACATAGAAAATTTTGTGTAGATGTATTTGGGTATATAATTCACCTCTTTTGGGTAAAAGGTGAAATTGTTATGATATTTTAATTACAAGTTGGTCATAGTAAAAGTAAATATGCCTCCTTTTTTATATTTGATAATTTTGATCATCTTAATGAGGTTTTTGGAATTTCTTGTCTTCTACAAAGTTGCAGATGCCTCTTTTTTGATTCTACGGGATTTAAAATTACTCCAATATGACCTTTGTAGCTTGAGTAATTTTATTTTTACTAAACCTGCGCAAACCATAAAATACAACATTTTTAGTAAAATATTTAACTATAAACATGTAACACTAAAACAATACAACTTCATAATTTTAATGAAACTTTAATTTTAAAACACACTTTTAAACATATAAATAATTACAAATTTTAAGTTTCATCACACCCCCAAACCGGCTTATTACTAGTCCCTTAGTAATAAAATATCATAAAATCACAAGTTAGATTTTTATTCCTTATTATATATATTCAAATTTGCAAACTTTGAAATTTTAAAACACACTTGTGAGTAGGTCATATGTTTATTTATAAATTTTATTATCAACGAATATATTAATATATAATTGGATGGGGTATACATATATATTTCACACAATATCAAAATATTAAATATATATATACTTTATTTATATAAATATTTTCTAAAAACTTTGAGAATAATATAATCAAAATAATAATGGAAATCATTTTCGTAACATGTATATCATAAGAAATATTCATGTAAAAGTCTCAACTCCATATTCTCCTGGGTTATGATATTTAATATATAGTTGTTTTTCACTCATGGAGTTGGAAGAAAATTATACACTCATTGAAAATGGCTAATATGTAAAGCAGACAATCAAATAACCTAATATTGAAAATAAGATAGGATAATTTACAAAGAATAAACTCATTTTGTTTTTGTTTTTGAATTTTTCTTTCTTTCTTTTTTTTTTACTTGGCTGCAAAATTGTTTTTACATAACCAAATACCTCCAATAAACTTTGAAAATGAAACATTTCTTTTTTTCAAAGTTTATTTATTTATATATTTTTTTATGAGGTAAATCTAATACAATGATAATATATTAGAGATATTAATACTCTACATCATTACAATCAAACTTCAAACAACTTTGCAGCCAATTTTTATTTGCACAATTTCTTTTTTAAAAAAATGGGTTTAATATAGTAATAAACCATTTCTTAATAATCAATAAAATCTTATAAGTTATTTTCTCAATTCTCACCTCTCACTCACAAAATATATGTGAGTATATATTGCACTTTTATAAATTAATTCCTTCAATTATACATGTTATTATTCATTAAATCAATATCACTTTAACTACATACTCATAAAAGTTTTAGAAAATATGTTATTTGAAAACACACAATTATATATTATTTATAACATATATCCCATCAATTATATATTTTATATTAAATTGATAGAAAGAAGTAAATAAACATATATACAAAAAGACTTCATTTTCTTAGTAATTTGCAATTTAAATACATATGGAATATTAAAATCTAATTTATTGTGATAATATGATAAATAAAAACTAATGCGTGTCAGGAGTTTTTCACTCCTTACTCTGCCATTGAAAAAAGAAAAATAAATAGTATAATAGAAATTTTTTTTTATATATTTTTAAATTTTTTATATTTTTTTTTAGAGATAAACCCTCCCCCAAACCCGAATATGACATTGTTTTTAGTATTTTTAAAGAAAAATAAAGAGTACATGATGAAAGAGATATCACCTGGAAATTATTGAAGATGAGAAACAAACACAAACCATTTCGAGATATTTTGAATCAATGATGACTTCAACATCTTCTTATTAGTTAAGGGTTGGCTTCCCATCCAGTTTTCTTATAAATTGGCAAATAGGGTCTTTTTTAGTCAGATTCCCAAGACCATTACCATGACGCTGTGCTTGGAATAGTTTTCATAACGGAGAAGTTGACATTGCACATCTTCACTAGAATGCGTCTCAAGAGTCAATTAGATATCATCTAATGACTCTTTACTCAGCCCATTTTTAATGAAATCAATTTTATTTTCTCTATTTATGGAAACATATCCCAAAGATTTGCATCGTCTATCACAAGTCCATCTGACACATTTATGACAAACATCTAACCTCTTAGCTCTCCTTTTCTTCGCATAGGTGCTTTTTTCTAGTCCAGACATATTTCGAACAAGTAAGAATTTTGGAACTTCACCACCCAATCGAACCTTGGCTTCAATTATAACACAAATATCCTCTGAAATTCCTTTTTGTATAAGCATTCTCAATCATTCACATCTGCCTTCATAATTCATTCTCAGAATTTTTTTAGAAACAGATGCAAAATATTTATCATGTTCTTTGATAGCTTCATCCATTTTGAAAATAAAGAAATTTTTTTTTTCAATTATTTTGGGAAATTGAAATAAAACCGACTAAAAGAAGTCACGGAGTACCGTTATCCGCCACTTAACCGGGAAGTGAACTCAATTCTGCAAAAATAAAATGAAAATATAAGTAACAATTAATTTGGATCGTATAAAGGCATAAACTCATCATTAAGAATTTCATTTTCTAAAAATGGTTTAAGTTTTCCTGGAAACAAATGCAAACGAGAATTATAAAGTAAAATTTTTTGTCCGATTTCAAAAGATTTCCTCATAATATTTTTATCATGAAAGACTTTTGTTTTATCTTTATAACTCTTTGCAGTTTCACATGCATCATTTCTTAATTGTTCTAGTTCATTTAATTGCAATTTTCTTAATTTAGATACATCATCTAAATTAGTATTAAATGCCTTAATTGCCCAATAAGCTTTATGTTTAATTTCAACAGGTAGATGACAATGCTTACCAAAAACTAATCTATATGGTGACATCCCCAATGATGTTTTAAATGCAGTTCTATATGCCCATAATGCATCACTTAATCTTAAAGACCAATCTTTTCAATTTGGATTGACTGTTTTTTCCAAAATTTGTTTTATTTCTTTATTTGCAAGTTCAACCTGACCATTCATTTGAGGGTGATATGTAGTAGAAACTTTATGTATAATACCATATTTTTTGAACAACGAAAAAATGATTTATTTATAATGACTTCCCCCATCACTGATTATAGGCCTAGGTATTCCAAATTGACTAAAAATATTTTCTTTCAAAAATTTTCTCACAACTTTATGATCATTAGTTTTACATTCAATTGCTTCAATCCATTTTGAAACATAATCGACAAACACTAAAATATAAGTAAATCCAAAAGATAATGGGAATGGACTCATAAAATATATTCCCCAACTGTCAAATATTTCAATAATCATGAGTGGATTAAAGACATCATGTTTCGTTTTGAAATTGAACCTATTTTCTGACAATTTTCACAAGATTTGCAAAATAAATGTGTATCTTTGAATAAATAAGACCAATAAAATCCACATTGAAAGATTTTTGCAGCTGTTTTGTTTGACGAAAAATGTCCTCCACATGCCTCAGAATGACAAAATTTAATGGCACAACTAACCACATTGTCGGGTATGCATCGTCGAAAAATTTGAGCAGGACAATACTTAAACAAATAAGGATCATCCCAATAAAATTTTTTGACCTCTTTCAAGAATTTATTTTTATCTTGTGAACTCCAATGAGAAGGCATTTTATTTGTCACAAGAAAATTTACAATATTAGCAAACCAAGACATAGTAGTAGCATAAAATAGTTGATCATCCGGAAAATTTTCATTTATTGGTATTTCATTTTCAAATGATTCAGAAATTATTCTTGATAAATGATCGGTCACTACATTTTATTTTCCTTTTCCTTTTTATCTTTTATTATAAGATCAAATTCTTGTAACAACAAAATCCATCGTATTAATCTCGGCTTAGCATCTTGTTTATTGGATAGATATTTTATGGAAGCATGATCAATATAAACAATAGTAGTAGAACCAATTAAATAGGATCGAAATTTATCTAATGCAAATACTACTGAAAGTAATTCTTTTTCAGTTGTTGAATAATTGATTTGGGCACTATTTAAGGTTCTACTAGCATAGTAGATCACATAAGGTTTAACTTCTTTTTTTTTGTCCTAACACGGCTCCTACTGCATAATCACTTGCATCACATATTAATTCAAATGGTAAAGACCAATTAGGAGGTTGTAAAATAGGTGATGTAGTTAAAAGATTAATTATCCTTTTAAAATAAGTTTCACATTGTTGAGTCCATTCAAATTATGCATCTTTTGTTAAAAGATTTGAAATTGGTTTAGATATTATGCTAAAATTTTTTATAAATCTTCTATAAAATCCCGCATGACCAAAAAATGATCGAATTTCTTTGATCGTGTTTGGTGATGGTAAATTAGCAATATTATCAACCTTAGTTCTATCAACTTCAATTTCTTTTTCGGATATGACATGCCCAAACACAATTCCGGATTTAACCATGTAGTGACATTTTTCCCAATTTAAAACAAGATTTTTTTCTTCACATCTTTTTAAAACTTCTTCCAAATTTTTAAGACAGTTTTCAAATGAGTTTGCAAAAATAGTTATATCATCCATAAGAAATTCCACAATTTCCTCAATAATGTCACTAAAAATACTTAGCATGCATCTTTGAAAAGTAGCCGGAGCATTACATAAAACAAATGACATTCTTTTAAAAGCAAAAGTTCCGAACGAACAAGTGAAAGTAGTTTCTTATTGATCTTCTAATGATATTGGTATTTGATAATACCCCGAATACCCATAAAGAAAACAATAAAAAGGATTACCAGTCACTTTTTCTAAATTTTGATCTAAACATGGTAACGAAAAGTGATCTTTTCTAGTTGCATCATTTAATTTTCTATAATCAATGTACATACGCCAACTAGATGGAATCCTAGCTTGTAATAATTCTCCCCTTTCATTTTTTATAACAGTGATGCCTGATTTTTTTGGTACTACTTGTGTTGGACTTACCCATTTGCTATCCGATATTGGATAAATAATTCCGGCATCTAATAGTTTTAAAAATTCATTTTTAACAACTTCTTTCATGTGTGGATTTAATCTTTTTTGTTTTTGTTGATATGTTTTAGCATTTTCTTCCATGTGTATTCTATGTGTGCAGATTAAAGGATTTATACCTTTTATATCTTGCAAAGTCCATCCAATTGAATTTTTATGTTTTTTAAGTAATATTATTAAATCTTCTTCTTGTTTTGGTAAGAGGGTAGAAGATATTACAATAGGATATGTTTGATTTTCACCAAGAAAAGCATATTTTAGTTCTATTGGTAAATGTTTTAATTCAAGTTTTGGATGATCATCTTGTTTTACTTCTTCAAGTTCATTAACTTCTTCAAATAAATTTGATTTAAAAACATATTTTGAATCAAAAATTTCCACTAAACAAATTTCAAATTGTTTATTTAAATTTTCTTGATGTATATTTTCTTTCACGATTGTTTCTATTGCATTATCACCTTTATTTTCATTAATACTTGGTTGTTTACATGAATTGAACACATTAAGTTCTAAAGTCATATTTTTAAAAGAAAATTTCATTATTTCATTTCGATAATTAATTAAAGCATTTGAAATTCCGAATAATGGACGTCCTAATATTGCTATAATTTCATTATGCACTTCTATTGGTTGTGTATCCAAGACAATAAATCCACAGGATATATGAATTTATCGACTTGAACTAACACATCTTCTACAATACCTCTAGGTATTTTGATTGACCTATCGGCTAGTAAAAGAGTGACAGATGTAGGTTTTAAATCTCTCAACTTATGTTTTTCATAAACTGAATAATGAAGTAAATTCACACTTGCTCCCAAATCTAACAAAGCTTTTTTAATTTTATTTTTTTCAATAATACATAAAATTGTTGGACAACCAGAATCTTTATATTTCAAAGTAGAATTATTTTGAATAATAGTACTTGTTCAGTTAAGAATGTTTTCTTCTTTACATGCAATTGTCTTTTCACAGTACATAAATCTTTTAAAAACTTTGCATAAGAAGACACTTGTTTAATATTATCTAATAATGGAATATTTATTTTTACTTGTTTAAAACTTAATAAATATTAGAATAATTTTTTTGTTTTTTTATTATTAACTAATGCATGAGGAAAATGAGAAACTATCCTCCGTATTTCAAAACCATGATGTGGGCATATATTAAGTAACTCTTTATTTCTATCCCAACACTGATAAAATGTTTTCCCTTGTTTTTGAGAAAAAAAGTTGTAATTTATCTTTTAAAAGAGTTTGTTCTATGGGAAAGGAAAAACTTTTTAAGAAATTGTTGTTGCATTTCTTCCCATGATCTTATTGAACTTGATCTCAAATTTTGCAACCACGTTTTATCTTTATCTTTTAAAGAAAAAGGAAAAATCTTTAATTGAACAATATCCATGCTACAATTTTGATCATTATAAGTGTTGCAAACCTCCTCAAATTCCCTTAAATGGAAATATTGATTTACGAAATCTAAGCCATGAAAATTTGATAAATGTTTAATGATTTGTGGCTTAAAATTGAAATTAGACGCATCAGGAGGAAAAACTAAACAATATGGTGTACTAGTTCTTATTGGATTCATATGGTGTCATAGTGTTCTTGGTTGTTCATGTTCATGATTATTATTATTATTAATATTATTATTATCATTTTGATTATTAGAATTATCCTCCATGCTTAAAAAATTTTCAGATACTCGAACAAGTCTACCACTTTGTTTACGACTCCAAACAATCATACAATTAAAAAAAACATATTATTTACATAAATAACATAAATAACAAAAATTAAACTTAATTTATACCTCCTCGGCAACGGCGCCAAAAACTTGCTACAACTTAAATTATAATTCACCCAAGTGTAGGTTCTCTTCAAGTAATATACTCGTGAGTACGAGATCGATCCACAGAGAAGATGCAGTAAGTTTAATTTTAGCAATGATATATTATAGATGGAAATATTATTATAAAACTTCAAATACTCAAATTATAAAATTTTCAAGGCTTCAAAGGTTTATTTTTGGTTTATTTAAGATTTCTTAACAAAAATAAATAAAAGAAAGTAAAATAAGAATAAACATAAAAGAAAAATTAAATATTTAAACAAGTATATCATATAATATAGTTCACACTATATTAATATCAGATTAACCGATATTGAATACATGGTACCCATAATATATATATATAGATGCATAAATATAAACATAAAAGAACAATTAAATATTTAAACAAGTATATCATATAATATAGTTTCGACTATATTAATATCAGATTAACCGATATTTAATACATGTGTGAGACCTCGTTTCTAATCCACTAAAATCAGAGAAGCAAGCGATAGGTAAACAAGAAACCAATAATTTATTTATTTTTTTTTTAAAAGGAGGCTCGCGCGCCCGCGCTGACATCAACGCGCCCGCGCCTAAGCCCCGCAATTACCAGCGCGCCCGCGCCTAAGGCAGCGCGCCCGCGCTTATGCTGCGCAAAGACTAGCGCGCCCGCGCTCTAAATAAGAGCGCTCGCGCCCAAACCTCGCAAGGAGGCCGCGCGCCCGCGCCGTCCCCTCGCCCAGAAAAGTGAAAGCACTGAAATTTACCAAATCAAAACCTAAACACTTGCATTAAGAGTATTTGACATGCCAAAACAATACAAGAAAGGTTTAGGGAAGAGAAACATTCAATACGGTAGTACCTACATCGATTCTTTCTTACAAAACAATTACGAGAAGTTCGAATAACTAAACATGTTCGCAAAACATAACTAGGTTGACATGCTGATTCGACTTCTAAACGAGTCTCACTTCTATCTCTTGCTCTGGACGCTAACCAGATCTATGCTGACTTGATCCTGCCCTTCCTGTTGCCAAGTACACATAAAAAAAAACAAAGCAACAGCCGGATAACCGGTGAGAATGATAATCCCAGAAAAAGCAACATATCAAGCAATACAACAATAACCATGCTTTCAAGACAACAACACAATCAATAACAACGTAATGAAATGCATGTCTTTAAACCGGGATATCAAGTCTGATAAACAAAGGATTGTTGCTGTGCTGTTGGGATCCCGAGGATGAGATCATGTGACGACTCACCGACTCTCCCAATCGAGGTGGTGCCACATATCTCGCTCCTCTAGACTTTGAGCAACCATAATGAGTATGCTAGCACTAGGCGATACGACTACGACCTAGGCCACTCAATCATAGTTCCCAAACGTCCACACAAAAAGGGCGGCTCTGCCCGCTGAATCAACGTAGGCTCAAGATGAATGCAGAACAGAAA
Organism: Henckelia pumila; assembly: GCF_033568475.1. Taxonomy (NCBI): domain Eukaryota; kingdom Viridiplantae; phylum Streptophyta; class Magnoliopsida; order Lamiales; family Gesneriaceae; genus Henckelia; species Henckelia pumila. The sequence goes on along the minus strand of NC_133120.1, from coordinate 35,386,505 downwards.
CATAAACATAAGCCACATAAACAACTCAAATAACAACCCAAAATACATGTTCCACATGCTAGAACAAGTATTGATGCAATATGCGAGAACCAACTGTCCCGAGTATGCTATCCCGCTACGATGACTGCTTTTACCTTTCAATGTCGTAGATCCAACTCCGGAAAAGCTACAACAAAAGATTGTATCAACAACTATATAACCTAAACAACAACAACGGTTCAAGGTAAAACTCTTTACCGATATTCGTCCAACTCTTGACGATCAAAATGTTGTTAACTCTGTCTTGACAAACTCCAAACGAATCTGTCCAGATGAAATACAAGATCAATAACCAAGATCAACTTACAATACAAGTTCAACAACTTCAAAAACGGTTCAAATCTCCAAAACTCAAACCGACGGCATAACGGCTATAACTGAACAACCCGACAATGCAGACAACAGTTCAATAGCGATATAACCTCATAACAATGCTAAGACAACCAAAACAAAGCAAACCCATCAATCTCAAAATCCACATTTTCGAAAATGGCTTCCAAAAATCATAACAAATCCGAACGTCGCTCTAATTCAAAACCGACAGATAATAAACGATCAGAACTCTGTAGAGAACAACATACTCGAATCTCAAACGATTCTAACAACATCCAAAAACTAGAATGTATCCAATCAAAGAAGATCTTACAATATAACGGAGCTCTCGCTGTAGTGATCGATAATCTGCCTTCCGAAATAATTTCCAACGGCCGGATCGAGCTCGGACTGAAATCTGGGAGGTTGGAGAAACGTTTAAAGCATTTCAATGGAGGGGAGGCGACTAAGGGAAGGTGATGAATGAATAATACAAGTCATTTCCCTTATAAATATCTAATAAAACCGATATTTGCGTTTTAGTCCCTGAAAAATCCAAAATTTGCAAAATAGACCCTGATCAAAATCGAGTCGGCTCGTGAACTCTGTAATCTCCGATTAACTCAAATAAACTCATTTAAGATAAAAACGGGGCGTTAAAATTCTCCCCCACTAAGAAGAGATTTCGTCCTCGAAATCAACAAGAACCACATCTCATAAGATAGAATAAAGAACTAAAGACAGTAAGAAGAACTCACGTCATCCGAATAACTCCGGAAATTGCTGTCTCATGTCAGATTCTGTCTCCCAAGTCGCTTCCTCGACGCCGTGATGGCTCCACTGCACTTTCACTAACGGGATCGACTTGGTTCTGAGTTGTTTCTCCTTCCGATCAAGGATCTGAATCGGTCGCTCAAAGTAGCTCAGAGTCTCGTCTAACTCGGCTTCGTCAGGCTGAAGGATATGAGAAATATCTGGTTGATACTTTCGCAGCATAGAGACATGAAAAACGTCGTGAATACCAGATAAAGATGGTGGAAGTGCAAGTCTGTAGGCAAGATCGCCTATCTTCTTGAGAATCTCGTACGGCCCGATGAATCTCGGAGATAACTTCCCTCTCTTACTGAATCTGACAGTGCCTCTGAAAGGTGAAATCTTCAGAAAGACTCGGTCTCCCTGATCAAAACTCAGAGGTCTACGCCTGACATTCGCATACTTTGCCTGTCTATCTTGAGCTGACTTCATTCTGCTCTGAATGATCTTAACCTGCTCTGCCATATCTCTAAGCATCTCCGGTCCCAAATCTGGTGACTCGGACAATTCATCCCAAAGCAACGGAGATCGGCACTTTCTACCATACAAAGCCTCAAAAGGCTCCATACCGATACTCGCTTGGAAGCTGTTGTTGTAAGAAAACTCGACAAGAGGCAAAGAATCCTGCCAACTAGTGCCAAAGTCTAGCACTACCACTCGCAGCATATCCTCTAACGTCTGGATAGTCCGCTCTGACTGTCCATCGGTCTGAGGATGATAAGCTGTACTCAGATGCAATCGAGTACCAAGTGCCCCCTGAAGACTGTGCCAGAAGTAAGAAGTGAATCTAGGATCTCTGTTTGAAAAGATCGACTTCGGCACACCATGCAGTCTCACAACATTGCTAACATACAACTCAGCCATCTGATCATGACGATACGTCATCCTGTACGAAATAAAACACGCAGACTTCGTCAATCGGTCGATCACTACCCAAATGGCATCGCATCCTCGAACGGATCGTGGTAGCTTTGTGACGAAATCTATGGAAATGTGATCCCACTTCCATTCAGGAACAGATAGACTGTGCAATAGACCTCCTGGTTGCTTCCGTTCTGCTTTCACCTGCTGACAATTCAAACACCGAGATACAAACCTCGCTACGTCGCTCTTCATTCTCTTCCACCAAAACTGAATCTTCAGATCGTTGTACATCTTACGACCTCCAGGATGAATACTAAACCGACTGCAATGAGCCTCTCGAAGAATACGCTGCCTCAAATCCAAAATATCAGGAACAATAATACGGTTATTCACATACAGTACATCATCTCTAACCTGGGATTCAGACTGATGCCCAAATCTGACTTTCTCTACTGAAACCTGAATGCTCGGCTCAGACTTCTGTGCTTCTCTGATTGCAACAAACAACTCTGGTTCGGCTTGAATAGCAAACACTCTGATAGTATCCATATCTATTTCAAACTCTAAACCAGAAGTGCAACAATCATCGATCAACTGAGAAACACCAATAGTAGAAAGAGATAAGGAACAAAGCTTTCGGCTCAAGGCATCTGCAACTGCATTCGACTTCCCCGGATAATACTTGATTTCACAGTCGAAATCCTTCAACAGGTCTAACCATCTTCTCTGTCTCATATTCAGCTCTGCCTGTGAAAACAAGTACTTAAGGCTCTTATGGTTAGAAAAGATCTCGAAAGACTCACCATAAAGATAGTGACGCCAGATCTTCAGAGCAAAGACGATCGCAGCTAGTTCAAGATCATGAACCGGATAACGAGTCTCGTGCGATTTTAGCTGTCTCAATGCATACGCTATCACATGCTTATGCTGCATAAGAACACAACCCAAGCCTCGGTTAGAAGCATCACAATAGACTGTGAAACCTCCAGTACCCTTCGGAATAGAAAGAATTGGAGCACTGGTCAGTCTCCTCTTCAGATCAACAAAGCTAGCCTCACAATCTGCAGTCCAGACAAAAGGCGCATTCTTCTGAGTCAGCTGGGTAATAGGCTTGGCAATAGACGAGAAAACCTCGATGAAACGACGGTAATAACCAGCTAAACCCATGAAGCTTCGGATCTCCGACACTGAAGTAGGTCTAGGCCAATTCATAATCGCTTCAATCTTGTTGGGATCGACAGAAATCCCATCTTCAGAAATAATATGACCAAGAAAGACAACTCGATCTAACCAGAATTCACACTTAGAAAGCTTGGAAAACAACTGCTCAGCTCGTAAAATCTGGAGTACGGTCCTCAAGTGCTCTGCATGGTCAGTACGGTTCTTCGAGTAGATAAGAATATCATCGATAAAGATAATGACGAACTCATTTAAAAAACGCTGAAAGATACGGTTCATCAAACCCATAAAAACCGCTGGAGCGTTAGTCAAACCGAACGGCATGACTATAAACTCAAAATGACCATACCTCGTTCTGAATGCGGTCTTAGGAACGTCTTCCTCTCGCACTCTCAACTGGTGATAACCTGACCTCAGATCAATCTTAGATTAGACGGAAGAACCCTGCAGTTGATCAAAAAGGTCATCTATTCGGGGTAAATGATACCTGTTCTTAACTGTAGCCTGATTCAATTGGCGGTAGTCGATACAGAGCCGCATAGAACCATCCTTCTTCCGAACAAAAAGCACAGGAGCACCCCAAGGCGATACACTAGGCCTGATGTATCCCTTGGCAATCAAATCCTCAAGCTGCTCCTTCAACTCTCTCAATTCAATAAGTGCCATACGATAAGGAGCTTTTGAAATAGGTTGAGTACCTGGCACTAAGTCAATGCTGAATTCAACCTCTCGAATGGGTGGCAATCCAGGAACATCCTCCGGAAACACATCAGTAAAATCTCTAACCACTGGTAAGTCAACCAAAGCTGGGCTAGATTTTAGTACATCAACCGCATAAACCAAAAATCCTTCTGCACCTCTCTGTAACAAACGAGTCATAGATAACATTGAAATCAAAGGAATTCTAGATCGAGAACCCTTACCAAAGAATTTCCACTCGTCTGCCATTTCAGGTCTGAACCTGACAACCTTCAGAAAACAATCAACTGTTGCCCTGTACTTGGTCAAAGCATCTATACCGACAATACAATCAAAATCTGACAACCCAAGCACAATACAGTCGAATTCTAACAAATTTCCCTCAAAACAAAGTTCACAGTTCCTGACTAGTCTGACAGAAAAAATTCCTCCACCCAAAGGTGAAGTAACAGCTACTACTGTAGGTAACAATTCAGTTGGCAAAGCATGCAATAACACAAATTTCTCAGAGATAAAGGAATGGGAAGCACCTGTATCTATCAAGACATAAGCAGAATAACCGAAAATCGAACAGTTACCTGCTATAACATCATCAGGTGCTGCTTGAGCCTGATCCTTTGTCAGAGCAAAGACTCGTGCTTGTTGTCTCGGAGGCTGGTTCGCACTAGTGCTACCTCCCTATCTGTTCTATTGTTGCTGAGGTTGGAAAGAGTGCACTGTAGACGACTGCCTCTCCGGCTGAGCTACAGGTCTAGACGAACTCCCACTCTTAGCTCTATCTCTATTACGTTGAGGGCACACTTTAGAGAAGTGTCCCGGTTGCTGACATGTGTTACAATTACCGAAGACTCCCACACACTGATCCGGTGAGTGTCTTCCCCCACACTTGCTGCAGTACAAGGCTGAAGATCCAGAACTCTGTCCGGAACCGAATTGCTTCGAACCACTGGAACTCAAAGAACTGTTCCCCTGCCTCTTGAACGTTTTACCTCTTGCCTTGTACTGATCTTTTCTGTTTCCCCCACTGTTTCCACCTTCATAACTTTGCTGCTGGTTTTGATGCTGCGGTGGCTGATTCTGATACTGAGATGGTGGGTTCTGATACTGTCTCTGTTGCTGAGGTGCTACCTGGTTACCTCTTTGCCTCCACAAGCCTGCTTCCGCTCCCTTTGCGTAATTCATAGCATCCGCAAAGTTGTTAGGCCTGTTGGTGTTTACCAACGTGAAGACGTCGGGGTTCAAACCATTGATGAACTGATCTGCCTTAGCTTCTTCATCTCCGGCAATTAGCGGTGCAAAACGCAACAGACTATCGAACTTAGCCACGTACTCTTCAATGTTCAGATTCCCTTGCCTCAGATTGGCAAACTCTGCTCCCTTATCTTTGCGATACGAGATAAGGAAAAACCGCTTATAAAACTCAGATTTAAAAAGAGTCCAAGTAACTTCCGTACCTCTACTCTCCATTGCATTCTTTGTCATGATCCACCAGCTCTTAGCAACCCCACGTAGCTGATGAATGACTAACCTGATTCTGCGGTCATCTGTGTAATCAATGGAATCGAACAGCTGATCAATATCATCCAACCAACTCTCGCAGTCAGCTGGATTTTCTGAACCCATCAATAACGGCGGATTGAACGACTGAAACCTCTTCAGCAAGGTTTCCATAGGCGTTGCTGAAGCATCCAACTGATCAACTTCAGTGCTAGCCTGCTCAGTCGCAGGGATAACTGGCGGTGAGTTTCTGTTTATCACTCGACGAGGACCCATCTGATAATCAAAGGTTAGGACACGAGATATCTCAATCGCTACAATCAGTGCCCTTACAACCGCTTGGAATACCGGATACCAGTCAGTAACAGAAACAGTTATATCTCAACTAGATCATGCTTTATAAATTAAATCACATAACCATGTAATTCAATAATTCTCAATAATAAAGAATGCTCGCATAGAATTAAGTACACAGTTAAAATAATTCAAACACATGCGAGGAGTCAATACACGCAGACTCGATCTACCCGCTCACTCTAGTTCGACCAAGAATCTTAACGCTCTGATACCACTTAATGTGAGACCTCATTTCTAATCCACTAAAATCAGAGAAGCAAGCGATATGTAAACAAGAAACCAATAATTTATTATTATTTTTTTTAAAAAGGAGGCTCGCGCGCCCGCGCTGACATCAGCGCGCCCGCGCCTAACCCCGGCAATTACCAGCGCGCCCGTGCCTAAGGCAGCGCGCCCGCGCTTATGCTGCGCAAAGACTAGCGCGCCCGCGCTCTAAATAAGAGCGCCCGCGCCCAAACCTCGCAAGGAGGCTGCGCGCCCGCGCCGTCCCCTAGGCCAGAAAAGTGAAAGCACTGAAATTTACCCAATCAAAACCTAAACACTTGCATTAAGAGTATTTGACATGCCAAAACAATACAAGAAAGGTTTAGGGAAGAGAAACATTCAATACGGTAGTACCTACATCGATTCTTGCTTACAAAACAATTACGAGAAGTTCGAATAACTAAACATGTTCGCAAAACATAACTAGGTTGACATGCTGATTCGACTTCTAAACGAGTCTCACTTCTATCTCTTGCTCTGGACGCTAACCAGGTCTATGCTGACTTGATCCTGCCCTTCTTGTTGCCAAGTACACATAAAAAAAAACAAAGCAACAGCCGGATAACCGGTGAGAATGATAATCCCAGAAAAAGCAACATATCAAGTAATACAACAATAACCATGCTTTCAAGACAATAACACAATCAATAACAACGTAATGAAATGCATGTCTTTAAACCGGGATATCAAGTCTGATAAACAAAGGATTGTTGCTGTGCTGTTGGGATCCCGAGGATGAGATCATGTGACGACTCACCGACTCTCCCAAGTAGGCGATACGACTACGACCTAGGCCACTCAATCATAGTTCCCAAACGTCCACACAAAAAGGGCGGCTCTGCCCGCTGAATCAACGTAGGCTCAAGATGAATGCAAAACAGAAACATAAACATAAGCCACATAAACAACTCAAATAACAACCCAAAATACATGTTCCACATGCTAGAACAAGTATTGATGCAATATGTGATTTGAAAGGGAAACTCGAGAACCAACTGTCCCGAGTATGCTATCCCACTACGATGACTGCTTTTACCTTTCAATGTCGTAGATCCAACTCCGGAAAAGCTACAACAAAAGATTGTATCAACAACTATACAACCTAAACAATAACAACGGTTCAAGGTAAAACTCTTTACCGATATTCGTCCAACTCTTGACGATCAAAATGTTGTTAACTTTGGCTTGACAAACTCCAAACGAATCTGTCCAGATGAAATACAAGATCAATAACCAAGATCAACTTACAATACAAGTTCAACAACTTCAAAAACGGTTCAAATCTCCAAAACTCAAACCGACGGCATAACGGCTATAACTGAACAACCCGACAATGCAGACAGCAGTTCAATAGCGATATAACCTCATAACAATGCTAAGACAACCAAAACAAAGCAAACCCATCAATCTCAAAATCCACATTTTCGAAAATGGCTTCCAAAAATCATAACAAATCCGAACGTCGCTCTAATTCAAAACCGACAGATAATAAACGATCAGAACTCTGTAGAGAACAACATACTCGAATCTCAAACGATTCTAACAACATCCAAAAACTAGAATGTATCCGATAAAAGAAGAACTTACAATATAATGGAGCTCTCGCTGTAGTGATCGATAATCTGCCTTCAGAAATAATTTCCAACGGCCGGATCGAGCTCGGACTGAAATCTGGGAGCTTGGAGAAACGTTTAAAGCGTTTCAATGGAGGGGAGGCGGCTAAGGGAAGGTGATGAATGAATAATACAAGTCATTTCCCTTATAAATATCTAATAAAACCGATATTTGCGTTTTAGTCCCTGAAAAATCCAAAATTTGCAAAATAGATCCTGATCAAAATCGAGTCGGCTCGTGAACTCTGTAATCTCCGATTAACTCAAATAAACTCATTTAAGATAAAAACGGGGCGTTACAACATGTTACCCATAATATATATATATATATATAAATGCATAAATATAAATTGACATAAAAGTAAATGTTAGGTCAAATCACAATATTTTATTTAGAACAACCGGCAGAGCCACACTATTTTCTAAATAAAATATATGAATTTTTTTATGTTAGATGCGAGAAAGTAAATGTTAGTTGCGGAAAAGTAAATGTTAGATGCGAGAAAAATAAATGTTAGATGTGAGAAAGTAAATGTTAGTTCAAATCACAATATATTATTTAGAACAACCGGCAGAGCCACTCTATTGTCTAAATAATATATATGACTTTATTTTAAATTGATACATATATATATACTATATAATTAGTGTAGTATTTATTGTATCATAATAGACAACAAATCAAGGTAACCACATTTAAGGTACCAAGTATTTGATGTAAATAGATAACAACAAATAATCCAAATTATACCTACAAATAAAGATCAATTAGTAAAACAAAATAAAAATAGAAAAGGGAAGAATATACAAAATATAAACAATCTTACTTGACAAAAAATGAAACCTTTTCACCTTAACATAAAAGAATTTCTCTTGCCATGAACATAAAACTCAAGAGTAAGGATAAAAGAAATTTCATACTTAAACATGGAGAAATATGCACACTCAAACTCTTATTCTTACACACACAATATTTATTTTACAAGTGAGGAATTTCTCTACACTTTTGCACACTACAAAGCTTATACAACACATCTATTTATAGGAAAAATGAGAGCAAGAGTCCAAGGCTCATTAAATGTGAAATAGTAAAGTTGGTGAGTGCTTGTCTCTTTGAATGTCAATACCATGAACCAACTTTAATTGGCATGTTTGATGCCTTAGACCACTGATTCAGCCTTTCCATTCAACATAGAACACGTAGGAAATGTTGTGTAGATATGTTTGGACATATAATTCACCTCTTTTGGGTTAAAGGTAATATAGTTATGATATTTTTACTACAGGCTGGTCATAGTAAAAGTAAATCTGATCCTTTTTTATATTTGATAATTTTGATCATCTTAATGAGGTTTTTGGAATTTTTTGTCTTCTAAAAAGTTGAAGATGCCTCTTTTGTGATTCTAAATGATTTAAAATTACTCTGATATGACCTCTGTAGCTTGCGTTATTTTATTTTTACCAAACCTGCGCAAACCGTCAAATAAAAAATTTTTAGTGAAACATTTAAATATAAACACGTAACACTAAAACAATACAACTTCATAATTTTAATGAAACTTTAATTTTAAAACACACTTTTAAACGTATAAATAATTAAAAAATTTTAGTTTCATCAGTTCCCACCAATATGCTCGACTGGGACTATAACGCCCCGTTTTTATCTTAAATGAGTTTATTTGAGTTAATCGGAGATTGCAGAGTTCACGAGCCGACTTGATTTTGATCAGGGTCCATTTTGCAAATTTTGGATTTTTCAGGGACTAAAACGTAAATATTGAGTTTAATATATTATCTACACTTGGAAGAGATTTGACTTAGTCTCTATTGCTTCTCCTTCTTCCCTTCCATCGTGTTCTTCCATTGGAGCTTGGGGAAACGCCTCTTCAAGCTTTCAAAATCCAGTCCGAGCTCGATCCGTCCGTTGGAAATTATTTCTTAAGGTAGATTATCGATCACTGCAGTGAGAGCTCTGTTATATTGTAAGTTCTTCTACGATTGGATACATTCTAGTTTTTGGATATTGTTAGAATTGTTCGAGATTCGAGTATGTTGTTCTAGACAGAGTTCTGATCGTTTATTATCTGTCGGTGTTGAATTAGAGCGACGTTCGGATTTGTTATGATTTTTGGAAGCCATTTTCGAAAATGTGGATTTTGAGATTGATGAGTTTGCCTTGTTATTGTTGTTTTGGGCATTGATATGAGGTTATATCAGTATTGAACTGCTGTCTGTGTGTAGTAACCCTTACCCGGATCACCTACTAAACAGAACTTTGGCATGCAATTAACTTAATTAAACAGATACCAGAATAAAACTGCGGAAACCATAAACATTATACAATCCCAAGTAAAGGAATCTGTAATTTATCCAATAATATACAACCAAATCGAATAGCTGTATAAACCCAAACAACAGTAATAAAACCTAGACGAAGCTCCAGCTGGCCAACCACTGACTAGCCCCTCCTGGATCCACCATCCTCGTCCAATCGCAAACCTGCCCCATGGAATAGGGTGTCCAGAAAATACAGAGTACGAGACGTGAGCATAAAACGCTCAGTAGCGAGAGTATGAGTATACATGCATGCAAAGTGAACTCCCTATAGACTCGAGGTCAAGGATTAGATAACAGAGACAGACCGGGCCCTGGTAAGTAGCACGCTGTGCCGTCGCTTCAGGAGGTGGCTCCCATACCGAGATAACCGTGGATACGCCAGACCCAAATCGATGGAAGACCATCCACAATGGGATAGGGTACAACCCTACTAACAGACATCTCGAAAGAGATACAGCAAGATGCAAATGAATGCAGCATAATATCATGGCATATAAATCATGCAGTCACATAATACATGCATACTCAGTCAGGATATCTCGAACAGTACTTTCGTACCTCAACACAGTGCAAGCTCTACCAATTCTAGGTCCACGCCTATAGTCTGCTCTACACTGCCAAATGATATTACTATCATTAAAGTGCTCTAAAAGCCTTAACTAAGCTATTGCATACTCCTAAATATTTATAGGAAGCAAAAGCTATACCTTCGTCCGTCGTTAGCCGTTTGATGTCGATGCCTCCAGAACTTGGGCACAACTCCGCTACGACTATCGAACGCCTCGCCGACCTCCGGACCAAGCCTAAGAAGACTAAAACAGCTCCAAAAGGACTAGAAAGGAATGGAGAACTTGAAATTGGCAAATGAAAGTGAAGCCTCGGCCTTCTATTTATAGACAACGATCGGAACTTCCGATCCTTGATCGGAACGTCCGAACCTCGATCGGAACGTCCGATCCTGCCATCGGAGCTTCCGAAGATCCTGATCTGCCACGTGTCAAAATATCACTTGTTGACTCCGGATAGGGGTGATCGGAGATTCCGATCTAGCCAATCGTCATGGATGACGTAATATGATCGGAGCTTCCGATCCTGCATCGGAGCTTCCGATCCTGCATCGGAGCTTCCGATCCTGATCGGAGCTTCCGAACTCACCTTCGGAGCTTCCGAACTCTACCCAAGTAATTATGATTAATTCCTTAATTACTGATTTTGGTTACGGGCTACTACATTCTCCCCCACTTAAGATATTTCGTCCTCGAAATTAGATCTTAAGTACCGAATGCAAAATACAGAAATCAGAAACATTCTTTATTCAAATCAAACGTTTACAGGGTTTTCAACTGAATACAACTTAAAGAATGAAATCAAAACAACTCAGGATGGTCTTTACGCATCCTGTCCTCAAGCTCCCAAGTAGCTTCCTCAGCGCCACGGCGCTTCCACTGAACTAAAATCAAAGGAATGACTTTGTTCCGTAAAACCTTATCCTTATAATCCAGGATACGAAGAGGTTTCTCAACATAAGTCAAATCCTTGTCTACCTGAACCTCAGACCGCTTCAGAATATGAGATTCATCCGCCACATACCGTCGCAACAGAGATACGAGGAACACGTCGTGAATACTGGATAGATGCGGTGGCAAAGCTAGCCGATAAGCCAAATCACCAATGCTCTCCAAGATCTCAAACGGACCGATAAATCTGGGAGACAACTTGCCCTTAAGGCCAAATCTGAGAATCTTGCGGAAAGGTGACACTCTCAGAAACACTTTCTCCCCGACCTCGAACTGCAAGGGCCTACGCTTGATATTAGCATAGCTTGCCTGACGATCTTGTGCAGTCGTAATCCGTTTATTGATTTGATCAACAATATCTATCGCCTGTTGTATAAACTCCGGTCCCTCAGCCTGTCTCTCCCCCACTTCTTCCCAGAAGAGTGGAGTACAACAACGTCGCCCGTACAATGCCTCAAAAGGTGTCATCCCAATACTAGTATGATAGCTGTTGTTGTAAGCGAACTCGATCAACGGCAAATGATCCTGCCAGGCTGAACCAAAATCCATGACGCACGCTCTAAGCATATCCTCTAACGTACGGATAGTGCGCTCTGACTGACCATCAGTCTCCGGATGATAGGCTGTACTCAAACTGAGAGTAGTACCCATCGCACGCTGAACACTCCCCCAGAATCTAGAAGTAAACCTGGGGTCCCGATCGCTGACAATGCTCACAGGCACTCCATGAAGTCGGACGATCTCCTGAATGTACATCCGTGCCATGCGATCCACGGAGTACTCTCGGCTATAGGCAATGAAATGCGTTGACTTGGTGAGTCGGTACACCACAACCCAGATAGCATCACAGTTCCTCGGGGATACCGGCAAATGGGTCACAAAGTCCATGGTGATAAACTCTCATTTCCATTCAGGAATAGGCAGACTGTGAAGCAATCCTCCAGGTCGTCGGTGCTCTGCCTTGACCTGTTGACACACCATACATCTCGAAACAAACTGATAAACACTGCATTTCATTCCCTTCCACCAGAAACGAGTACGTAGATCCTTGTACATCTTGTTGCTCCCAGGGTGAATACTCAACTTAGTGCGATGCGCCTGAGACAAAATCTCCTCTCGCAACTCTTCATTCTGAGGAATCACAAGCCTACCAGACAAACACAGAAAGCCATCTGACTGATAATGAAATCCAGACGAGCTACCCTCGTTAGCTAGACGAGCTAAACGCTGGTTCTTTGAATCAGACATCTGAGCATCTCGGATCCGCGAATACAAGGCTGGCTCAGATAATATCGCAAACATCTGGATACTTTGCATACCTTTCTTATGCTTGAAGGTATAACCTGAAGTACAACAGTCACTGATCGCACTAGACATCGAACAAGTCTGAAGTGCGGATAGTCTCACCTTGCGACTCAAAGCATCAGCGGTGAGATTAGCAACTCCCGGATGGTACTTAATCTCGCAATCATAATCCTTAAGCAAGTCCATCCAACGTCTCTGCCTCATGTTCAACTCCGCCTGAGTGAACAAATACTTGAGACTCTTATGGTCGGTGAAGATCTCAAATTTCCCGCCATACAGATAATGACGCCAGATCTTCAAGCGAACACAATGGCTGCCAATTCCAAATCATGGACTGGGTAGTTGTCCTTGTGAAGCTTCAGCGGTCTAGAAGCGTATGCGATCACATGCCCATTCTGAGTCAGGACACAACCCAACCCTTGAAGAGAAGCATCCGTGTAAACTACATACCCTCCAGATCCTGACGGTATTGCCAACACCGGCGCAGAAGTCAATCGCCGTCGAAGCTCATGGAAATTCTCCTCAAATTCGGAGGGCCACTCAAAATCCACACCCTTGCGGGTAAGCTGCGTCAACGGTCGAGCTAACGGAGAGAAGTTCAGAATGAAGCGACGATAATACCCTGCTAGACCCAAAAAACTACGGATCTCAGCAACTGTCGTCGGATGCGATCAATTAAGTACCGCTTCAATCTTTCTTGGATCAACAGAAATCCCTTCCCTGAATATGATATGGCAAAGAAAGATCACTCTATCCATCCAGAACTCACACTTGCTCAGCTTGGCGTATAACTGCTCATCTCGAAGAGTCTGTAGTACCAACCGCAAGTGAGAAACATGCTCTTCCGTATTGCGCGAATACACCAAGATGTCGTCAATAAAGACCACGACAAACTTGTCCAAATACTCCCTGAAGACACGGTTCATCAGATCCATGAATATAGCCGGCGCATTAGTCAAACCAAATGGCATCACTAGGAACTCGTAATGCCCATAGCGAGTACGGAATGCAGTCTTGGCTATATCCTGATCACGGACTCTCAACTGATGATACCCAAATCTCAAGTCAATCTTGGAGTAAACTGACGTGCCCTGCAGCTGGTCAAACAAGTCATCAATACGAGGCATCGGATACTTGTTCTTCATAGTGACTCGATTCAGCTGCCGATAGTCAATGCACAGCCGCATCGACCCATCCTTCTTCTTCACGAAGAGAACAGGAGCTCCCCAAGGAGATACACTAGGACGAATGTACCCCTTGTCCAAAAGATCCTGTAGCTGATTCTTCAACTCACACATTTCTGACGGAGCCAGACGATACGGTGCTCTAGAAATAGGCGAAGTACCCGACATCAACTCTATGCCAAACTCGACTTCCCTAGCAGGAGGAAAACCCGGAATCTCATCAGGAAATACATCTGGAAATTCATCCACAACAGAAATGCTCTCTATCCCAATACTCTCAGCGGACAAATCAACTGCATAGATAAGGTAGCCTTCCCCGCCCGACTCTAGAGCTCGACAGGCTCTCAAAGCTGATACCAAAGGCATCGGGGGTCGCGCTCCCTCACCATAGAAAAACCAGCTCTCACTCTCCTCCGGATGAAAGCGTACTAATCTCTGATAGCAGTCCACTGAAGCTCAATAGGTAGTCAACATATCTATTCCCAGAATGCAATCAAAGTCGTCCATCGCCAGGACCATGAGATTCGCTAACAGAATGTTCCCTTCGAACTCTAAAGGGCAACCCATCACTAGACGCTTAGCCAAAGCAGATTGGCCCGTCGGAGTAGAAATAGACATCACTACGTCTAGTGCAATGCATGGTAACTTATGCCTCTTAACAAAACGTGCAGAAATGAAGGAATGAGATGCACCAGTGTCAATAAGTACAAGAGCAGGTATACCATAAAGCAGAAATGTACCTGCGATGACTTTCTCATTCTCCTCCACAGCCTGATCATGTCTCAGGGCAAACACCTGGCCAAAAGCTCGTGGCCTCAAATGAGAACTCCCAGCAGACTATCCCTGCGACCTCTGCTGAACGGTGGCCTGAGAACCCGATCCTGAACCATTTCCAAAACCGCCTCCCCCAGACAGTGGACAATCCCTCCGGATATGACCCGTCTCTCCACAACGGAAACAAGCTCCAGAAGCTCTACGTCACTTGTCGGATGGATGGTTCTTCCCACAGTGATCACACTTGTCCTTCTTACCGTAACGGACAACACCTCCAGAACCAGAGGAAGAAGAAGATCCAGACTTCTTGAAAGTTTGGGCACGGGGACCCAAAGAACTAGCAGGCCTCGACTGAGGGAAAGACCTGTTCCGCCGAATGCTGTCCTCCGCCTGGTGACAACGGCTCACCAAACCCTCGTAGGACATGTCGTCGCCAACCGCCACACGGTCATGGATCTCAGGGTTAAGGCCCTGAAGGAACAGATTATACTTCATCTCTGAGCTATCAGCAATCTTGGGGCAATAGGATAGCAGATCAAAGAACCTCTGCTGATACTCATCGATAGACATGGCTCCCTGTCGCAGACTCAGTAGCTCGCCTGCCTTCGACTGACGGAGTGCAGGAGGAAAATACCGCTTTTGGAAAGCTGTGCGGAACTCGGCCCAGGTGGCCACTCCTCTCGCCGCAACAAAAGGTGCAGAAGTAAACCTCCACCACCTGCGCGCACGCCCATCTAGAAGATAGCCAAGGGTCTCCACCTTCTGCTCCTCGGTGCATTGGAAAGTCTGAAAAGTCGTCTCCATGCGGTCTAACCAGTTCTCCGCATCCTCTAGAGACTCACCTCCAACTAAGTGCTTAGGACCCATAGCTAAGAATCGACGCACAGTGAAACGCTCGTCGTCATGATGACGATGACGCCGTTCTCGACGAGGCTCCCGGTCGGCATCACCCCAATGCCCACCAACACTGCCATGAGAACTCCGGTCGTCACGATTTGACATCTACAAAAATACCTCAAGATGAGACTAAATCCCAAGAATTCTTTTGCATGCTCTGATACCATAAATGTAGTGACCTTTACCCGGATCACCTACTAAACAGAACTTTGGCATGCAATTAACTTAATTAAACAGATACCAGAATAAAACTGCGGAAACCATTAACATTATACAATCCCAAGTAAAGGAATCTGTAATTTATCCAATAATATACAACCAAATCGAATAGCTGTACAAACCCAAACAACAGTAATAAAACCTAGACGAAGCTCCAGCTGGCCAACCACTGACTAGCCCCTCCTGGATCCACCCTCCTCATCCAATCGCAAACCTGCCCCATGGAATAGGGTGTCCAGAAAATACAGAGTACGAGACGTGAGCATAAAACGCTCAGTAGCGAGAGTATGAGTATACATGCATGCAAAGTGAACTCCCTATAGACTCGAGGTCAAGGATCAGATAACAGAGACAGACCGGGCCCTGGTATGTAGCACGCTGTGCCGTCGCTTCAGGAGGTGGCTCCCATACCGAGATAACCGTGGATACGCCGGACCCAAATCGATGGAAGTCCATCCACAACGGGATAGGGTACAACCCTACTAACAGACATCTCGAAAGAGATACAGCAAGATGCAAATGAATGCAGCATAATATCATGGCATATAAATCATGCAGTCACATAATACATGCATACTCAGTCAGGATATCTCGAACAGTACTTTCGTACCTCAACACAGTGCAAGCTCTAACAATTCTAGGTCCACGCCTATAGTCTGCTCTACACTGCCAAATGATATTACTATCATTAAAGTGCTCTAAAAGCCTTAACTAAGCTATTGCATACTCCTAATATTTATAGGAAGCAAAAGCTATACCTTCGTCCGTCGTTAGCCCTTTGATGTCGATGCCTCCAGAACTTGGGCACAACTCCGCTACAAATATCGAACGCCTCGCCGACCTCCGGACCAAGCCTAAGAATACTAAAACAGCTCCAAAAGGACTAGAAAGGAAAGGAGAACTCGGAATTGGCAAATGAAAGTGAAGCCTCGGCCTTCTATTTATAGACAACGATCGGAACTTCCGATCCTTGATCGGAACGTCCGAACCTCGATCGGAACGTCCGATCCTCCCATCGGAGCTTCCAAAGATCCTGATCTACCACGTGTCAAAATATCACTTTTTGACTCCGGATAGGGGTGATCGGAACTTCCGGTCCTGATCGGAGCTTCTGATCTAGCCAATCGTCATGGATGACGTAATATGATCGGAGCTTCCGATCCTGATCGAAGCTTCCGAACTCTACCCAAGTAATTATGATTAATTCCTTAATTACTGATTTTGGTTACGGGCTACTACACTGCGTTTCCGGTTTGTTCAGTTTATAGCCGTTATGCCGTCGGTTTGAATTTTGATATTTCGAACCGTTTTTGTATTGATTGAAGCTTTGGCTTGTGAGTGATCATAGTTGTTGATCAATTCTTGTCTTCGTACAGATTCGTTGGAGTTTGTTGAGCCCCGTGTTAGCAGCATTGTTCGTCAAGAGTTGGACGAAAATCGGTAAAGAGTTTTCCTTGAGTCGTCATTTGTTGTTTAGGTTGTATAGATGTTGATACAATCTTTTGTTGTAGCTTTCCAGAGATTGGAACTACTTGCCTTGGAAGGTAAAAGCAGTCATTGTAGCGGGATAGCCTACTCGGGACTGTTGGTTCTCGAGTTTCCCTTTCAAATCACATATTGCATCAATACTTGTTCTAGAATGTGAAACTTGTATTTGGTTGTTATTTGAGTTGTTTATGTCGCTTATGTTTATGTTTTGATATGCATTCATCTTGAGCCAATCTTGTTTCTAGCGGCAAAACCGCCCCTTTTTGTTTGGACGTTTGGGAACTATGATTGAGTGGCCTAGGTCGTAGTCGTATCGCCTAGTGCTAGAATACTCATTATGGTTGCTCAAAGTCTAGAGGAGTGAGATATGTGGCACCACCTCGATTGGGAGAGTCGGTGAGTCGTCACATGATCTCATCCTTGGGATCCCAAAAGCACAGCAGCAATCCTTTGTTTATCAGATTTGATATCCCGGTTTAAAGACATGCATTTCATTACGTTGTTATTGATTGGGTTGTTGTCTTGAAAGCATGTTTATTGTTGTATTACTTGATATGTTGCTTTTACTGGGAGTATCATTCTCACCGGTTATCCGGCTGTTGCTTTGTTTTGTATGTGTACTTGGAAACAGGAAGGGCAGGAACAAGTCAGCATAGACCTGGTTAGCGTCCAGAGCAAGAGATAGAAGTGAGACTCGTTTAGAAGTCGAATCAGCATGTCAACCTAGTTATGTTTTGCGAACATGTTTAGTTATTCGAACTTCTCGTATTTGTTTTGTAAGCAAGAAACGATGTAGGTACTATCGAATTGAATGTTTCTCTTCCCTAAACCTTTCTGGTATTGTTATTGGCTTGTCTAATACTTTTAATGCAAGTGTTTCGGTTTTGATTGAGTTTATTTCAGTGCCTTAACTCTTCTGGGCGAGAGCACGGCGCGGGCTCGCGGCCTCTTTGCGAGGTTTGGGCGCGGGCGCTCTTACTTAGAGCGCAGGCGCGCTGGTCTTTGCGCAGAATCAGCGTGGGTGCGCTGCCTTAGGCGCGGGCGCGCTGGTTTTAGCGGAGCTTAGGCACGGGCGCGCTGATGTCAGCGCGGGCGCGCGAGGTTACAAAAAAAAAATATTATTGGTTTCTTGTTTACTTATCGCTTGTTTTCTGATATTAGTTGATTAGGAACGAGGTCTCACAGGGACATTTCACAGTGCACAGACATATGGAAACACTTCATATTCTGTCTCGAAACTCGACAGTCATTGCACCTCGTATAACTCACCTCGGAGTCTCTGATGACAATATCATCACTAGCTTCCTATCACGCATCCGACTATTTTCCATTGCTGAAATGCAATATCCTTGAAAAATAGTCCGCACAGATGTAACTCACTCACTGGAAAGAACGAATTTGATCCGTCTCGATCTTGCGAAGTCTTCAATCCCAAAGGCAAACTTCGTTTGTCCATTAAGTCTACTATCGACTATCATCACGCATCTCATGCTGGAAAATAAGTGACACACCCTGCTAGATCTTGAAAACTAGATTCTAGCTAATGTCACATATCACGATTATACAATTGACGTCTCCTTGCTATTTTCCATTAGTTTTTCCAACACTCATCAGATTCAACATAACGGTTCAACACAAGAACACTTTGTCGAAATGTTCTGTTGACAACCTTAATTTCTTGTTAGAGGACAACTCTCGCACGAAGCAAAAATCTTGATCACTTCCGTTACTCAACCCGAATATACGATTGCTATCGCTAAGCAATTGCTGGAATCAATATTAGTTTCTTCGTAACAAGAATGCATAATCCTGGGAAACCACCAATTCCCTTTCTTGTCTCTACTGTCAAGTTATCGCCTAACTTGACCATACAAGTCCAATTGCAATCGTCCCCGATTACAAAAATCCTAAATTATTCATCTCTGGAAACCCTAGAGACTACTAAATGACCCCAAATCGCTTTGGTTTCAACACATTTATATTTGATAGCCAAACAATAGCTATTAGTAGTCTATTGGCACCAACTCGCGCCTTACTACTGACAGCCACCTCGTACACTAGAATCAAAATATTAAGGCAAACTAAACCCAAGAAACATCTCGCGATCTATCAACCTAGATATTTCAATCCCATGAAAAAATTCTACGCTAAACCTCTGAAAATACCAGATGGTTCTTAGCGCTATCACTGGACTCACTATCCTTTTCCTCATACATTCGGAATGAACGCCACGGCTAGTCGAGTCCAAGAATTATATTTTTTGAATCCCAAATATTCCCACAATCTCCGAATATGCTCCTGATTATACTCCTTGCTAAGATTGTACAACAATTCAAGACTGAGGTAGCTTACCATGATGTCCCACCTGAAATCACCACCAAGTGTACACTGGCATAAGTCACACTTCCCGTCATCTCAAATGATTGGATGAAGTCCTTAGCCCTTGATATAATCTACTACTAATGAAGTCAATCATCATGGAGCAATTCTCCTATTCGAGTCGAATTCTTGAAATAACATCCCATCCAGGATTGTGGATAACTCCTGTCACAAGGAAATCTTTAATCGTGACTCTGATGACAACCCCCTAGTCATTGCTGGTAGAAACCTAGACGATATCTAAACATTGATATCAAGCCGGATATCTACTCTGAGGTCATACCTCGTCGTGACTATTACCAAAACTCTAGACTGAATAGCCTCCACACCGCCGATTCTAAAGGACGAAGGCTCCCAGGCAACCTCTGAAGTACAAGGACTCTCGGAGTATCACTGGCATAGGGTCGCGCCCCATCACGTCTAGTAATGGTCATATTCCACAACTCTCGGCATATACTAGACCTGGAATCTTGATGAAAACCCATCATCACGAAGTCTCAACCTACGAAGGTCATCAGACTACTGTTCTAAGGAAACAACCTAGAACAAAACTCATGCCTTTGACGAATCAACTCATCGCTGGCATTAACTTAGCCCACTGACTAACTAGGTCAATCCTAGGAAAACATCTATACTAACCACATGTCCAGCAGTTACAAGAGGCCTACTCAAAACCTATGAGTTACAATAGTTGAACACTAATCGACTAACACCAGGCCAAACTTAGCAAGATCAGTTGCAATCATTCACGAATTGCTGGATAAATAATACACGTATCATTTATTTCAAGTTATGTAAAATTTCTTTATTACAATTCCATGTAATACATACAGTATTCAAAATACAACGAGAATGTACAACCAAACACTTGATATAATACAACAATATTTTGATGATTCATTACAACTGAAATACTGTTTAAAATTACAACAATATAGTATTTAAAATCATTGTATTCTTCTTCGTTTCTTGAGCATGAAGCTTCTAATAGACACACGCAACAATGCAAGCGTACTCCTGCCCCAATCTCTCGGTATCTCGTCCTGTCAAGACTCCTGGAGACATAACTCGAGCTCGCTAACCAGCTATGCTCTGCATCAGTGCATGTCAGTCGACCTATTATGCTCACGATCTACCGTCATCGTTCTTCTTGTAACTTATTCATGATTTTGAACATGAAGTTTCCCGTGTGCCTACCTAACGTATCGATACAAGCATACAGATAAAATCATGTATTTCATGAATTTAATGATCTTACGCTCCAACCCAACCATGCCTTAGCCAATTGAGGCATTCCCTTGTAAAGGTCTTTATGACAATCTCTCCAACTACAAGTGGAGAATCTCTTCGGACTGAAACCACATGGGTTGTTACATACCATTCGTTCCAAAAAGTCCTCAGAGGTATCTGACGCAATATACTCGTTCTTCTCTTACAGTTTTCCCTGGCTGAAATCCATATATTCTTCGATCAACATTCCAATGCATCAAATGATGAACCGTCCATAGCAGTTAGCCTACCTATCGATATGCTACTACTGGTGTTCTCATCACTTTTTCATTCCTTATAGTAACGACTTCTGCCGCAAATCTCCGCAATGAAGAATCAAATCATCCTTCGTTAGGTCTCACCAATCCTACAAGGATAATCCAAAGTTTCAATACTATATCCCAAGTCTCTTGCATGCAGCTCTTAGTGATAGCAGAAACAGGGGCTGAGTCTCCCCAGACACGAATCCATAAGGAGTAACTCATCATCGATGGAAACTGTCATGACTCACATCATACCAGATGTAGTCTACCGTAAAAACATACATTTGCTAAAGTCGTAAAACATAGTAAAGCACATAGCACATACTCATGCAACACATATAATATATATCAAGCTGGCCATCTTAGTCAGTACTTACGTACCTTACTACAGGTAGTCCTAACAGTCCCACTTTAGGTTCCCAAGCCTATCATCAACTCTACAATGCAAATATCTATGCATCATTCATTAAGCTCTAAAAGCCTTAATTAAGCTAATAGATACTCCTAAATAATTTAAGGAGACCATAGCTATACCTTTTTCAGTCGTCAGCCCACTGATGGCGACTATCCTGCAACTAGGGGTACACCCCTGCTGCTGCTCCACTGCCTCGATCATGGCTCCGCTACACGAGCACTACTCTACAACTAGGTGAGACATTGTCTGACTATACTAAGATATATTTCCTACTCCAACTCTAAAATAAGAGTACCCAAAGCCCTAAAATAGAGTCACCTGGGCGAAGTATAGGAAGTTGGTACGATTCTGAAATGAGCCCCTCGGCCTCATTTTATAGAGGAGGGTTGGGACCGTCTGAACCTGCCTTCTGGCCGTCCGAACTCTGCATGACAAGTGTCACAACAGGCACTTTGGATCGTCCGATCAGGACTTCGGATCGTCTGAACGTGAATATTACGTCACTCATGACATCACCCTCCCGAACACTTGGAGGGGCTTCAGTTCGGACCGTCCGATCTAGCACTTCGGATCGTCCAAACTCTACTTCCAACCAATCAAATAATTTCCTTATCTTATCTTATCTGAGGGAGATCGAACCGTCCGATCCCTCTTTGGATCGTCCGAACTCCTGCCATCCGAACTGGTTCAAGGCCTCCGAACCCACATATTTTGGACCATCCGATCCCTGGTTCGGAGCCTCCGATCCTGTCTAAGACTCGAAACCTTCCCGGAAATTTTTAAGTGTTCCGGATCCATTTTCGTACTCCGTTATTTCTTTTGGAATTTCCTTAATCATGTTCTCAGTTAATCTAAACATGATCCTACGAGTAATTACTCATTAATATTTAATTCTGGAAACGGGTCACTACATTCCCTGCATTGAACATTGTCAAAACTCTTACTTGAGGTCTGATTTTTACCTTCATACCTTTGACATGGTCCTCGAGTAGTAGTTGGTTTCTGAGGCTTCTCCGATGTAGGTAAACAAGGAAATTTTGAAGGTTGTGCACTTTTCTAAATTTTGTTCTTTTCTTTCATCACCTTGAGGTAATCAGTAAATTTTTTTGAGATCAAGGCAATAGAACCATCTTCGAGATCAGATCTACTCACTTCCTGCTTCACTTCAGAAAAATCATTGTTAGTATCATTAGACACTTGAAAAACAAAAGACTTACCTTTGCGATCATCTTTTACTTCCATATCCATCTCATATGTGCAAGGAGAGCTGATTAATTCATCCAAACCCATTATAGATGTATCTTTAGATTCATCTATAGCACAAACTTTGGTTTGAAACCTTTTTGGGAGAGAACGAAGTACTTTTGACACAAGTCTCTCGTTCGAAATAAGATCACCAAGGACTGATTCTTCATTAGCAAGGCTGTAATGCCCCGATTTTATTATAATTGAGTTTAATCGAGATAATCAGAATTTTTAGTGATTGAGGATCGTTTTGATATTTAGCAGGGGGTTACTTTGCAACCTTGGATAAATAAAGGACTGAAATGCAAAAGTTGGAATTTATATATTTTATATCATCAACTTGGTTGACCAAGTCTTCCCCCATGCCTCTCCTTTCTCCCTACCCTCTCTCTATCGATTCCTCTCTCCCGAAAGCCATGGAAGCCGACTCCTCAAGCTTTTTTTCCGTTTGATTCGCTCGATCCGACCGTTATATTTGAATTCCGAGTTGAGATTCACGATCACCGCAATGAGGGCTTCATTTAGACGTAAGTTTTGCTACAATCTCTTGAACTTCGATTTTTTTGAGTTTTCAGAATTTGATAATATTGGAGTATGTTATTCTTGAGCTAGCATAGATCGTGTATTCGAAGTCGGTTTAGAAAAAGAACGAAGTTTGGATTTTATATGAATTTCTTGGCTTAAATTCAAAAATGATGATTTTGATTGAGGTTGGATTTGAGTTGTTTTGATGGATTGGGATGATGATTGAGTTATTGTGATTTTTGTTTGATGGTTTGTATTTCCGGATAGTCAGTTTATAGCCGTTATGCCGTCGAAATAGAGTTTGAGTTATCGATTTTGGTTCGGTTTGAGTTGTATATCGAATTTTATTGAGTTTGAATTCCGAGTTGATATTGAGTCCGTATTCGATGTTTTGACAGTTGATTGATGATTCGGGAGTTGATCGAACTTGGAGACTTGTTTATCGATTGAAGAACTGAAGACGGTATATTATTGATTGTTGTATCGACTTTGAGTTTGTTATCCGAATAGACTATGATATCGAGTTATCTCTTGTTGACAGGAATCACTTGAAGTTTCGAGAAAAGGTAAAAGACGACATTAACTTGAATGGGGTTGAATACTCGAGTTTGATTGATTCTCGAGCCCCGAAAATCACATACTGCATGTTAATTGCTTGTGTGATTTGGTTGATTAATTGTTTACACTTGCATTCATATTGAGCCGATTATTCGATTCGTTTTGAAGATAGACGTTTTAGGGAGCTATATTGAAGTGGCTTTGGATTTCGAGTTTTTCCAAGTGCCAGAATACTTCTTATAGTTGCTCTAAAGTCTAGGGGTTGAGTTGAACGACATCCACCCCGAATGGGTGTGTCGGTGAGTTGTTGTGAAGACATGGCCCCGGAATCCCAACTGAATACCGATTGATATTTCGATTATCTGATTTGATAGTCCTGATTTTTGAAGTCATGCATTCATTCATTCTCATTTTGATTTGTTATTGATTATTATGTTTCAATCTGAGGTGTTTATTTGATATTGCATGCCTGTCTCTTTTACTTAGAATTTGTATTTCTAACCGGTTTATCCGGCTGTTGTCTTTGTTTGTATGTGTACTTGGCAACAGGAGGATTAGGAGCTGGATCGAGTCGTCTTGGTTAGCTTGGGGTGAGATTGATAGAAGTGAGACTCCGCGTTGTAGGGTTGAGTCGATTGTATTTGTATTAGTTTTGTTGAGTCGTTGGAACTCTATTCGTCGAACTCGTTTTATTAATCGTGTTTTGTTGGTGTTTTGAAACCCCTTGATTCACATTTGAACTATGAATTGAACCTGTGTTGCTTGGATTATGGATTCGAGTTTGTAAAGATGTATTTTTATGCTTTGGATTTTATGCAGCCGAGTTGACGGCGCGGGCGCGCCTTTGTTTAGCGAGGTCACGGCGCGGGCGCGTTGTTTCTTGCGAGGTTGCGGCACGGGCGCTCTGATTATTGGCGCGGGTGCGCTGTCTTTTGCGAGACTCCGGCGCGGGCGTGCTGCTTTAGGCGCGGGCGCGCTGTTGTTAAAAAAAAATATTTGATTCGTTTTTACGCGACTTTTCATGTTTGATTTTGTTTAATTATTCGAGAATAGGAGATTAGAAACGGGGTCTCACATTAAGTGGTATAAGAGCAATAAGATTCTTGGATTTGAACTAGAGTGAGAGGGGTAGATCGAGTCCGCATGAATTGAACTCTCGCATGTGATTGATTTATTTAAATGATTATTTTTAAATACGTGCTAGCATGCTTTATTGATTCTTGAATTAATTGAATTACATGAGTAGTGATTTAATTTATAAAGCATGAATTACGTGATATATATTTGTCCTTGTACTATTATCTGTTCTCGTATATCATTGAGATTCATGAGTACTCAGAGCAGAGTTTTGGACACCGAGGTTATGAGATTGAGAATAAGTTTGAGATATTGTGTCCTAACCCTTGATATCAGATGGCACCTCGACGATCTTTGAGAAGGAATCAACCACCTTTTACTCCTCCTTCTACTGAGAATCCGCCGCCAGTGATAACTCCTCAGAATGATCAGGGTAGTATTGGAATGGATCAGTTTGATGCAACTGCAACCCCAATGGAGACTCTACTAAAGAGGTTTCGATCTTTCCGACCGCCTACTTTAACGGGTACCGAGAACTCTGTTGCTTGTGAAAGTTGGCTAGATGAAATGGATGAGCTCTTTGGTTCCCTGGACTATACCGATGACCGCAGAATTAGGTTAGTCAGTCATCAGTTGCAGGGTGTTGCTAAGAATTGGTGGACCACAACCAAGAGAGCGAATGAGAACCGAGGCACCGCCATCACTTGGAGCTTGTTCAAGACTGAGTTCTTTAAGCTTTTCTTTCCTGTCTCATATCGAAAGGAAAAGGGTGCCGAATTAGTGAATCTGAAACAAGAGAACTTGAACATTGAGGACTATGTGAACAAATTTGACAGTCTCTTGAGGTTTGCACCTCACGTTGCAGATAACGAGGAAGCCAAGACTGACCATTTCATCAGTGGCTTGAACCCTGAGATATTTACCTTGGTCAATACCGGAAGACCCAACAACTTCACAGATGCTATGGATCACGCGAAGGCTGTTGGAAAACGCGGCTCTCAGATCAATCACGATTGATACCCGGTGCAGCGGAAGTTTAAAAATTTTATTATGGAACAATTCCATAGTGTGGGTATCAACTGTTTAACGATTAAATTATTTGTGTGTGTAAAATTAAATAACTATTATTAAATTTTACCTTCAATCTCGAAGCGAGATTATTGGACACCACACAGATTTCTCTGCGCTTCTTGTATCTCCCAGGAATTGATGAACAAGCTTTCCTTCAATCAGGTCCACGAATAGAGGTTTAATCCCTCTGATAGATTGCACTAGAAAATCTATCAGAAGTTTTCTACGAAGAGAATAAACGAATTTGATTCGCTATTCTAGACTGCAATTCAAAATCACAGACCGGAATTTCTCACGCAGAGAAGGGAGGGGGGCGGCCGAATTGAGAGGGGAGGCTAGGGTTTTTTTTTCGAAAAATCCTGTCTCAATTATGACCAGTTGTGTGTAATTTTTGTACTGTAATAACTTATTTATAATGCAGGCCACTAACACCTTAGGGCCCATTAGTCATAAGTTGAGGCCCGACAAGCAAAGCCCGCATGTTCAGAAATTAATATAAAATTCATCGTGACTCCGATTGATAAACCGATTTTACCAATGTGCACAGAAACCATTTCTGCACATTTTAAAGTCAAGATAAATTTTCCTGAATCCGAATTCAGTGATTTCCAAAAATGTACATCCCTATGTCATTTTAGGAAATCCTACTCCCTTACTCTTATTTAAGAAGTCCAACTTCTTTATTCATTAAATTTAACTATTTAAATTTAACTATCTCAACGGGGATTAAAAACTCCATTACACTGTGTGACCCTCAATGGTTCAGGGATACAGCTAGCCGTGGGCTCACAACTCCTTGTGACTCGGAACAACGATTTCCGACTTGCCCAACGAATCATGGTAAAGCGCCTAGCAACATCGCCCCATGATTCCCTAGGTATCACTGATAGTGCCTACAAGAACCAGTAGATTTTGGTTAGCGTACAGTACGGTCCCTTCATCCATATATCCCGATCGAATCAACAACCATTGGTATATCGAGAGTCGCTCAAGATTCGATAACTATGCAATACATCTTGAAGATCAAATTAGTGACATCGCATGTGCTACTAAGAAACCATTTCTTAAATCACATCAAGTACTCTGGCCAGAGATTCGTCACACTAATATCTCCTCAGATCGCATAGGATATCCACACTCGCAAGTATGTGGTGAATCCTTGACAACAATGCATCGACTCCTATATGTGTTGTAACTGTACCCAATCCCGACACCTGATGACCCCCATAGAGTCGGTAAACGAGTCAAAGCACAGTACTAGCATATAGAGTCTCCATGATGTTTCAAGTAGTAAGGACTAATGGTGTACAACCAAAACCGCGGACTTTATCCACTCGATAAGTGATAACCACTTGGAAAGTCCGGATAGGGTAGTTCGATTATTCATCCTATGAATATCCATTTGCATGCTTCGAACATCTCCATGTTCCCTACCAATGAAACGTGGTACTCCGCATCGCAAATGCTAGTCTCAAACTCGAGCGATCCTTATCCTTATTCTCGGACGGCTCAATCGACTAGGAACAGTTTAGAATATACAGTGACTATAAGATGTATTTCATGATAGACATCCCCATGTTCTACCACATCTTACATACACTATAGTATATTCAAAGTCTTTATCAAAACAACAATAGTATATCACAATATAACAATATGAAGAAAGATAAAGTCATTGCCATTAATAAAAGTGTAAATTATATTAAACAAAAGATTGTTTTTTACAAAGAGTCATCAAAGCCCATAGCCACAAGTTGGCTCACTGGGCACCCACTCTTTCAATCTCCCACTTGCCCTATAGCCAACTAGTCATACTACGTAGACCCATTGCTTCGCGATGTTTGTCAAACAATGGTCCTGGCAAGGGCTTAGTAAGCGGATCAGCGATGTTGTCTGCAGAGGCCACTCGTTCGACAGTGATGTCTCCTCTTTCCACAATCTCCCGGATGATGTGGTATTTCCTCAGTACGTGTTTGGATCTTTGATGAGACCTTGGTTCCTTTGCTTGAGCAACGACACCCGTGTTGTCACAGTACACCGGGACTGGACCAACAAATTCAGGAATGACGCCCAACTCTTGGACGAACTTCCTCATCCAAACGGCCTCTTTAGCAGCAGCTGATGCTGCAATGTATTCAGCCTCAGTGGTGGAATCCGCTGTGGTGTCCTGCTTGGAACTCTTCCAAGAGACAGCACCGCCATTGAGCATGAACACAAATCCAGAGGTTGACTTCGAGTCATCCACGTCACTTTGGAAGCTAGAGTCGGTATAGCCTTCCAATTTCAGTTCTCGTCCTCCATATACCATGAACATATTCTTAGTCCTTTGTAAGTACTTAAGAATGTCCTTCACGGCTTTCCAATGCATTTGACCGGGATTAGCTTGATATCTGCTCGTGACACTCAGAGCAAATGCTACATCCGGTCTGGTAGATATCATCCCATACATGATACTACCTATAGCTGACGCATATGGTACATGTGTCATATTCTCTATCACTTCATCAGTCTTGGGACACATAGACTTGGATAGAGAAACTCCATGACACATGGGTAGATGTCCTCTCTTGGACCCATCCATTGAAAACCGTTTCAATATGGTGTCGATGTAGGTTGATTGAGTGAGTCCTATCATTCTCTTAGATCTATCTCTATAGATCTGTATCCCAAGAATGTAGGATGCCTCACCCAAATCCTTCATCGAGAATCTACCTGATAACCATATCTTTGTTGACTGCAACATCCCTACATCATTCCCAATGAGTAGGATGTCATCAACATAAAGTACTAAGAATGTCACAGCATCCTTAACTACTTTCTTGTACACGCACGGTTCCTCCGGGTTCTTGATGAAACCAAAATCTTTTATTGTTTTATCAAATTTCTGGTTCCAACTTCTTGATGCTTGTTTTAGACCATAAATTGATCTCTGAAGCTTGCATACCTTATGCTCGCTTCCCATGGATGTGAACCCCTCAGGCTGCCTCATATAGATTTCTTCCTTAATGTCTCCATTAAGAAAAGCAGTCTTCACATCCATTTGCCATATCTCATAGTCATACCATGCAGCTATGGCAATAAGGATTCTTATGGACTTGAACATTGCAACTGGTGAAAAGGTTTCATCATAGTCAACTCCTTGTCTTTGAGTGTAACCTTTCGCCACCAATCGCGCCTTGTAGGTCAATACCTTACCATCAGGCCCAAGCTTTCTCTTGTAGATCCATTTACACCCTATTGGAACAATTTCATCAGGAGGATCTACTAAAGACCAAACTTGGTTTGTATGCATTGAATCCAATTCAGACTGCATAGCTTCAAGCCATAAATTTGAATCCGCATCAGAAATTGCTTCCTTGAAGTTTCTTGGATCACATCCAATGTCGGGTTCATCTTGATCCCCTTCAAGAAGAAGACCATATCGAACAGGAGGTCTAGAAGTCCTCTCGGATCTTCTAGGTTCAAGCGTGTCCAGTAATGGTTCCTGAGGCGTAGGATCATTATTTTGTATTTCGGGTTCTTCTCGAACTTCTTCGAGTTCCATCATCTCGCCTTTCTTATCCAATAAGAACTCCTTCTCCAAGAAGGCGGCATTCCTAGAAACAAACACCTTTGTTTCAGCAGGATAATAGAAATAATATCCGATTGAATTCTTCGGATACCCTACAAAATAACATAAGCTGGATCGACTATCCAACTTATCTCCCACTGTCCGCTTCACGTAAGCAGGACATCCCCAAATCCTCAAGTACGAATACTTAGGAGCTTTGCCATTCCATAACTCGTATGGTGTTTTGTCCACTGCTTTAGTGTGGACGTTGTTCAACAACAATACCACCGTTTCAAGCGCATAGCCCCAAAACGAAGGTGGAAGCTCAGTGAAGCTCATCATGGATCGAACCATGTCCAACAAAGTTCGATTACGACGCTCCGATACACCATTCAGCTGTGGTGTCATAGGAGGAGTCCACTGAGAGAGAATCCCATTCTCTTTTAGATAGTTCAAAAACTCGGTACTTAAGTATTCTCCACCTCGATCCGATCGAAGTGCTTTAATACTTTTACCTAGCTTGTTTTCTACTTCAGCCTTGAATTCTTTGAACTTTTCAAATGCTTCAGACTTATATTTCATTAAATATAAATACCCATACCTTGAATAATCGTCAGTAAAGGTAATGAAGTAGGTGTGGCCATATTGAGTCCCAACTCTAAATGGTCCACAAACATCTGTATGGATCAAATCCAACAGATTTTGACTATGCTCAGGTTTCCCCTTAAAAGGAGATTTAGTCATTTTCCCTTTTAGGCAGGATTCACAAGTAGGTAGAGAGTTAATATCAGACATATCAAACATGCCCTCTCCCACTAGCTTGTTCATCCTCCTTGAGGAAATATGACCTAGTCTAGCGTGCCAAAGGTTTGCCGGGTTTTGACTATCGATTTTCCTTTTGTTTGTTGTCGTCGGTTTATCAATATAATTTATTGAAACGTCTTTTAGTTTTAAGTTGTATAGATCGTTTTCAAGTTGTCCATTTCCAATCAAACATTCATTCTTGTAAATATTGCAAATCCCATTCACAAAATTGCAAGAATAACCATCTCTATCTAGCATAGAAACAGAAATAATGTTTTTAATTAAATCCGGAACAAATAAAACATCTCTTAAAAATAACTTAAAACCGTTCTGCAAAATTAAACAAACATCTCCAATGGCTGTAGCTTCAACTCTGGAACCATTCCCGAGCCTCAGCTGGGTCTCACCCATTCTAAGCCTGCGACTTCTTGTCATCACCTGCAAATCATTGCAAATGTGAGATCCACATCCGGTATCCAATACCCAAGAAGTAGTATTAAGTGAAATGTTTATTTCAATATAGAACATACCCTTTGCAGTTCCCAACTGCTCTAGATATTCCTTGCAGTTGCGCTTCCAATGACCGGGCTTCTTGCAGTAATGGCAAACATCCTTGGATTTTCCATTGTTTGAAGCTTTTGTCTTGTGCTTCTTCTCGGGCTCGACTTTCTTGGGTGGGGCAGAACGTTTCTTGCCCTTCATACTTGGCCCCTTCTTAGCAGAAGATGAGGAGCCCACCAAGAAAGCTGGCTTATCCTTCTTAAGTGTGGATTCATATGTCACAAGCATATTGACCATCTCTTCAAGGGTGGCCTCTATCTTGTTCATATTAAAATTTACCACAAATCCGTCAAACGAAGAAGGAAGAGACAGAAGCAGTAAATCCACGTTGAGTTCATGCTCCAACACCAAATCAAGGGTCGCTAACTTTTGTATGAGCCAAATCACTCGTACCCCATGATCACGGACCGAAGTCCCTTCACACATGCGACACGTCATTAGCTCCTTAACAGTAGCGAACCTTTCAGCCCTCGATTGAGCCCCAAAAAGTTCCTTGAGTTGAGCGTGAATGTCAGCAGCATTCACGGTGTCCTCAAATCGCCTCTGGAGTTCATCAGACATCGAGGCTTGAATATAGCATTTGGTCTTGATGTCATGGTCCCACCATGCATCAAGTTTGGCCAATTCCTCCGGACTTACGTCAGCTGGTGCTTCCTTCGGAGGTGATTTCTCTAACACGTAGAGCATCTTCTCCGAAGTCAAGACAATCTTCAACTTCCGGAACCATTCCGTATAGTTTGCGCCAGTTAACTTGTTTTGTTCGAGGATCGAGAATAAAGGATTACGCGAATTCATCGTATGAAATACTGAAAAGAAAAACAGACATATATCAATGATTGTTTAAGCAATTTACTAAGACATAAAATAGGCGAAATTTAATTTTATGAATCTCACTCCCACTATTTTAACAATTTCACTACCCTCTAGTGAAAGCGGGAAACTTTTTCCTTAGTGAGAACATGGAGTCCAATTGACAAACTTATGGTCCCGAATAATATCAGCCAACCATAATTCTCAAAAGGTAGAGCCCAATTGCTTCCAAAGCAACCCCCATGTTTTTACCTCATGTCCAATAAGGGCCCAATAATATGACGCCGTTTAAAGTGACATGTCAAGATGACCCATCAATATTAAGTTGTGATGGACGGTCGCCATGTGGATCCCCCAATAATATGAGCTGATCCCATGGGAGTTCCACCCAACTTACAACATGTGTCGATCCAATGTACAGCTTTCCGACGGACGGGCCCCCCCAATAATATGAGCCGGACCGTATCCGCGGGTAGCATCACATACATTGACCGTTGATGGAAGGTAGGAACATTTAAACAAATTTAAATTTCTTTTATTTATCTTGATATTAATTTTAAATCACATTTAAAATGAGGGATTTTAATTATGAAAATTTGTCTCATCATTTTTCAATTTATTGTATGCTTGCCGGATTCATACAATTATGTCTAAAACATGCATACAATCATAATATCATATATTATATATAGGATGATCGATTCCATTTCTAATTGACTCATGGTTGCCAATCACGAGTCTTAGTCCAATCCTAGGTAATATGCAGTATGCAATGCAATCCTATTACATTAGCTTCCAATTTACATTTCTTCGTCTTTATTGTCTGCTGGGCCCACCATCTTCAAATCTTGATCTCCCACTAAATCTAATGTATTTACAATAAATAGCAATTACAAGTAGGGGATACATTTTAGGGGTGGGAACGGGCCATAAATCAAGCCCACTTTTATTACATATGACATTCATATTGGGCCATAAACCAGGCCCATTAATAAAACCAACAACAATAAAACAAATGTAAATTCCTAACATACACCTACAAAATTGGTCATGACAATCGATCATCCTTATCCAATAACATTTAATTCAAAATTAATTTATTGGATATCATGCATGGCAATTTAAATTTAAACAGGATAAAATCATATTTTATATATAAAATCATATTTTACATATAAAATCATATTTTACCTTTTATTAAATAAAATCATATTTTATCTACAGAATCTAATTTTATAGATAAAATCATATTTTACTTAATATATACATAAGATCAAATCTTATCATCAATTGTACCAAAAATAATTGATTTCAAAATTCAATTTAAGGATAAAATATTAAAATTTTCCAAAAATTCAAATTTATCCAAAAATCAATTTTAAAATTTTCGGACTCGAACAATTCGATCCGATGCCTCGTGAACCAATCAAAAACAATTTTTGACCGGACCAAAATAAAATTTTAACACATTAAAATTAATTTAAATAAAAAAATAATTTTTCCCGCGGGCCGCGCGGGACACTCCCGGGCCGGCCCGCACCCGTGGGCGCGGGCCGGGGTAGCCCGGCTGCCCCTTTAGGGCAGCGACAATCGCTGCCCTGGCGGCGCCTGGGCGGCGCCGTGCGCTGCCCTGGGCGGGGCCGAGCGTCGCCCTGGGCGGCGCCGAGCGTCGCCCCTGGGCGGCGCCGTGCGCCGCCCGGGGCAGCGACCGTCGCTGCCCCACCGGGCAGCGATCCAATCGCTGCCCGGGTTTTGCCCGAAAATTTTTTTCTTTTATTTAAAATATTTATTTTGTTTTTTTTAAAAACCAAGACTCAAAAATTTTGTACAATCGATTAATTTAATCGTTTGATCTGAGCAACCTTGCTCTGATACCACTGTTGGAAAACGCGGCTCTCAGATCAATCACGATTGATACCCGGTGCAGCGGAAGTTTAAAAATTTTATTATGGAACAATTCCATAGTGTGGGTATCAACCGTTTAACGATTAAATTATTTGTGTGTGTAAAATTAAATAACTATTATTAAATTTTACCTTCAATCTCGAAGCGAGATTATTGGACACCACACAGATTTCTCTGCGCTTCTTGTATCTCCCTGGAACTGATGAACAAGCTTTCCTTCAATCAGGTCCACGAATAGAGGTTTAATCCCTCTAATAGATTGCACTAGAAAATCTATCAGAAGTTTTCTACGAAGAGAATAAACGAATTTGATTCGCTATTCTAGACTGCAATTCAAAATCACAGACCGGAATTTCTCACGCAGAGAAGGGAGGGGGGCGGCCGAATTGAGAGGGGAGGCTAGGGTTTTTTTTTCGAAAAATCCTGTCTCAATTATGACCAGTTGTGTGTAATTTCTGTACTGTAATAACTTATTTATAATGCAGACCACTAACACCTTAGGGCCCATTAGTCATAAGTTGAGGCCCGACAAGCAAAGCCCGCATGTTCAGAAATTAATATAAAATTCATCGTGACTCCGATTGATAAACCGATTTTACCAATGTGCACAGAAACCATTTCTGCACATTTTAAAGTCAAGATAAATTTTCATGAATCCGAATTCAGTGATTTCCAAAAATGTACATCCCTATGTCATTTTAGGAAATCCTACTCCCTTACTCTTATTTAAGAAGTCCAACTTCTTTATTCATTAAATTTAACTCTTTAAATTTAACTATCTCAACGGGGATTAAAAACTCCATTACACTGTGTGACCCTCAATGGTTCAGGGATACAGCTAGCCGTGGGCTCACAACTCCTTGTGACTCGGAACAACGATTTCCGACTTGCCCAACGAATCATGGTAAAGCGCCTAGCAATATCGCCCCATGATTCCCTAGGTATCACTGATAGTGCCTACAAGAACCAGTAGATTTTGGTTAGCGTACAGTACGGTCCCTTCATCCATATATCCCGATCGAATCAACAACCATTGGTATATCGAGAGTCGCTCAAGATTCGATAACTATGCAATACATCTTGAAGATCAAATTAGTGACATCGCATGTGCTACTAAGAAACCATTTCTTAAATCACATCAAGTATTCTGGCCAGAGATTCGTCACACTAATATCTCCTCAGATCGCATAGGATATCCACACTCGCAAGTATGTGGTGAATCCTTGACAACAATGCATCGACTCCTATATGTGTTGTAACTGTACCCAATCCCGACACCTGATGACCCCCATAGAGTCGGTAAACGAGTCAAAGCACAGTACTAGCATATAGAGTCTCCATGATGTTTCAAGTAGTAAGGACTAATGGTGTACAACCAAAACCGTGGACTTTATCCACTCGATAAGTGATAACCACTTGGAAAGTCCGGATAGGGTAGTTCGATTATTCATCCTATGAATATCCATTTGCATGCTTCGAACATCTCCATGTTCCCTACCAATGAAACGTGGTACTCCGCATCGCAAATGCTAGTCTCAAACTCGAGCGATCCTTATCCTTATTCTCGGACGGCTCAATCGACTAGGAACAGTTTAGAATATACAGTGACTATAAGATGTATTTCATGATAGACATCCCCATGTTCTACCACATCTTACATACACTATAGTATATTCAAGGTCTTTATCAAAACAACAATAGTATATCACAATATAACAATATGAAGAAAGATAAAGTCATTGCCATTAATAAAAGTGTAAATTATATTAAACAAAAGATTGTTTTTTACAAAGAGTCATCAAAGCCCATAGCCTTAAGTTGGCTCACTGGGCACCCACTCTTTCAAAGGGAGCCAAAGCCGGATTCTTAATGCAACGAGTTAATCAGGTATCTCCTCAGCAGCAGAAAAAATATTTTCAGAACCAGCCTATTCAGTTTCAGCCTCAACAGTCTCAGTATCAGTACCAACCTTCTCAGCAGTCGAATCAGCCTCAGAGGTTTGAGGGAGGCAAAAGTGGCAGAAACAAGCGAGATCAGTATCGGCCGAAGGGGAAGAATTTCAAGAAGTCTGGTAACAGTTCATCGAGTTCCAGTGGCTCTAGACAGATCAGTTCTGGGCAGAGTTCAGGGTTTTCTGGAGCTTCATGCAGCAAGTGTGGAGGACGTCATCCCAGTGATCAGTGTCGAGGCGTGTTTGGTAGTTGCAATATCTGCCAGCAGCCGGGTCACTTTGCTAGAGTTTGTCCTCAGCGAGGATCCGATAGAGCTCAGAGCGGCAGTTCTTCTCGACCGCCAGCTCAGCCCAAGAGATCAGCTTCTGCAGTTCATTCCTTTCAACCTCAACAGCAGACTCGTTAGGGAGGTAATCAAAATCAGAACCAACCTCCTCGACAGCAGGCGAGGGTGTTTGCCTTGACAGAGGATCAAGCCAATGCAGCCCCGAATGACGTGATAGCAGGTAACTGTTTGATTTTTGGTTATCCTGCGTTTGTGTTGATTGATACGGGTGCTTCTCACTGTTTTATTTCTGAAAGATTTGTCATGATGCATGATTTATTTTCTGAGCCATTATCTGATGTTGTTTCTATTACTTCACCTTTGGGTGAAGGAATTGTTTCAGTGAGAATGGTCCGAAATTGTGTAATAGAATCCAAAGGGAATTCGATTGAGATTGACTGCATCGTACTTGGATTATTCGATTTTGACTGTATTGTCGGGATTGATGCTCTGACCAAGTATAGGGCGACAGTAGATTGCTTTCAGAAAGTGATTCGATTCAGACCTGAGATGGCAGACGATTGGAAGTTTTTCGGTAAGGGTTATCGATCCAAAATTCCGTTGATTTCTGTGTTATCCATGTCTCATTTGATACAAAAAGGAGCAGAGGGATTCTTGATTTATGCAATGGATGTTCAGAGGTCTAGTCCTGAGTTGTCTGAGATACCCGTTGTTAGCGAGTTTCCTGATGTTTTTCCAGACGAGATTCCTTGTTTACCGCCTATTCGAGACATCGAATTTAGCATTGAACTTTCACGAGGTACTCAGCCTATTTCGAAAGCACCTTACCGTATGGCTCCGTACATCCGACCTAGCGTATCGCCTTGGGGTGCACCAGTGCTTTTTGTGAGGAAGAAAGACGGTTCTATGCGACTTTGCATCGACTACCGCTAGTTGAATCAAGCGACGGTCAAGAACAAGTATCCTCTGCCAAGAATCGACGATCTTTTTGATCAACTGCAAGGTTCTTCAGTGTATTCGAAGATAGATCTACGATCAGGGTATCATCAGCTGAGAGTTCGCGACGAGGATGTGCCGAAGACAGCTTTCAGAACCAGATATGGGCATTTCGAATTCATAGTCATGCCGTTTGGTTTGACCAATGCTCCAGCAGTTTTTATGGATCTGATGAATCGTATCTTTCAACGGTATCTAGATGAGTTCGTCATCATCTTCATCGACGACATTCTGATCTATTCGAAGAACCGTTCTAATCATGCCGAGCATTTGAGAATCGTATTGCAGACCTTGCGAGCCGAACAGTTGTATGCTAAGCTATCAAAGTGCGAGTTCTGGTTGGACCGAGTTGTTTTTATAGGCCACATTGTATCAGGAGATGGAATATTTGTGGACCCCAGTAAGATCGAGGCAGTTATGAATTGGCAGAGACCGACATCAGTGCCAGAAATCCGAAGCTTCATGGGTTTAGCGGGGTATTATCGCCGATTTACCGAGGGCTTCTCTTCCATTGCAAATCCAATTACTCAGTTGACCCAGAAGAATGCACCGTTTTTTTGGTCCGAGCAGTGTGAGGCTAGTTTCATTATGCTGAAGAAGAGATTGACCAGCGCTCTGATCTTGTCTATTCCATCAGGTACTGGAGGTTTCTCTGTGTACTGCGATGCTTCTCACCGTGGTTTTGGATGCATTCTTATGCAGAGGAAGCATGTCATAGCTTATGCTTCGAGGCAGCTGAAGCCTCACGAGACTCGTTATCCGATCCATGATCTCGAGCTAGCTGCAATTGTGTTTGCTTTGAAGACTTGGCGCCATTACCTGTATGGCGAGTCGTTTGAGAAATTTTCTGACCACAAGAGCCTGAAATACTTGTTTTCTCAGTCTGAGCTGAATATGAGGCAGAGGATATGGATGGATTTGCTTAAGGACTTCGAATG
Organism: Henckelia pumila; assembly: GCF_033568475.1. NCBI lineage: Eukaryota > Viridiplantae > Streptophyta > Magnoliopsida > Lamiales > Gesneriaceae > Henckelia > Henckelia pumila. Next base: position 35,348,543 of record NC_133120.1, on the reverse strand, counting down.
CGAGATCAAGTATTATCCTGGAAAGTCGAATGCAGCTGCAGACGCTCTTAGTCGGAAGCTTTGTTCTTTGTCTCTTTCTACGATTGGTGTCTCTCGTTTAATTGAAGACTGTTGTACTTCTAGTTTGGAGTTTGAGACCGATAGGAGATCCATCAGAGTTTTTGCGATTCAGGCCGAGCCAGAGTTGTTTCAGTTGATCAGAGAGGCACAGAGATCCGATCCGAGCATTCAGAGTTCGATAGAGAAGGTTCGATCAGGTCATCAATCAGAATTTTAGGTCAGGGATGATATTCTATTCGTGAATAACCGTATTGTTGTGCCCGATGTTTCTGAGTTGAGACAGCGTATTCTTCGAGAGGCACATTGCAGTCGGTTCAGTGTTCATCCAGGAGGCCAAAAGATGTATAACGACTTGAAGACTCAGTTTTGGTGGAAGAAATTGAAAGGGGATGTCACAAGGTTTGTGTCCCGTTGTCTGAATTTTCAACAAGTGAAAGCCGAGAGGAAGAAACCAGGTGGATTATTGCACAGTTTACCTATCCCGGAATGGAAGTGGGATCATATCTCTATGGATTTTGTCATGAAGCTACCGCATTTAGTCTGAGGTTGTGATGCGATTTGGGTAGTGATTGACCGATTGACGAAATCTGCTTGTTTCATTCCATACCGTATGACATACCGTCACGATCAAATGGTCGAGTTGTATGTCAGAGAGGTTGTGAGATTGCACGGCGTGCCAAAGTCGATAGTATCAGATAGAGATCCGAGGTTCACTTCTCACTTTTGGCACAGTCTTCAGGAGGCTTTGGGTACTCGTTTGCACTTAAGCACAGCATATCACCCTCAGACCGACGGTCAGTCTGAGCGTACGATATAGACTTTGGAGGATATGCTTCGCGCTGTAGTGCTTGATTTTGGATCAGGTTGGCAGGAGTCCTTGCCTCTAGTGGAGTTTTCGTACAATAACAGCTTCTAGGCGAGTATTGGAATGACACCTTTTGAAGTTTTGTACGGGAAGAAGTGCAAATCTCTGTTATTTTGGGATGATATTTCAGAATCACCTGAGTTGGTTCCAGATATGATTCACGATATGGCAGAGCAGGTGAAGTTGATCTGAGTCAGAATGAAGACAGCCCAAGATCGACAGGCCAAGTATGCGAATTTCAGACGCAGACCACTGTCTTTTGATCAGGGAGACCGTGTGTTTCTGAAGATTTCTTCGTTCCGAGGTACTGTCAGAGTTGGAAATAGAGGGAAGTTGTCGCCGAGATTCCTTGGTCCGTATGAAATTCTGGAGAAGATAGGCGATCTTGCCTATAAGATTTCTCTTCCTCCGTCTCTTTCAGGTATCCACGATTTGTTTCACGTCTCGATGTTGCGGAAATATCATCCGGATCTGTCCCATATTCTTCAGCCAGATGAGGCCGAACTTGATGAGAATCTGAGTTACTTCGAGCGACAGATTCAGATTCTTGACAAGAAAGAGAAGCATCTCAGAAACAAGTCGATTCCGTTGGTGAAGATTCAGTGGAGTCGTCACGGAGTTGAAGAAGCAACCTGGGAGACCGAATCCGATATGAGGCAGCGATTTCCAGAGTTATTCGATTGAGGTGAGTTCGTCTTCAGTTTGTTTCGTTCTTGTTCAGTCTGTGATCTGTCAGATTTCGAGGAAGAAATCGAATCTTAGAGGGGGAGAATTGTAATGCCCCGATTTTATTACAATTGAGTTTAATCGAGATAATCAAAATTTTTAGTGATTGAGGATCGTTTTGATATTTAGCAGGGGGTTACTTTGCAACCTTGGATAAATAAAGGACTGAAATGCAAAAGTTGGAATTTATATATTTTATATCATCAACTTGGTTGACCAAGTCTTCCCCCATACCTCTCCTTCCTACCTACCCTCTCTCTATCGATTCCTCTCTCCCGGAAGCCATGGAAGTCGACTCGTCAAGCTTCTTTTCCGTTTGATTTGCTCGATCCGATCATTAGATTTGAATTCCGAGTTGAGATTCACGATCACCGCAACGAGGGCTTAATTTAAACGTAAGTTTTGCTACGATCTCTTGAACTTCGATTTTGTTGAGTTTTCAGAATTTGATAATATTGGAGTATATTATTCTTGAGCTAGCATAGATCGTGTATTCGAAGTCGGTTTGGAAAAAGAACGAAGTTTGGATTTTATATGAATTTTTAGGCTTAAATTCGAAAATGATGATTTTGATTGAGGTTGGATTTGAGTTGTTTTGATGGATTGGGATGATGATTGAATTATTGTGATTTTTTTTTGATGGTTTGTATTTTCGGATAGTCAGTTTATAGCCGTTATGCCGTCGAAATCGAGTTTGAGTTATCGATTTTGGTTCGGTTTGAGTTGTATATCGAATTTGATTGAGTTTGAATTCCGAGTTGATATTGAGTCCGTATTCGATGTTTTGACAGTTGATTGAGGATTCGGGAGTTGATCGAACTTGGAGACTTTTTTATCGATTGAAGAACTGAAGACGGTATATTATTGATTGTTGTATCGACTTTGAGTTTGTTATCCGAATAGACTATGATATCGAGTTATCTCTTGTTGACAGGAATCACTTGAAGTTTCGAGAAAAGGTAAAAGATGACATTAACTTGAATGGGGTTGAATACTCGAGTTCGATTGATTCTCGAGCCCCGAAAATCACATACTGCATGTTAATTTCTTGTGTGAACTTGGTTGATTAATTGTTTACACTTGCATTCATATTGAGCCGATTATTCGATTCGTTTTGAAGATAGACGTTTTAGGGAGCTATATTGAAGTGAATTTGGATTTTGAGTTTTTTCAAGTGCCAGAATACTTCTTATAGTTGCTCTAAAGTCTAGGGGTTGAGTTGAACGACATCCACCCCAAATGGGTGTGTCGGTGAGTTGTTGTGAAGACTTGGCCCGGGATCCCAACCGAATACCGATTGATATTTCGATTATCTGATTTGATAGTCCTGAGTTTTGAAGTCATGCATTCACTCATTCTCATTTTGATTTGTTATTGATTATTACGTTTCAATCTGAGGTGTTTATTTGATATTGCATGCATGTATCTTTTACTTAGAAATTGTATTTCTAACCAGTTTATCCGGCTGTTGTCTTTGTTTGTATGTGTACTTGGCAACAGGAGGATTAGGAGCTGGACCGAGTCTTCTTGGTTAGCTTGGGGTGAGATTGATAGAAGTGAGACTCCGCGTTGTAGGGTTGAGTCGATTGTATCTGTATTAGTTTTGTTGAGTCGTTGGAACTCTATTCGTCGAACTCGTTTTATTAATCGTGTTTTGTTGGTGTTTCGAAACCCCCTGATGCACGTTTGAACTATGAATTGAACCTGGGTTGCTTGGATTATGGATTCGAGTTTGTAAAGATGTATTTTTATGCTTTGGATTTTATGCAGCCGAGTTGACGGCGCGGGCTCGCCTTTGTTTAGCGAGGTCACAGCGCGGGCGCCCTGATTATTGATGCGGGCGCGCTGTTTCTTGCGAGGTCGCGGCGCGGGCGCTTTGATTATTGGCGCGGGCGCACTGTCTTTTGCGAGACTCCGGCGCGGGCGCGCTGTTGTTAAAAAAAAAAATAATAAATTTGATTCGTTTTTACGCGGCTCTTCATGTTTGATTTTGTTTAAGTATTCGAGAATAGGAGATTAGAAACGGGGTCTCACAAAGGCTCTTCAGTCTAGTATTGTATTCCATGATGGTCTCACTTTTCTCCATTCTCAATTTCTCAAATTTTGAAGTTAGGAGATGCATCCTTGTCTTATTAACACTTGTCGAGCCTTCACAATGAGTTTGAAGTTTCTCCCAGGCATCCTTTGCACAAGTACAAGTACCAATTAGATTAAATATATTCATATCCAAAGAGGTAAAAATTGCATTAATGGCTTTTGCATTATAATTGGACGAAGTGATCTCATCGTCTATCCATTGTGCTATTGCTTTTGGTCCAGGAATATCATCCTCTCTCATTGGTGGTGACAAACCATCTAGCACATGTTGACAAGCCCTGGAATCAATTGATTGTATATATATGCTCATCTTAAGTTTTCATGGGCCGTAATTTGTTCCATCCAAGATTGGTGGACGAATTTCAACATTCGTGTACGTAGTATCCATAACAAACTTGCATCAAGAACCAAGAACTCACTTAGTAAAGTCAAGTGGTGGCTCTGATACCACGTGAAAGAAACGTTGTACATGGTTTGTTATGTGAAAACAAGCAGTGTTGTACATGGTGTTGTAGCACCAACGACAACACAGTACAGCGAAAATTTAAAGCGTAAATAAAACGCAAGTAAATAATTTTTCACGAATATAAAAACTCGTGCAGGTGCCTTAGGGCCAAATATCACTAAAAAACGTAAGATCAGTCTTACAAAGAAATACTAATGATTTTATGAAAAATCAATAAATCATAAATTCCTCAACAAGTTGAGAAATCAAACTTGCATCCTACAAAATCAGAGTACAAAATAAATAGATGCAACTCCCGTAGCCTAAATGGAAGAGACACGAAAAGATCTTCAAAAACACAGTTCCCACAGTGTTGTCTTCGATGTCTTCAACACTAACGGCAACACAGGATACACAATAATGATGATTGCAAAATCTGACTTCAAGAACCTTCAACTCTACGCCTGGAATCTTCAATGAATGCTCTGTGAGTCGTCATCAGAAGTCCCTATTTATCAAGTCTTGAAGATTTCCTTAGATAGAGTCATATACGAATAAGGAAATATGTTTAAGTAGGAATAAAACTCTATCAAATCTAGCAAATCATATATTGATAATATCGAATAATATTATATCTAATAAATACCTTATCAAGACATTATTAAGCATGGCAAATATATTTATCAAGATATTCGAAATATACACAAGATATTTGCCAATTATTTTAACTTGTCGAGAAAGCAAAATCAAATATTAATTACAACTTAAGACCGAGAATATCAAAGAATTAAAATTCCTTTCAGCTTTTATCACGATGGATCCGGAACACACTTACTTTTCGATATGCAGTAAGTAAATTTCTGTATTAATACAGTAGATTGCAAATTATGTTAATCAAGAAAACTTTGTAAGACACATTCTCTTAAAAAAATTAAGTGTTGATAAAGATAGTCAAACTCATGACAATTCTAATTTCTACCAACTCGTACACTCATAATATGTTAATATTACTTTTTTTATTTTTCTAAGAATTGGGGGTGCACTATAATTGGATACCAATTCAAATATGAAATTAGTTTTCTTATATATATATTTATATATATATATATATATATATATATATATATATATATATATATTTGTCGGTCGTATTTTGTCATACATGTCTCACAAATCGTTTTCTGTTAGACGAGTCAAGTCTGCTCATATTTATAATAAAAATTAATATTGACAAAAAAATAATATTTTTCATAGAAAACCTAAAATTGACATAATAAGACTGTCTCACGTGAGTTTTTGAGATCTCTTGTTATTATCTATTACTCTAGACACATCCCATAGTCCAATGTGGAACCGGATATTAAACGTTTATACCGACAAAAATTGCATGCAAGTAACTTAAAATTTTACAGTAAATTGGGGCAAATAAGATGGCAACATGTAATTGTTCTAACACGAGTTGTATCCTATAGAATATACAAAAAATCGCCTAATTATCATAAATATATCTTGGTCCACCACTGGTTAATTTAATATCATTAATATGACATTGAGCTGCTAATAACCATAATTTCAACCCTAGATCTTGTATCTATCACAAAGCATTAAATCAGTACACAACTCAAAGTTTGCCAAAAAGCTTAAAGTCTTTAGCTCAATCCTCTAGCAAATCCATGAGTAATTTATCCCTCTCCTTATCCTTCTTTAGCAACAAAAATTAGATTAATTTTTGAACACTTTGTTCCATCCCAGAAATAATCTCTTCTGTAGCATCAACAAATTTGAAGGGAATATTTATTTCCTTAGATTTCTTAAAGTTTTCAAAAATATTTATTTTAAGTCTTTTGTCTTTCTTGGACTTCAAGTTTTTAAATTGATTGAGATATCTTAAATAAGGAAATATTTTATACTCAATTGATTTATTATTTGATATGAGATATTATGTGCTTATCATAATATATAACTATCTCAAATTAATGATTTGTTTCTTATCTTTGAAGATTCAAATATTTGAGTTAAGGAAACAAAATCATGTTGAAAAGTGATAAGGCTTTCACGCCTATAAATAAGAAATAAGAGAGAGCCAAATGAGTAGAGATTTTTAAGAGAGCTTTCGGAGAGTTTGAGCGTATACACTTTGAAGATTTCTGAAGGTCGGTTTTTCAGCTTTGTTGAAGCTAGTTTACTTGATCGCCTTGAAGGTTTGGAGAGAACCTGATGATTGGATCGAAAGCTTGTGTTGCTCTCATGTTTAGGCGTCAAGAATCAACTCCTTCTTTGTTTTCATCATTCTACTTCGAGTAGATGTTTAAGGGAGTTGTTTTGATGATTTATTTTCTCAAATGCTTTGAGAAAATTGTTTTGACAATAATTCACTAGTTTTAGGGTTTTTGTAAAACTCTTTATTATTTTTCTAGTGAAGATTTTTTGCCTTGAGGCACTGAAGCTTAATTATTCTTGAGTACTTTACTATTTGATTTTGTTTTATTTAAATTTTTAATTATTTCCGCTACATGTTATGTCAGATGTTGCCAACATCTTGTGACAATATCTAAATTTGATATTGTGTGAAACCATTTATTCCTTAAAAGTGGAGACCAGAGACAGAATCTTGATACACTAAGAACTGATCCTGGTTAATATTTCTTTTTAGGGAATAATATGGACTCGTCTACAATAGCCAATTTTTTTTTGAAACCTCCAGTGCTAGATGACACAAACTATGCCTTGTAAAAGACTAGGATGCGCTTTACTTTCAAAGCAATGAATGAGCATGCATGGCAGAGTATACTCACCGTTTGGACTACACCAAAAATAGTGGATAAATATGGTGACTACATCATAAAACTAGAGACATCATGGACCACCGAGGAGGCACAAATTTCTAGCTTTAATGCTAAGGCAATCAACGCTATATTCTCAAGCGTGGATATGAGAATGTTTGGGCTTATTACTGACTGTGTCACTGCCAAGAATGCTTGGGATACTCTACAAGAGCATTGTGAGGATCTAAGAGTGTCAAAAGAACAAGGATGATACTGCTGAATTCCAAATTCGAGATACTCAAAATGAATGAAGATGAAACTATCTCAGATTATGATCAGTGTCTTAGGGAGTTAGCCACTGAATCATTCACTCTTGGAAAATTGATTGCTAATGAAAGGCTTGTGAATAAGGTTCTTTGCTCGTTGCAAGAAAGATTTAATAGGAAGATTTGGGCATTTGAAGAAGTAAAAGACACTTCAAAGTTGAAGTTGACAGAACTGATAAGCATTCTTCAAGTATTTGAAATGAATACTACGACACAGAAGAAGGACAAGGGAAACTTTGGCTATGATACCAACTGATATGAATTCTCGTGGTATGGAAGGCAAACACTATTATATTGAATCGCACCCTCAATCCAATAACAAAAAGAAATCAAAGAATTTGCCCGATCTTAAAACAAGTAACGAATTTTGAAAAATCCACCTCTAGCTTACAAAGAAACTAGCAATAGAAATTCACGAGATAAACAACTGAACACAACGGGACCTTCAGAGAACTTGTTTCTGACAACCTACGAGGATAATCAATCGAGAATTGCCACAAAGCTATGAACTTTGATAAGTTTGATTTGAATAAAGAACAAAGCTTCAATAAAAATTCTAGAAAGAATTTTTTGTATTGAATAATCAAAATCTGAATTCTTAATTGTATTCAATAATGAATGTTTGTTGTATTTATAATACAACTACAAAATAATAAAATATATCGCAATATATATCTAAAGATATAATAATATCTCCTAAAAGTTTCCTAGTAGGAATAAAAGACTCAAAAATAGCATAAAATATAAAAAATAAACTTAATATATCGCACACACACAAACACCTTTGGTGTGTGTAAAAGTACGTCGTGCGGGCGCACAAGCACGCAGCGCGGGCGCGCATTTGTTATGGATGTTCCAACTAGCTGCTTCAGGATGCAGCGCATACGCGCAACATAGGAGGCGGGGGCGCTCCGGATGTTCGCATATTCCTCGTCAAACCAACACTCGTACGCACGGGCGCGCGATCTTCAAGGCGCGGGCGCGCGTCTTCTTCGCAGAGCAAGGCGCGGGCGTGCCGCTGCTTTAAACTTGGTCTTCAATTTTTTCACTTTCTTGACCTCCTTTGACTTCAATAATATTTTAACATCCTCCAAATTGAATATCAAGTATTCCAACGCCCTCTAGTGAATTTATAATCAATGATTGAAGTGCTTCCTTGAATTTCTTGCCTCGACCTCTTGTAATTGGTCCACGTGGCATTTCCAATGGGTCCTTAGCTTCCTCAGCAACATGCGAGCCATCCATGATTGCATCATCCTCCCCTGTATGAAAATTATTTGTCCTCAAATCTTTTGTAAGAGTGGGTGCCCAGTGAGCCAACTGTGTGGCTATGGGCTTTGTTGACTCTTTGTATAAACAATCTTTTGTTTAATATTATTTACACTTTTATGGCAATGACTTTATATTACTTCATATTGTTATATTGTGATATACTATTGTTGTTTTGATAAAGACCTTGAATATACTATAGTGTATGTAAGATGTGGTAGAACATGGAGATGTCTATCATGAAATACATCTTATAGTCACTGTATGTTCTAAAACCGTTCCTAGTCGATTGAGCCGTCCGATAATAAGGATAAGGATCGCTCGAGTTTGAGACTAGCATTTGCGATGCGGAGTACCACGTTTCATTGGTAGGGAACATGGAGATGTTCGAAGCATGCAAATGGATATTCATAGGATGAATAGTCGAACTACCCTATCCGGACTTTCCAAGTGGTTATCACTTATCGAGTGGATAAAGTCCGCGGTTTTGGTTGTACACCATTAGTCCTTACGACTTGAAACATCATGGAGACTCTATATGCTAGTACTGTGCTTTGACGTGTTTACCGACTCTGAGGGGGTCATCAGGTGTCGAGATTGGGTACAGTTACGACACATATAGGAGTCAATGCATTGTTGTCAAGGATTCACCACATACTTGCGAGTGTGGATATCCTATGCGATCTGAGGAGATATTAGTGTGACAAATCTCTGGCCAGAGTACTTGATGTGATTTAAGAAATGGTTTCTTAGTAGCACATGCGATGTCACTAATTTGATCTTCAAGATGTATTGCATAGTTATCGAATCTTGAGCGACTCTCGATATACCAATGGTTGTTGATTCGATCGGGATATATGGATGAAGGGACCGTACTGTACGCTAACCAAAATCTACTGGTTCTTGTAGGCACTATCAGTGATACCTAGGGAATCATGGGGCGATGTTGCTAGGCGCTTTACCATGATTCGTTGGGCAAGTCGGAAAGTGTTGTTCCGAGTCACAAGGAGTTGTGAGCCCACGGCTAGCTGTATCCCTGAACCATTGAGGGTCACACAGTGTAATGGAGTTTTAATCCCCGTTGAGATAGTTAAATTTAAAGAGTTAAATTTAATGAACTAAGGAGTTGGACTTCTTGAATAAGAGTAAGGGAGTAGGATTTCCTAAAATGACATAGGGATGGACATTTTTGGAAACCACTGAATTCGGATTCAGGAAAATTTATTTTGACTTTAAAATGTGCAGAAATGGTTTCTGTGCACATTGGTGAAATCAGTTCATCAATCGGAGTCACGATGAATTTTATATTAATTTCTGAACGAGTGGGCTTTGCTTGTCGGGCCCCAGCTTATGACTAATGGGCCCTAAGGTGTTAGTGGCCTGCATTATAAATAAGTTATTTCAGTACAGAAATTACACACAACAGGTCATAATTTTTGAGACAGAGCAAAAATCGAACCCTAGCCTCTCTCTCAACAAATCGGCCGAACCCTCCCCCTCTGCCCGAGAAAATTCCGGTCTGTGATTTTGAATCGCAGTAAGGAATAACGAATCAAATTCGTGTATTCTCTTCGCAGAAAACTTCTGATAGATTTTCTAGTGCAATCTATCAGAGGGATTAAACCTCTGTTCGTGGACCTGATTGAAGGCGTTCATCGGTTCCAGGGAGAGACAACAAGAGCAGAATTGTTCTGTTGGTGTCCATTAATCTCGTTGCGAGATTTGAGGTAAAATTTATTTAATTGTTATTTAAATTTTACACACACACGTAATTCAATCGATGAACGGTTGATACCCATACCATGGAAACGTTCCATGAAAAATTTTTAAACTTCCGCTGCACCGGGTATCAATCGTAATTGGTCTGGGAACTCGCCAGTTTTCCAACAGTGGTATCAGAGCCAGGTTGATCAGATCAATCGATTGAATTAATCAATTGTACAAAATTTTTGAGTCTCGGTTTTTGAAACAAAATAAATATTTTTAATAAAAATTTTTTTTTTTCCGGGGGCGAAACCCGGGCAGCGATTGGATCGCTGCCCGGAAGGGGCAGCGATGGTCGCTGCCCCCAGGGGCGGCGCACGGCGCCGCCCAGGGCGGCGACCGTCGCCGCCCAGGGCGGCGCACGGCGCTGCCCAGGGCAGCGCTGGGCGCTGCGCAGGGCAGCGCTCGGCGCTGCCCAGGGCAGCGCTCGGCGCCGCCAGGGCAGCAAGCGTTGCTGCCCTAAGGGGGCAGCTGGGCTGCCCCGGCCCGCGCCCCGGGTGCGGGCCAACCCGGGAGTGTCCCGGGTGGCCCGCGGGAAAAATTAATATTTTATTAAAAATTAATTTTAATATGTTAAAATTTTATTTTTGGTCCGGTCAAAAATTGTTTTTGATTGGTTCACGAGATTTCGGATCGAATTGTTCGAGTCCGTAAATTTTAAAATTGATTTTGGATAAATTTGAATTTTTAGAAAATTTTAATATTTTATCCGTAAATTGAATTTTGAAATCAATTATTTTGGTACAATTGATGATAAGATATGATCTTATGATATATTGAGTAAAATATGATTTTATTTGTAAAATTGGATTTTATAGATAAAATATGATTTTATTTGATATGGAGATAAAATATGATTTTATATGTGAAATGTGATTTTATATATAAAATATGATTTTATCTTGTTTAAATTTAAATTGCCACAGCATGTTATCCAATAAATTAATTTTGAATTAAATGTTATTGGATAAGGATGATCGATTGCCATGACCAATTTTGTAGGTGTATGTTAGGAATTTACATTTTGTCTTAATTGTTGTTGGTTTTATTAATGGGCCTGGTTTATGGCCCGATATGAATGTCATATGTAATAAAAGTGGGCTTGGTTTATAGCCCGTTCCCACCCCCTAAAAATGTATCCCCTATTTGTCATTGTTATTTATTGTAAATACATTAGATTTAGTGGGAGATCAAGATTTGAAGATGGTGGGCCCAGCAGACAATGAAGACTGAAGAAATGTAAATTGGAAGCATATGTAATAGGATTGCATTTGCATACTGCATATTACCTAGGATTGGACTAAGACCCGTGATTGGCAACCACGGGTCAATTAGAAATGGAATCGATCATCCTATATAATATGTGATATTATGATTGTATGCATGTTTAGACATAAATTGCGTGAATCCGGCAATGCATGCAATAAATTAAATATGATGAGACAAATATTTTTATAAATAAAATCCCTCATTTTAAATATGATTTAAAATTTATATCAAGATAAATAAAGGAAATTTAAATATTGTTTAAATGTTCCTACCTTCCATCAACGGTCAATGTATGTGATGCTACCCGCGGATACGGTCCGGCTCATATTATTGGGGGGGCCCGTCCGTCGGAAAGCTGTACATTGGATCGACAAATGTTGTAAGTTGGGTGGAACTCCCATGGGATCGGCTCATATTATTGGGGGTTCCACATGGCGACCGTCTATCACAACTTAATATTGATGGGTCATCTTGACATGTCACTTTAAACGGCGTCATATTATTGGGCCCTTATTGGACATGAGGTAAAAACATGGGGGTTGCTTTGGAAGCAATTGGGCTCTACCTTTTGAGAATTATGGTTGGCTGATATTATTCGGGACCATAAGTTTGTCAATTGGACTCCATGTTCTCACTAAGGAAAAAGTTTCCCGTTTTCACTAGAGGGTGGTGAAATCGTTAAAATAGTGGGAGTGAGATTCATAAAATTAAATTCGCCTATTGTATGTCTTAGTAAATTGTTAAACAATCATTGATATATGTCTGTTTTCCTTTTCAGTATTTCATACAATGAATTCGCGAAATCCTTTATTCTCGATCCTCGAACAAAACAAGCTGACTGGCGCCAACTATACGGAATGGTTCCGGAAGTTGAAGATTGTCTTAACTTCGGAGAAAATGCTCTACGTGTTAGAGAAAGCACCTCCGAAGGAAGCACCAGCTGACATAAGTCCGGAGGAATTGGCCAAACTTGATGCATGGTGTGACCATGACATCAAGACCAAATGCTATATGCAAGCCTCGATGTCTGATGAACTCCAGAGGCGATTTGAGGACACGGTGAATGCTGCTGACATTCACACGCAACTCAAGGAACTTTTTGGGGCTCAGTCGAGGGCTGAAAGGTTCTCTACTGTTAAGGAGTTGATGACGTGCCACATGCGTGAAGGGACTTCGGTCCGTGATCATGGGGTACGAGTGATTTGGCTCATACAGAAGTTAGCGACCCTTGATTTGGTGTTGGAGCATGAACTCAATGTGGACTTGCTGCTTCTATCTCTTCCTTCTTCATTTGATGGATTCGTGATAAATTTTAATATGAACAAGATAGAGGCCACCCTTGAAGAGATGGTCAATATGCTCGTTACATATGAATCCACACTTAAGAAGGATAAGCTAGCTTTCTTGGTGGGCTCCTCATCTTCTGCTAAGAAGGGGCCAAGTATGAAGGGCAAGAAACGTTCTGCCCCACCCAAGAAAGTGGAACCCGAGAAGAAGCAAAAGACAAAGGCTTCAAACAATGGAAAATCCAAGGATGTTTGCCATTACTGCAAGAAGCCGGGTCATTGGAAGCGCAACTGCAAGGAGTATCTTGAGCAGTTAGGAACTGCAAAGGGTATGTTCTATATCGAAATAAACATGTCACTTAATACAACTTCTTGGGTATTGGATACCGGATGTGGATCTCACATTTGCAATGATTTGCAGGTGATGACAAGAAGTCGCAGGCTTAGAATGGGTGAGACCCAGCTGAGGCTCGGGAATGGTTCCAGAGTTGAAGCTACGGCCATTGGAGATGTTTGTTTGATTTTGCAGAATGGTTTTAAATTATTGTTGAGAGATGTTTTATTTGTGCCAGATTTAATTAAAAACATTATTTCTATTTCTATGCTTGATAGAGATGGTTATTCTTGTAATTTTGTGAATGGGATTTGCAATATTTACAAGAATGAATGTTTAATTGGAAATGGACAACTTGAAAACGATCTATACAATTTAAAACTAAAAGACGTTCCAGTAAATTGTATTGACAAACCGGCGACAACAAACAAAAGGAAAATCGATAGTCAAAACCCGGCAAACCTTTGGCACGCTAGACTAGGTCATATTTCCTCAAGGAGGATGAACAAGCTAGTGGGAGAGGGCATGTTTGATATGTCTGATATTAACTCTCTACCTACTTGTGAATCCTGCCTAAAAGGGAAAATGACTAAATCTCCTTTTAAGGGGAAGCCTGAGCGTAGTCAAAATCTATTGGATTTGATCCATACAGATGTTTGTGGTCCATTTAGAGTAGGGACTCAACATGGCCACACCTACTTCATTACCTTTACTGATGATTATTCTAGGTATGTGTATTTATATTTAATGAAATATAAGTCTGAAGCATTTGAAAAGTTCAAAGAATTCAAGGCTGAAGTAGAAAACAAGCTAGGTAAAAGTATTAAAGCACTTCGATCGGATCGAGGTGGAGAATACTTGAGTACCGAGTTTTTGGACTATCTGAAAGAGAATGGGATTCTCTCTCAGTGGACTCCTCCTATGACACCACAGCTTAATGGTGTATCGGAGCGTCGTAATCGAACTTTGTTGGACATGGTTCGATCTATGATGAGCTTCACTGAGCTTCCACCTTCGTTTTGGGGCTATGCGCTTGAAACGGCGGTATTGTTGTTGAACAACGTCCACACTAAAGCAGTGGACAAAACACCATACGAGTTATGGAATGGCAAAGCTCCTAAGTATTCATACTTGAGGATTTGGGGATGTCCTGCTTACGTGAAGCGGACAGTGGGAGATAAGTTGGATAGTCGATCCAGCTTGTGTTATTTTGTGGGGTATCCGAAGAATTCAATCGGATATTATTTCTATTATCCTGCTGAAACAAAGGTGTTTGTTTCATGGAATGCCACCTTCTTGGAGAAGGAGTTCTTATTGGATAAGAAAGGCGAGATGATGGAACTCGAAGAAGTTCGAGAAGAACCCGAAATACAAAATAACGATCCCACACCTCAGGAACCATTGCTGGACACGCCTGCACCTAGAAGATCCGAGAGGACTTCTAGACCTCCAGTTCGATATGGTCTTCTTCTTGAAGAGGGTCAAGATGAACCCGACATTGGATGTGATCCAAGAAACTTCAAGGAAGCAATTTCTGATGCGGATTCGAATTTATGGCTTGAAGCTATGCAGTCAGAATTGGATTCGATGCATACAAACCAAGTTTGGTCTTTAGTAGATCCTCCCGATGGAATTGTTCCGATAGGGTGTAAATGGATCTACAAAAGAAAGCTTGGGCCTGATGGTAAGGTATTGACCTACAAGGCGCGATTGGTGGCTAAAGGTTATACTCAAAGGCAAGGAGTTGACTATGACGAAACCTTTTCACCAGTTGCAATGTTCAAGTCCATAAGAATCCTAATTGCCATAGCTGCATGGTATGACTATGAGATATGGCAGATGGATGTGAAGACTGCTTTTCTTAATGGAGACATTAAAGAAGAAATCTATATGAGGCAGCCTGAGGGGTTCACATCCATGGGAAGCGAGCATAAGGTATGCAAGCTTCAGAGATCAATTTATGGTCTAAAACAAGCATCAAGAAGTTGGAACCAGAAATTTGATGAAACAATAAAAGATTTTGGTTTCATCAAGAACCCGGAGGAACCTTGCGTGTACAAGAAAGTAGTTAAGGATGCGGTGACATTCTTAGTACTTTATGTTGATGACATCCTACTCATTGGGAATGATGTAGGGATGTTGCAGTCAACAAAGATATGGTTATCAGGTAGATTTTCGATGAAGGATTTGGGTGAGGCATCCTACATTCTTGGGATACAGATCTATAGGGATAGATCTAAGAGAATGATAGGACTCACTCAATCAACCTACATCGATACCATATTGAAACGGTTTTCAATGGATGGGTCCAAGAGAGGACATCTACCCATGTGTCATGGAGTTTCTCTATCCAAGTCTATGTGTCCCAAGACTGATGCAGAGATAGAGAATATGACACATGTACCATATGCGTCAGCTATAGGTAGTATCATGTATGGGATGATATCTACCAGACCGGATGTAGCATTTGCTCTGAGTGTCACGAGCAGATATCAGTCTAATCCTGGTCAGATGCATTGGAAAGCCGTGAAGGACATTCTTAAGTACTTGCGAAGGACTAAGAATATGTTCATGGTTTATGGAGGACGAGAACTCAAACTGGAAGGCTATACCGACTCTAGCTTCCAAAGTGATGTGGATGACTCGAAGTCAACCTCTGGATTTGTGTTCATGCTCAATGGCGGTGCTGTCTCTTGGAAGAGTTCCAAGCAGGACACCACAGCGGATTCCACCACTGAGGCTGAATACATTGCAGCATCAGCTGCTGCTAAAGAGGCCGTTTGGATGAGGAATTTCGTCCAAGAGTTGGGCGTCATTCCTGAATTTGTTGGTCCAGTCCCGGTGTACTGCGACAACACGGGTGCCGTTGCTCAAGCAAAGGAACCAAGGTCTCATCAAAGATCCAAACACGTACTGAGGAAATACCACATAATCCGGGAGATTGTGGAAAGAGGAGACATCAGTGTCGAACGAGTGGCCTCTGCAGACAATATCGCTGATCCACTTACTAAGCCTTTGCCAGGACCATTGTTTGACAAACATCGCGAAGCAATGGGTCTACGTAGTATGACTAGTTGGCTATAGGGCAAGTGGGAGATTGTAAGAGTGGGTGCCCAGTGAGCCAACTGTGTGGCTATGGGCTTTGTTGACTCTTTGTATAAACAATCTTTTGTTTAATATTATTTACACTTTTATGGCAATGACTTTATATTACTTCATATTGTTATATTGTGATATACTATTGTTGTTTTGATAAAGACCTTGAATATACTATAGTGTATGTAAGATGTGGTAGAACATGGAGATGTCTATCATGAAATACATCTTATAGTCACTGTATGTTCTAAAACCGTTCCTAGTCGATTGAGCCGTCCGATAATAAGGATAAGGATCGCTCGAGTTTGAGACTAGCATTTGCGATGCGGAGTACCACGTTTCATTGGTAGGGAACATGGAGATGTTCGAAGCATGCAAATGGATATTCATAGGATGAATAGTCGAACTACCCTATCCGGACTTTCCAAGTGGTTATCACTTATCGAGTGGATAAAGTCCGCGGTTTTGGTTGTACACCATTAGTCCTTACGACTTGAAACATCATGGAGACTCTATATGCTAGTACTGTGCTTTGACGTGTTTACCGACTCTGAGGGGGTCATCAGGTGTCGAGATTGGGTACAGTTACGACACATATAGGAGTCAATGCATTGTTGTCAAGGATTCACCACATACTTGCGAGTGTGGATATCCTATGCGATCTGAGGAGATATTAGTGTGACAAATCTCTGGCCAGAGTACTTGATGTGATTTAAGAAATGGTTTCTTAGTAGCACATGCGATGTCACTAATTTGATCTTCAAGATGTATTGCATAGTTATCGAATCTTGAGCGACTCTCGATATACCAATGGTTGTTGATTCGATCGGGATATATGGATGAAGGGACCGTACTGTACGCTAACCAAAATCTACTGGTTCTTGTAGGCACTATCAGTGATACCTAGGGAATCATGGGGCGATGTTGCTAGGCGCTTTACCATGATTCGTTGGGCAAGTCGGAAAGTGTTGTTCCGAGTCACAAGGAGTTGTGAGCCCACGGCTAGCTGTATCCCTGAACCATTGAGGGTCACACAGTGTAATGGAGTTTTAATCCCCGTTGAGATAGTTAAATTTAAAGAGTTAAATTTAATGAACTAAGGAGTTGGACTTCTTGAATAAGAGTAAGGGAGTAGGATTTCCTAAAATGACATAGGGATGGACATTTTTGGAAACCACTGAATTCGGATTCAAGAAAATTTATTTTGACTTTAAAATGTGCAGAAATGGTTTCTGTGCACATTGGTGAAATCAGTTCATCAATCGGAGTCACGATGAATTTTATATTAATTTCTGAACGAGTGGGCTTTGCTTGTCGGGCCCCAGCTTATGACTAATGGGCCCTAAGGTGTTAGTGGCCTGCATTATAAATAAGTTATTTCAGTACAGAAATTACACACAACAGGTCATAATTTTTGAGACAGAGCAAAAATCGAACCCTAGCCTCTCTCTCAACAAATCGGCCGAACCCTCCCCCTCTGCCCGAGAAAATTCCGGTCTGTGATTTTGAATCGCAGTAAGGAATAACGAATCAAATTCGTGTATTCTCTTCGCAGAAAACTTCTGATAGATTTTCTAGTGCAATCTATCAGAGGGATTAAACCTCTGTTCGTGGACCTGATTGAAGGCGTTCATCGGTTCCAGGGAGAGACAACAAGAGCAGAATTGTTCTGTTGGTGTCCATTAATCTCGTTGCGAGATTTGAGGTAAAATTTATTTAATTGTTATTTAAATTTTACACACACACGTAATTCAATCGATGAACGGTTGATACCCATACCATGGAAACGTTCCATGAAAAATTTTTAAACTTCCGCTGCACCGGGTATCAATCGTAATTGGTCTGGGAACTCGCCAGTTTTCCAACATCTTTATCATCACCTACATCAAACAACGACAAATCAGAAACATTAAAAGTTGTACTCACATTGTACTCAACTGGAAAGTCTAATTTCTAGGCGTTGTCATTGATCCACTCCAAGACTTGGAAAGGTCCATCAGCCCTAGGTAGAAGCTTTGAACGTCTCTTTTTTGGAAACCGCTCATTCCTCAAATGAAACCATACCCAATCACCCGGTTCAAATACAACCTTATTTTTACCGTTATTTGCTTGCTTAGTATATTGTAAATTCTTCTTCTCAATATTTGCCTTAAGTTTCTCATGCAAATTTCTCACAAATTCAGCCTTTTTCTTTCCATCCATGATAACCATTTCACTCTTAGGCAGAGACATCAAATCCAATGGAGTTAAAGGATTAAAATCATACATAATTTCAAATGGAAAAAAATTCTTAGTAGAATGCACACTTCGATTATATGCAAACTCAACTAATGACAAACATTCCTCCCAAATTTTCAAGTTTTTTTTAATTATAACACGCAACAAAGTCCCCAACGTCCTATTAACAACTTCAGTTTGACCATCCGTTTGAGGATGACATGTAGTCGAAAACAATAATTTAGTACCAAGTTTACACCATAATGTTTTCCAAAAGTAGCTCAAGAAACGATCATCTCCATGAGACACAATACTCCTGGGCATGCCATGCAATCTCACAATTTCATTAAAGAATAAATCCGCAACATGAGAAGCATCATCAGATTTATGACACGCAATAAAATGAGCCATTTTCATAAATCTATCAACCACAACAAAGATTGAATCCCCCCCCCTTCTTAGATCTCGGTAGTCCTAAAACAAAATCCATAGAAATATCTACCCACGATTCACTAGGAACAGTAAGTAGAGTATACAATCCATGTGGTTGTGTTTTAGACATAGCTTTCTTACAAGTCACACTCCTCTCACAAATATTCTCAACATCTTGCTTCATATGTGTCCAATAAAAATGTTCATGCAAAGTATAATTGGTTTTAGCCACACCAAAATATCCCATCAAACCACCCCCATGTGATCCCCTAACACACAATTCACGAATGGACGATTTAGGCACACATAACTTATCTTTCTTAAACAAATAACCATCATGCACGAAAAATTTATCTTTTGGACCATGCAAACATGACGTATAAATCTCACCAAATCAGGATCACTAGCATACAAATCTTTCACATACTCAAATCCTAAGAACTTAGAATCTAGAGTAGATAAATGCACATACCTTCGTGATAAAGCATCCGCTACCACGTTTTCCTTCTCTTGCTTGTACTTGATAATGTAGGGAAACGTTTCCACAAACGCTACCCACTTGGCATGTCTCTTGTTCAGCTTTTGTTGTCCTTTGAGATGTTTCAAATACTCATGATCCGTATGAATCACAAACTCCTTTGGCCTCAAGTAATGCTGCCACATTGCAAGCACTCTAACCAAGGCATAAAATTCCTTTTCGTATGTAGGATAATTCAACACTGTCCCACTCAACTTCTCACTAAATTATGGAATTGGTCGCCCTCCTTGCATCAAGACACCTCCAATTCCTACTCCCGACGCATCACATTCAATTTCAAAAGTATTAGTAAAATAAGGCAATACAATTAAAGGACCATTAATTAATTTTTTCATAATAATATTAAAAGACTTCTCTTGCTCCTCGCCCCAATGGAATAGAACGTTCTTCTTGATCACCGCAATAATAAGAGCCGCCAAAGTGCTAAAATCCTTCACAAATATCCTATAGAAACTTGCAAGACCAAGAAAACTTTGAACATGACAAATAGAAGTAGGCGTTGGGCAATCTCGAATTGCACTTACCTTGTCCTCATCAACTTTGACACCTTGAGCACTCACAACAAAACCAAGAAACACAAGATCTTTTGTACAAAACACACACTTTTGCAAGTTAGCATACAAGTGTTCAGCTTTTAGTGTGATTAGCACAATTCTCAAGTGTTCAACATGCTCATTCAAACTTTTGATATACACCAAAATATCATCAAAATATACCACAACAAAATTTCCAATATAAGCACGCAAAACATGATTCATCAACCTCATAAAAGTACTAGGTGCATTATTTAACCCAAATGGCATAACCAACGACTCATACAACCCATACTTAGTTTTAAAAGCAGTTTTTCATTCATCACCTTCTCTCATCCTAATTTGATGGTAATCACTTTTAAGATCAATTTTACTAAAAATGCCAGAATCATATAATTCATCTAACATATCATCTAGTCTAGGAATAGGATGCCTATACTTGATGGTAATGTTATTAATGACTCTACAATCCACACACATTCTCCATGAACCGTCTTTCTTACGAACCAACAAAATAGGTACAACACAATGAGACATAGAATCACGCACAAATCCTTTATCTAGAAGTTCACATATCTACCGTTGTAGTTCTTTTGTCTTTTCTAGGTTACTCCTATAAGATGGACCATTCGGCAAGGAACTTCCGGGCACAAAATCAATTTGATGCTCAATTCTTCTCAAAGGTGGTAATCCTTGAGGTAGATACATCGGAAATAAATCTTTAAATTCCTGCAAGAGAGAAATAACACTTCTCGAAAGATTTCCGGCTATATAACTTGTGTTAAGGAAAATCTCCTTATAGAAAATCAACACAAGTGGAGTATGCTCATTAAAATCTCTCGCAACTCACTCTTTTGGGCCATATATATATTTTTTATCGGCCTCCTTTCTCTCAATTTGTTTTTCATCTTTTTTTGTTTCATTCTTTTTTTATAAGGTCATCTCACTTTTTTGTTCAATTTTTTTTTTGGCCTCTTATTTCTTTTTCTTTTTCAAATGATCCTCCAACACTTGCTTCGGATTCATAGACAACAATACAACAGACTCTTTTTTCATAGTAAAAGAATAACGATTTTTAAAATCATCATGTGTCACTCTCCTATCAAATTACCACGGTCTCCCCAATAAAATATGAAAAGCTTGCATAGGAACAACATCACACAAAACATCATCCTCATACTTACCAATGGAAAAAGGTACCACGACTTTCCTAGTCTCTCTCACCTCCGAACTATCATTAAACCACTGCAATCTATTTGGTTCAAGATGCTTTAAAGTAAGAAAACTCAACTTTTCAACAAGCTCACTACTCGCCACATTAGTAAAACTCCCCCCTTCAATAATGACACTACACACCTTATTTTTCACAAAGCATCTAGTATGAAATAAATTTCTCTTTGATTTTCCTCCTCCTCTTTTTGTTGTACATTCAAAACTTTCCTAGTCACCAACAACTCTCCAACCACCGCATCATATCTGTAACGGCCCAAATTTATCTTCCTTGACTTTATTTGAGATAATCAGGGATTAAAGAGTTCAAGAGCCGACTTGATTTTGATCAGGGTCCTTTTTGCAAATTTCGGAATTTTCAGGGACTAAAACACAATTTTGGACTTTAATAGATATTTATTGCTTTTTTTGGCTTCTCCTTCACTCCATCCTCTTCCCTTTAGCCGTCTCCTCCATTGAAGGCGCCCAAACCATTTTTGAAGCTTTGGGATTTCAGTTTCCGATCGATCCGTCCGTTAAAATTTATTTCTGAAGGCAGATTAGCGGTCACGACAGCGAGAGCTTTGTTCTATAGTAAGTTTTTATCCGATCAGATACATTCTATTTTTCGGATGTTTTTAGAATCAGTTGAGTTTCAAGTATGTTGTTCTTGGCAGAGTTCTGATCGTCTATTCTCTGTCGGTTTTGGAATAGAGAGGCGTTTGGAGTTGTTATGATTTTTGGAGTGATTTTCGAAAAAGTGAGTTTTGTGATTTGTTGGAATCAGATTGTTATGGTTGTTTGATGGTTGATTTGAGTTTATTGGATTGACATTATGATGTCTGCGTTTCCGGTTTGATCAGAATATAGCTGTTATGCCGTCGGTTTGAGTTTTGGGAATTTTGATTCGTTTGATTGTTGAATTGTTGTCAGTTGAGTTTGTTTGTTAATTTCGGGCCTTTATTTCTTGTTTCTAGATTTGGTGAAGGCCGTGAAGTTTGGAGTTGACTGAATTTTCATCTTTGAAGATCGTTGCCGGTATAGTATCATTTTCTTATTATCAATCGACTAGGAAGTTTGTTTGAATCTGGAATGAGTATATTGTTGTTGTTTCCAGGTTGGAGAATCGACGTTTGAGAAAGGTATAAGACGACTTAGACTGAATGGAACGAGTGACTCGAATTTGACTTGATTCGAGTGTTCCGAAAAAATCACATACTTGCATGTTAATTGATTTACTTGAATGAGTTATGATTTGCATTGCATTCATATTGAACCAATGGATTTTATTTCATTTTGAGTTAGACGTTCTGAGAACTATAGTAGGGGGCATTAGCAGGCAATTTACTGCAATGACCGACTTAACTCTATATAGTTGCTTCAGAGTCTACATGATTGAAATATGCACTATCCACCTCGAGGGGAGATTCGGTGTGATTTGTGTGATATTTCATCCTCGGGATCCCAATAAAGGAAAAGAGCAGAGGACCTTTATCTTGTGATTATCCAGACTTGATAAACCCAGTTTTTAAAGACATGCATTGCAGTTTATGCATTTGAATTGAGTTTAGACATGCTTTTGTAATTGATTGTTTTGTATATATATATATATATCATGTTTTGATATATTAATTGATATGCATGTTTTGTCTCTTTTACTGGGATTGTTATTCTCACCGGATTATCCGGCTGTTTTCTTGTCTTTGTATGTGTGCTTGGCGACAGATGGGGCTGGACCGAGTCAGAGATCGCATGGCTAGGTGGTCGAGTTGATAGAGTGAGGCCTTGGTGTGTAGAAGTCGATTTTTGTAATCAAACTTAGATTATTTTCAAACTCGAATTGTATTTTGGATTGTAAACATAGATTGGAAGCATGTTCTAATAGTTTGGAATGGACGAAAAACTTTAGAACTATCTTGTGTTGTAATATGCATGTTAGAAGTGTTGATGCATGTTTTAGATTGAAGTTTTGAATTGTGTTGGAATTGTAGAAAGCCTGCTCTGTTCTTATGTTTTTCTGGGCAGAGGGCGCGCTTGATCGCACGAGTTCGTAGGATCGAGCGTGGCCCTTAATTTTTTTGAGGCATGGAATTGCATAATTTGGTGCACTCGATCCTACGAGTTCATAGGATCGAGCGCAAGGCTTGAGTTCTCTGGCAGAACTTGAGGCATGATTGGTGCACTCGATCGCACGAGTTCATGCGATCGAGCGCAGCCCTATTTTTAAAAAAAAAAAATTAATAAGATTTATTTTCTTGCCTTAACTTTTGTAAATTGATTGATGTTGGTTTACATTATATTAATCTTATAGTATTAGAACCTAGGTCTCACATTAAGTGGTATCAGAGCGATAAGGTCTTGGACTTAATTTAGAAGTGAGCGGGGTAGATTGAGTCCGCTTGCACTGGTTTCTCGCATGTGTTTGAGTTATTTAACTGATTCATTTAAACGGAACGAGCATGCTTTATTTATTGAGCATTATTGAATTACGTGATTATGTGATTTAAATGTCTAAAGCATGAAATTACTTGAGATATCAATTGTTGGTTTTCTGGATCGAATACGAATATTCTTGAATTGTTAGTATTATTCGAAGAGGAGATTTGGACATTGTGTAATTAATGGAATTATGGGAATTTGATTATCTGTGTCCTAACCATTGATTATCAGATTATGGGTCCTCGAAGGATGTTGAATAGGAACCCACCGCCAGTTGTTCCTCCGAATGAGAATCCGCCTGTGAACACTCCTTCGAATGAACAGGGCAGTACGGTGACCGATCAGATGGATGCCACCGCTACGCCAATGGAAACTTTACTGAAGGGGTTTCATTCATTTAATCCTCCTTTCTTGATGGGTACTGAGAATCCAGTGCACTGTGAGAGTTGGTTGGACGACATTGATCATTTGTTCGATTCTATTGATTATTAAGACGACCGCCGAACTAGGTTAGTCATTCACCAGCTTTGTGGTATTGCTAAGAACTGGTGGATCAAGACGAAGAGATCCATGGAGAACCGAGGTACAGCTATTAACTGGAATCTGTTACAATCTGAGTTCTATAAGCGGTTTTTCCCAGTTTCGTACCGAAAGGACAAGAGAGCCGAGTTTGCCAATCTGAGGCAAGGGAATTTGAACATTGAAGAGTATGTTGCCAAATTCGATAGTCTGTTGCGTTTTGCACCACATATCGCTGACAATGAAGAAGCCAAAGATGATCAGTTCATTAATGGTCTGAACCCTCATATCTTCACGTTGGTCAACACTGCTAGGCCCGATAATTTTGCTGACGCCATGAATCATGCAAAAGGAGCTGAAGCAGGTCTGTTGAGAAAGAGAGGAAGTCAGTTTGTGCCTCAGCAGTAGCAGGGACAGTTCTAGGAACAACCTTCTCAATACAAGAACAAATCGTCCCAATACCAGAATCAATATTTTTTGTTTCAGAATCAACCACCGAGATCTGAGGGTGGAAGCAATGGAGGTAATAGGAAGGATTACTATCTTCCGAAGGGGAAGTAGTTTAAGAAGCACGAAGGCAGTTCTTCGAGCTCTAGTGGCTCGAGGCAGTATGGATCGGGACAGAGTTCGGGTCAGTCAGGCATGCCTTGTGCCAATTGCGAAGGTCGTCACTCTAGTGATCAGTGAAGAGGTATTTTTTGAAGCTGCTATATCTGTAACCAGGCGGGACACTTTGCCAGAGCGTGTCCTCAGCATGTCCATGAGCAAGCACAGAGTGTAAGTTCTTCAAGACAGTCAGCTCAGCCTCAGCGGCAAGCGTCTACGGTCCAATCTTTCCAACCTCAGCAGCAGAATAGACAGGAAGGTAATTAGTATGCGAATTAGCCTCCCAGACAGCAGGCACGAGTTTTTGCTCTGTTTGAGGATCCGCAGACTCAGGCTGCACCCGAGAATTACATAACTGTTGGAACAAGCATTCTCTGATCACACGGATGTGATATCCGAAGCAGCGGAAGTTTAAAAAATTTTATTTTTCGATATGGAACGATTCCATATCGTGGGTATCAAATCATAACGATTAAAATTGTTGTAAGTAAAATAATAAACACAGTTAAATATTTTTACCTATTCAAGCAAAGGCTTGATTATGGACTCCAACAGAATTTAATATGCTCTTCTTGTAAATCCCGGGAACCGATGACTATCACGATCAACCTCCGGAATTAAGTCCACGAACAGAAAACTTAAACCCTTTGATTGATTGCACTAGAAATCAATCAGATGTTTATCGATGAGATTAAATAAATTTGATCTGTCAATTCAGAATGTAATTTTTCACAAAAATCACAGACTGAATTATCTCAAAAAGGAGTAGAGGATTTCGAAATTCCCCTTAGAATATTTAGTTTGTAATTCGAAAATTGCAAGAGTAATTGTCTCTGATTTTCGAACACTACACATGTATTTATAGATAATTTTTAGACTAGATTAAGTTATAATTGTATTAGGACTCTAACTCCTTAGGGCCCACAATCCATAACTTAAGCCCAACAAGCCAAGCCTGTTATTATAGAAATTAATATAAAATTCATCGTGACTCCGATTGATAAACTGATTTTACCAATGTGCACAGAAACCATTTCTGCATCTTTTAAAGTCAAGATTATTTTTCTGAATCCGAATTCAGTGATTTCCAAAAATGCTCATCCCTATGTCATTTTAGGAAATTCCACTCCCTTTTAGTTAAGAAGTCCAACTTCTCTTTCATTAAATTTAACTCTTTAAATTTAACTATCTCAACGGAGTTTAGTAATCCATTACTTGTGTGACCCTCAATGGTTCAGGGATATAGCTAGCTGTGGGCTCACAACTCCTTGTGACTCGGAACAACAATTTCCGACTTGCCCAACGAATCATGGTAAGAGCGTCTAGCAACATCGCCCCATGATTACCTAGGTATCACTGATAGCGCCTACAAGAACCAGTAGATTTTGGTTAGCGTACAGTACGGTCCCTTCATCCATATATCCCGATCGAATCAACAACCATTGGTGCATCGAGAGTCGTTCGAGATTCGATAACTATGCATTACATCTTGGAGATCAAATAGTGACATCGCATGTGTTACTAGGAAAACCGAGTAACCTAAAACACATCATGTACTCTGGCCAGAGATTCGTCACACTAATATCTCCTCTGATCGCATAGGATATCCACACTCGCAAGTATGTGGTGAATCCTTGACAACAAGCATTGACTCCTATATGTGTTGTAACTGTACCCAATCCCGACACCTGATGACCCCAATAAGTCGGTAAACGAGTCAAAGTACAGTACTAGCATATAGAGTCTCAATGATGTTTCAAGTAGTAAGGACTAATGGTGTACAACCAAAACCGCGGACTTTATCTACTCGATAAGTGATAACCACTTGGAATGTTCGAATAGGGTAGTTCGATCATTCATCATATGAATATCCATTTGCATGCTTCGAACATCTCCATGTCCATTACCAGTGAAACGTGGTACTTGGCATCACAAATGCTAGTCTCAATCTCGAGCGATCCTTATCCTTATTAGCGGACGACTCAATTGACTAGGAATTGTTTAGAATATACAGTGACTTTAAGATGTGTTTCATAATAGTGATCTCTCTTTATTCACTATCTCATATTACTTACACTATAGTATATTCAAGGTCTTTATCAAAACATCAATAGTATATCACAATATAACAATATGAAGAAAGAAAAAGAAAATGTCATTAATGAATGTAAATTATATTAAACAAAGATTGTTTATACATAGAGTCATAAAAGCCCTTAGCTACAAGTTGGCTAACCGGGCACCCACTCTTTCAATCTCCCACTTGCCCTAAAGCCAACTAGTCATACTACGCAATCCCATTGCTTCGCGATGTTTGTTACACAATGGTCCTGGCAAGGGCTTAGTAAGTGGATCAGCGATATTGTCTGTAGAGGCCACTCTCTCGACAGTGATGCCTCCCCTTTCCAAAATCTCCCGGATGATGTGGTATTTCCTTAGTACGTGTGTGGATCTTTGATGAGACCTTGGTTCCTTTTCCTGAGCAACGGCACCAGTGTTGTCGCAGTACACCGGAACTAGACCAACAGCTTCAGGAATTACGCCCAACTCTTGGACGAAATTCCTCATCCAAACGGATTCTTTAGCAGCAGCTGATGCTGCAATGTATTCTGCCTCAGTGGTGGAATCCGCTGTGGTGTCCTGCTTGGAACTCTTCCAAGAGACAGCACCACCATTGAGCATGAATACAAATCCAGAGGTTGACTTCGAGTCATCCACGTCGCTTTGGAAGCTAGAGTCGGTATAGCCTTCCAATTTCAATTCTCTTCCTCCATAAACCATGAACATATTCTTAGTCCTTCTGAAGTACTTAAGAATATCCTTCACGGCTTTCCAATTCATTTGACCGGGGTTTGCCTGATATCTGCTCGTGACACTCAGAGCAAAGGCTACATCCGATATGGTAGATATCATCCCATACATAATACTACCTGTGGCTGACGCATATGGTATGTGTGTCATTTTCTCTATCTCTTCGTCAGTCTTGGGACACATAGACTTGGATAGAGAAACTCCATGACACATAGGTAGATGTCCTCTCTTGGACTCATCCATAGAAAACCTTTTCAATATGGTGTCGATGTAGGTTGCTTGAGTGAGTCCTATCATTCTCTTAGATCTATCTCTATAGATATGTATCCCTAGAATATAGGAGGCCTCACCCAAATCCTTCATCGAGAATCTACCTGATAACCATATCTTTGTTGACTGCAACATCCCTACGTCATTCCCAATGAGTAGGATGTCATCAACATAAAGCACTAAGAACGTCACCGCATCCTTAACTATTTTCTTGTACACGCACGGTTCCTCCGGGTTTTTGATGAAACCAAAGTCCTTTATTGTTTCATCAAATTTCTGGTTCCAACTTCTTGATGCTTGTTTGAGACCATAAATTGATCTCTGAAGCTTGCATACCTTATGCTCGCTTCCCATGGATGTGAATCCCTCGGGCTGCATCATATAGATTTCTTCCTTAATGTTTCCATTAAGAAATGCAGTCTTCACATCCATTTGCCATATCTCATAGTCATACCATGCTGCTATGGCAATAAGAATTCTTATGGACTTGAACATTGCGACTGGTGAAAAGGTTTCATCATAGTCAACTCCTTGTCTTTGAGTATAACCTTTTGCTACCAATCGTGCCTTGTAGGTGAGTACCTTGCCATCAGGCCCAAGTTTTCTCTTGTAGATCCATTTACACCCTATTGGAACAATTCCATCGAATGGATCTACTAAAGAGCAAACTTGGTTTGTATGCATCGAGTCTATTTCCGACTGCATAGCATCAAGCCATAAATTCGAATCCGCATCAGAAATTGCTTCCTTGAAGTTTCTTGGATCAAATCCAATGTCGGGTTCACTTTGATCCCCTTCAAGAAGAAGACCATTTCGAATAGGAGGTCTAGAAGTCCTGTCGGATCTCCTAGGTGTAGGCGTGTCCACTGAAGGTTCTTGAGGTGTGAGATCGTTATTTTGTATCTCGGGTTCTTCTCGAATTTCTTCGAGTTCCATCATCTTGCCATTCTTATCTAATAAGAACTCCTTCTCCATGAAGGTGGCATTTCTCGAAACAAACATTTTTGATTCATTAGGATGATAGAAATAATATCCGATTGAATTCTTCGGATATCCTACAAAATAACATAAGGTGGATCGACTATCCAACTTATCTCCCACCGTCTGCTTCACGTAAGCAAGACATCCCCAAATCCTAAAGTACGAATACTTAGGAGCTTTGCCATTCCATAACTCGTATGGATTTTTATCTACTGATTTAGTGTGGACATTGTTCAACAACAATACCGTCGTTTCAAGCGCATAGCTCCAAAACGAAGGTGGGAGCTCAGTGAAGCTCAGTGAAACGTGGTACTTGGCATCACAAATGCTAGTCTCAATCTCGAGCGATCCTTATCCTTATTAGCGGACGGCTCAATTGACTAGGAATTGTTTAGAATATACAGTGACTTTAAGATGTGTTTCATAATAGTGATCTCTCTTTATTCACTATCTCATATTACTTACACTATAGTATATTCAAGGTCTTTATCAAAACATCAATAGTATATCACAATATAACAATATGAAGAAAGAAAAAGAAAATGTCATTAATGAATGTAAATTATATTAAACAAAGATTGTTTATACATAGAGTCATAAAAGCCCTTAGCTACAAGTTGGCTAACCGGGCACCCACTCTTTCAATCTCCCACTTGCCCTAAAGCCAACTAGTCATACTACGCAATCCCATTGCTTCGCGATGTTTGTTAAACAATGGTCCTGGCAAGGGCTTAGTAAGTGGATCAGCGATATTGTCTGTAGAGGCCACTCTCTCGACAGTGATGCCTCCCCTTTCC
Organism: Henckelia pumila; assembly: GCF_033568475.1. Taxonomy (NCBI): domain Eukaryota; kingdom Viridiplantae; phylum Streptophyta; class Magnoliopsida; order Lamiales; family Gesneriaceae; genus Henckelia; species Henckelia pumila. Next base: position 35,318,889 of record NC_133120.1, on the reverse strand, counting down.
AAAATCTCCCGGATGATGTGGTATTTCCTTAGTACGTGTGTGGATCTTTGATGAGACCTTGGTTCCTTTTCCTGAGCAACGGCACCAGTGTTGTCGCAGTACACCGGAACTAGACCAACAGCTTCAGGAATTACGCCCAACTCTTGGACGAAATTCCTCATCCAAACGGACTCTTTAGCAGCAGCTGATGCTGCAATGTATTCTGCCTCAGTGGTGGAATCCGCTGTGGTGTCCTGCTTGGAACTCTTCCAAGAGACAGCACCACCATTGAGCATGAATACAAATCCAGAGGTTGATTTCGAGTCATCCACGTCGCTTTGGAAGCTAGAGTCGGTATAGCCTTCCAATTTCAATTCTCTTCCTCCATAAACCATGAACATATTCTTAGTCCTTCTGAAGTACTTAAGAATATCCTTCACGGCTTTCCAATTCATTTGACCGGGGTTTGCCTGATATCTGCTCGTGACACTCAGAGCAAAGGCTACATCCGATATGGTAGATATCATCCCATACATAATACTACCTATGGCTGACGCATATGGTATGTGTGTCATTTTCTCTATCTCTTCGTCAGTCTTGGGACACATAGACTTGGATAGAGAAACTCCATGACACATAGGTAGATGTCCTCTCTTGGACTCATCCATAGAAAACCTTTTCAATATGGTGTCGATGTAGGTTGCTTGAGTGAGTCCTATCATTCTCTTAGATCTATCTCTATAGATATGTATCCCTAGAATATAGGAGGCCTCACCCAAATCCTTCATCGAGAATCTACCTGATAACCATATCTTTGTTGACTGCAACATCCCTACGTCATTTCCAATGAGTAGGATGTCATCAACATAAAGCACTAAGAACGTCACCGCATCCTTAACTATTTTCTTGTACACGCACGGTTCCTCCGGGTTTTTGATGAAACCAAAGTCCTTTATTGTTTCATCAAATTTCTGGTTCCAACTTCTTGATGCTTGTTTGAGACCATAAATTGATCTCTGAAGCTTGCATACCTTATGCTCGCTTCCCATGGATGTGAATCCCTCGGGCTGCATCATATAGATTTCTTCCTTAATGTTTCCATTAAGAAATGCAGTCTTCACATCCATTTGCCATATCTCATAGTCATACCATGCTGCTATGGCAATAAGAATTCTTATGGACTTGAACATTGCGACTGGTGAAAAGGTTTCATCATAGTCAACTCCTTGTCTTTGAGTATAACCTTTTGCTACCAATCGTGCCTTGTAGGTGAGTACCTTGCCATCAGGCCCAAGTTTTCTCTTGTAGATCCATTTACACCCTATTGGAACAATTCCATCGAATGGATCTACTAAAGAGCAAACTTGGTTTGTATGCATCGAGTCTATTTCCGACTGCATAGCATCAAGCCATAAATTCGAATCCGCATCAGAAATTGCTTCCTTGAAGTTTCTTGGATCAAATCCAATGTCGGGTTCACTTTGATCCCCTTCAAGAAGAAGACCATTTCGAATAGGAGGTCTAGAAGTCCTGTCGGATCTCCTAGGTGTAGGCGTGTCCACTGAAGGTTCTTGAGGTGTGAGATCGTTATTTTGTATCTCGGGTTCTTCTCGAATTTCTTCGAGTTCCATCATCTTGCCATTCTTATCTAATAAGAACTCCTTCTCCATGAAGGTGGCATTTCTCGAAACAAACATTTTTGTTTCATTAGGATGATAGAAATAATATCCGATTGAATTCTTCGGATATCCTACAAAATAACATAAGGTGGATCGACTATCCAAATTATCTCCCACCGTCTGCTTCACGTAAGCAAGACATCCCCAAATCCTAAAGTACGAATACTTAGGAGCTTTGCCATTCCATAACTCGTATGGATTTTTATCTACTGATTTAGTGTGGACATTGTTCAACAACAATACCGTCGTTTCAAGCGCATAGCTCCAAAACGAAGGTGGGAGCTCAGTGAAGCTCATCATAGATCGAACCATGTCCAACAAAGTCCGATTGCGACGCTCCAAGACACCATTCAGCTGAGGAGTCATAGGAGGAGTCCACTGAGAGAGAATCTCATTCTCTTTTATATAGCTCAAAAACTCGGTACTTAAGTATTCTCCACCTCGATCCGATCATAGTGCTTTTGTGAGGCCTAGATTCTAATCATGCAATCTCAGGGTAATTAAATTAATCAACTCAATTAAAAGAATAGGATTAAAGAATTCAATTTTTTTTCTTTTTTTTTTTAAAATGTGGTGCTCGCTCGATCGGTAAAATCTTACCGATCGAGCGGGCCAAAGATTCCAGTTCTCTGTCCAAGAATCAGGACCCCTCGCTCGATCGGTAAAATCTTACCGATCGAGCGAGCATAAAATTCACATACACTGCCTCGCTACTAAGGTGCTCGCTCAATCTGCAAGAATTCGCCGATCGAGCGAGACCCTCTGCCCAGAAAAATTCTGGTTTTCTTCTCCAATTTCCAATTCCATTCAATCCACAATAACAACATCAAAATCCCATTCAACAAGATACAACATATATGTAATGAGTTATACAAACCTCACAAAATAAAGCATGCATAATAAGGTCCATCTAGTTCGGACTTATTCAATACAAAAAGGAGTTCAATTACAAAGTGACTCCTAACATCCAAGCCTCACTCTATTCTCTCAATCCTCTAGCCATGTTGTCTCTGATTTGTTCCTGCCCTACCTGTTGCCAAGTACACATACAAACAAAGACAACAGCCGGATAATTCGGTGAGAATAATATTCCTAGTAAAAGAGACTGACATGCAATCAAATAAACATATCAAGTCATATAAAAACTCGTTCCCCATATAATCAAATGATCCAATCAAGTACTGTATTTAAAATGATATGCATGTCTTTAAACTTCTGGATTATCAAACTCAGACAATCAATGAATTTCTTCCATTATTTCTTTCTTCGGTTTGGGATCCCGAGGCTAAAACATCCACAATCACACCGACTCTCCTCTCGAGGTGGACATGGCATGCTTTAATCCTCTAGACTCAAGAGCATTATAGTGAGCTACTCGACAAGGTAGTAAATCGCCTACCAAGCTACTCGACTACAATCCCTAGATCATCTAATTCAAATTGAACAAATCAAGGCTCAATATGAATGAAATGTAATATAATGCACTCAATATAAATTCAATCATATAATCTAATAAGAAATCAAAACATGCAATATGTGATTTCTTCTAGGACACTCGAGTCAATCCTGATTCGAGTCAATCGTCCCATTTCATTACGAAGTCGTCTTATACCTCTTCTTTGTCATTCCAAACTTCAATCTGAAAACAACAATTCTCAATTCAAAAACTATCCAATCAAGTTCATTAATTGATATAGAAATACATCGATACTATACCGGCACAACTCTTCCAAACTTGCCAAAAGCTGCAACTCTAGCAACTTCAAGGACTCCCAATCAATCTATCAGAATAAGTCACGGATCAAAATCGATATCAAAACTCAATACGATCAAAATATCGAAACGATATCCAAAACTCAAACTGACGGCATAACGGCTATAAACTGACCAATCCGGAAATGCAGACAGCAAAACAACAGCTCAACATACTCATTCCAATCCTCAAACATCAAACCCAACACAAAATCAACACATCTCAAAATCATCATTTTCGAAAATGACAAGAAAAATCATAACAATTCCGATTGTCGTTAGATCTTCGAACCGTCTTAGATAAACGATCACTGCTAACTCATAATCATCCTCTCCGAATATAAACAAATTTTGACAAAATCAATAAATTCAAACTTCTCAGAATTAAGATAAACTTACTTCCAAACGGAGCACTCGTCGCTGTGATCGCAGATATCAAGTCAGAAATCAATTCTATCGGACGGATCGAGCTAGAAAAGAAATCACAAAAGCTTAAAAAGCTTTCTCACGCCTTCCATGGCTGTAAACGAGTTGGAGGAAGAAGATGGAATGAAAAAGAATGACTAAGTCAAGTAGATAATATAACAAATCCCAAATTTTCATTTTAGTCCTTGAAATTTCCAAAAATTGCAAAAAGGTCCCTGATTAATAAAAAGTCCGGTCTCGAATTTTGAAATCACCGAATATCTCAAATAACATCAATTGAGATAAAAATGGGGCGTTACAATTCTCCCCCTCTAAGAAAAGATTTCGTCCTCGAAATCATCGATATCAACTCATAAGAAGATAATTAAGAATGCAAGAACAAAATTAAAACTCACATCAGACGAATAACTCAGGAAATCTCTGTCTCATGTCAGATTCTGTCTCCCAAGTCGTTTCTTCGACTCCGTGATGACTCCACTGAACTTTCACCAGAGGAATCGTTTTGGTTCTGAGCTGTTTCTCCTTCATGTCAAGGATCTGAATCGGTGTTTCGAAATAACTCAGAGTTTCATCAAGTTCGGCTTCGTCAAGCTGAAGTACATGAGAAGGATCGGGATGGTATTTCCTCAACATCGAGACGTGAAAGACGTCGTGAATACCAGATAAAGAAGGAGGAAGTGCTAATCGGTAGGCTAGATCGCCTATATTCTGTAAAATTTCGTACGGACCGATGAATCTCGGTGACAACTTCCCTCTTTTCCCAAATCTAACAGTACCTCTAAACGGAGAAATCTTCAAGAATACACGGTCTCCCTAATCAAAAGATAGAGGTCTGCGTCTGATATTTGCATACTTCGCTTGTCGGTCCTTAGCAGTCTTCATTCTCAATCGAATAATCTTCACCTGCTCAGCCATATCATGAATCATATCTGGTCCCAAGTCTGGGGACTCAGATATCTCATCCCAGTACAGAGGAGATCTGCACTTCTTTTCGTACAACGTTTCAAAGGGTGCCATTCCTATACTCGTCTGGAAGCTGTTGTTGTATGAAAACTCAACGAGAGGCAATGAATCTTGCCAAGTAGTGCCAAAGTCAAGCACCACTACTCGTAACATATCCTTCAGAGTCTGAATCGTCCGTTCTGATTGACCGTCGATCTGAGGATGGTATGCTGTACTCATGTGCAATCTAGTACCAAGAGCCTCTTGCAGACGGTGCTAGAAGTGAGAAGTAAACCGAGGATCTCGTTCAGAAACAATGGATCTCGGCACACCGTGCAATCTGACGATCTCTCTGACGTACAACTCTGCCATCAGGTCGTGTCGATAAGTCATTCGATACGGAATGAAACAAGCAGACTTCGTCAACCTATCAATCACAACCCAAATAGCATCACAACCCCGAACAGGCCGGGGCAGTTTCGTGAAGAAGTCCATCGAGATATGATCCCACTTCCATTCCGTAATAGACAAACTGTGCAGAAGACCTCCCGACCTTTTTCTATCGGCTTTCACCTGCTGATAGTTCAGACATCGGGAAACAAACCTCGCAACAGCACTCTTCATCTTCTTCCACCAAAACTGACTCTTCAGGTCGTTATACATCTTTCGGCCTCCGGGATGAACACTGAACCGACTGCAATGCGCCTCTCTCAGAATACGCTATCTTAACTCATCAATCTCAGGCACAACAATACGGCTATTCACAAACAAAACATCATCCCTGACCTGAAACTCAGACTAGTGTCCTAATCTCACTTTCTCTATCGACTTCTGAATACACTCATCTGATTTCTGTGCTTCTCTGATCGACACAAACAACTCTGGCTCGGACTGAATCGCAGAAACTCTTATCGAATTTCTATCTGACTCAAACTCCAACCCAGAAGTGCAACAGTCGTCGATTAAATGAGAAACACCGATCGTCGAAAGAGATAAAGAGCAAAGCTTACGACTCAAAGCATCGGCAGCTGCATTCGACTTCCCTGGGTAGTACTTAATCTCGCAGTCGAAGTCCTTCAATAAATCTAGCCATCTTCTCTGTCTCATATTCAACTCAGACTGTGAAAATAAATACTTCAGACTCTTATGATCCGAAAAGATCTCAAAAGACTCACCGTACAAGTAGTGACGCCAAATCTTCAAGGAAAAAACAATAGCAGCAAGTTCAAGATCATGAACTGGGTAGCGAGTCTCGTGCGGTTTCAGCTGCCTCGACGCATATGCTATCACGTGCTTCCTCTACATAAGAATACAACCGAGACCAAGATGAGAAGCATCGCAATAAACTGTGAAACCTCCAGTACCAGATGGAATAGAAAGAATCGGAGCACTAGTTAATCTCTTTTTCAACTCAACAAAACTAGCTTCACAATCATCTGTCCACAGAAAATGAGCATTTTTCTGAGTCAGCTGGGTGATAGGCTTCACAATAGAAGAGAAACCCTGAATTAATCTACGATAGTAACCCGCCAAACCTATAAAACTGCGGATTTTTGGCACAGAAGTTGGCCTGCGCCAGTTCGTCACTGCTTCTATCTTGCTGGGATCCACAGCAATCCCATCTCCTGAAATAATGTGCCCCAGAAAGACAACTTTGTCAAGCCAAAACTCACACTTCGAAAGCTTGGCGAATAACTGTTCTGTCCTCAAAATCTGCAACACAGTTCTCAAATGTTCTGCATGCTCGGTACGGCTCTTAGAATAGATCAAGATATCGTCAATGAAAATAATCACAAACTCATCAAGAAAACGCTGAAAGATTCGGTTCATCAACCCCATAAAGACCGCTGGGGCGTTCGTCAAACCGAACGGCATGACAAGAAATTCAAAATGGCCATACCTCGTTCGAAACGCCGTCTTAGGGACATCCTCTTCACGAACTCTCATCTGGTGATACCCAGACCTCAAATCTATCTTCGAATAGATACATGAACCCTGAAATTGATCAAAAAGATCATCTATACGCGGTAAAGGATACCTGTTCTTAACTGTCGCCTGATTCAGTTGACGGTAGTCAATGTAGAGACACATAGAGGCATCTTTCTTTCTAACAAACAGAACAGGAGCACCCCAAGGCGATACACTGGGTCGGATGTATCCCCTGGCAATCAGGTCTTCCAACTACTCCTTCAGTTCCTTCAATTCGATCGGAGCCATTCTGTACGGAGCTTTTGAAATTGGTTGAGTACCTAACGTCAGTTCGATGCCAAATTCAATCTCACGAATAGGTGGTAATCCCGAAATCTCATCTGCAAACACATCAGGGAATTCCCTAACCACTGGTATATCGTTCAGCTCAGGGCTAAACTTCAGAATATCGATTGCATAAACAAGAAATCCTTCGGCTCCTCTCTGTAATAATCTGGTCATAGATAAGACAGATATCAAAGGAATTTTAGAACGAGAGACCTTACCAAAGAATATCCACTCTTCCGACATCTCTGGTCTGAAACGTACTATCTTTTGAAAACAATCTACTTTAGCCCTGTACTTAGTCAAAAAATCTATGCCAACTATGCAGTCAAAGTCAGACAACCCAAGTACAATACAGTCGAACTCGATCAAATTTCCTTCAAAACTCAAACCACAATTTCTAACGAAATTCTTCAAAACAATTCCTCCACCCAAATGTGATGTAACGGAAACTACAGCAGGCAAAGGCTCAATAGGCAAGGCATGCATCGACACAAATTTCTCAGATAAGAAAGAGTGAGAAGCACCTGTATCTATCAGAATAAATGTAGGATAACCAAAAATCTTACAGTTACCTGTAATCACATCATTCGGTGCAGCTTGAGCCTCATCTTCGTTCAGAGCAAACACTCTAGACTGAGGTCGAAAAGATTGATTCAAACTTTGATTACCTCCCTGATGATTCTGCTGTTGAGGTTGGAACGAGTGAACTACAGTCGATTGCCTCTGAGGCTGAGATGACTGTCGAGATGAATTTCCACTCTGAGTCTGGTCAGAACCCTTCTGAGGACACTATCTGGCATAATTTCTCGTCTGCTGGCAGATGTAGCAGTTCCCAAAGATTCCCCTACACTGGTCGCTGGAGTTTCGTCCTCCGCACTTGCTACACAAAGCTCTAGAAGATCCTGAACTCTGACCAGAACTGATGTAGTAGCCCGTAACCAAAATCAGTAATTAAGAATTAATCATAATTACTTGGGTAGAGTTCGGAAGCTCCGAAGGTGAGTTCGGAAGCTCCGATCTGGATCGGAAGCTCCGAACAGGATCGGAAGCTCCGATCGTTATTACGTCAGGCATGACGTGTGGCAAGATCGGAAGCTCCGATCAGGACCGGAAGCTCCGATTACCCCTATCCGGAGTCAACAAGTGATATTTTGACACATGGCAGATCAGGATCTTCGGAAGCTCCGATGGCAGGATCGGACGTTCCGATCGAGGTTCGGACGTTCCGATCGTTGTCTATAAATAGAAGGCCGAGGCTTCACTTTCATTTGCCAATTCCGAGTTCTCCTTTCCTTTCTAGTCCTTTTGGAGCTGTTTTAGTCTTCTTAGTCTTGGTCCGGAGGTCGGCGAGGCGTTCGGTAGTCGTAGCGGAGTTGTGCCCAAGTTCTGGAGGCATCGAAATCAAAGGGCTAACAATGGACGAAGGTATAGCTTTTGTTTCCTATAAATATTTAGGAGTATGCAATAGCTTAGTTAAGGCTTTTAGAGCACTTTAATGATAGTAGTATCATTTGGCAGTGTAGAGCAGACTATAGGCGTAGACCTAGAGTTGGTAGAGCTTGCACTGTTTTGAGGTACGAAAGTACTGTTCGAGATATCCTGACTGAGTATGCATGTATTATGTGACTGCATGATTTATATGCCATGATATTATGCTGCATTCATTTGCATCTTGTTGTATCTCTTTCGAGATGTCTGTTAGTAGGGTTGTACCCTATCCTGTTAGTGGATGGACTTCCATCGATTTGGGTCCGGCGTATCCACGGTTATCTCGGTATGGGAGCCACCTCCTGAAGCGACGGCACAGTGTGCTACATACCAGGGCCCGGTCTGTCTCTGTTATCTGATCCTTGACCTCGTGTCTATAGGGAGTTCACTTTGCATCCATGTATACTCATACTCTCGCTACTGAGCGTTCTATGCTCACGTCTCGTACTCTGTATTTTCTGGACACCCTATTCCATGGGGCAGGTTTGCGATTGGACGAGGAGGGTGGATCCAGGAGGGGCTAGTCAGTGGTTGGCCAGCTGGAGCTTCGTCTAGGTTTTATTACTGTTGTTTGGGTTTATACAGCTATTCGATTTGGTTGTATATTATTGGATAAATTACAGATTCCTTTACTTGGGATTGTATAATGTTTATGGTTTCCGCAGTTTTATTCTGATATCTGTTTTATTAAGTTAATTGCATGCCTAAGTTCTGTTTAGTAGGTGATCTGGGTAAGGGTCACTACAACTGAACTGTCTCGAACCACTCGAGCTTGAAGAACTGCTTCCAGACTTCTTGAACTGCTTTCCTTTGGGACGGAAATAGTTCTTCTTGCCACAACCACTGTTACCACCCTCATTCATCTGCGGCTGATTTTGATACTGACTCTGCTGTTGCTGTTGAGGCTGGTAATAATTCTCCCTCTTCCTTAACATTCCCGCTTCTGCCCCCTTGGCCTGATCCATCGCATCTGAAAAGTTATCTGGCCTCCCAGTATTCACCAGAATAAAGATGTCAGGGTGCAAACCGTTAATGAACTGGTCTGCTTTTGCCTCCTCATTGTTGGCAATATGCGGGGCGAACCTCAGTAAACTGTCAAATTTTGCAACATAGTCCTCGATGCTCATATTCCCTTGCTTCAAATTTGCAAAATTGGCACCTTTGTTTTTTCGATAGGAAACTGGGAAAAATCTTTTATAGAATTCAGATTTAAAAAGTGCCCAAGTGATTTCCGTACCTCTGTTCTCTTTGGCTTTCTTGGTTGTCATCCACCAACTTTTTGCCACTCCCTACAGTTGATGAATAACCAATCTAACCTTGTGGTCGTTAGAGTAGTCGAGCGAATCGAAGAGCTGGTCTATATCATCAAACCAACTCTCACAATCTACCGGATTCTCTTTCCCATTCAAATACGGTGGCCTGAAGGATTTGAATCTTCTCAGTAAGTCTTCCATAGGAGTGATCGTTTCATCCATCTGTACCACCGGAGGAGTCATAACCGGATGAGTTTCTGTAGTAGGAACAATCGGTGGAGTATTCATGTCTAGCCTTCTTCGAGTACCCATCTAAATTGACAGGGGTTAGAACACGGATAATTCAATTCACATCTCACCATTTCAGTGTTAAGAAACCTTTGGTCGTGTAACGCCCCGTTTTTATCTTAAATGAGTTTATTTGAGTTAATCGGAGATTACAGAGTTCACGAGCCGACTCAATTTTGATCAGGGTCTATTTTGCAAATTTTGGATTTTTCATGGAATAAAATGCAAATATCGGTTTTATTAGATATTTATAAGGGAAATGACTTGAATTATTCATTCATCATCTTCCCTTAGCCGCCTCCCCTCCATTGAAATGCTTTAAACGTTTCTCCAAGCTCCCAGATTTCAGTCCGAGCTCAATCCGGCCGTTGGAAATTATTTCGAAAGGCAGATTATCGATCACTACAGCGAGAGCTCCGTTATATTGTAAGTTCTTCTTTGATCGGATACATTCTAGTTTTTGGATGTTGTTAGAATCGTTTGAGATTCGAGTATGTTGTTCTCTACTGAGTTCTGATCGTTTATTATCTGTCGGTTTTGAATTAGAGCGACGCTCGGATTTGTTATGATTTTTGGAAGCCATTTTCGAAAATGTGGATTTTGAGATTGATGGGTTTGCTTTGTTTTGGTTGTCTTAGCATTGTTATGAGGTTATATCGCTATTGAACTGCTGTCTGCATTGTCGGGTTGTTCAGTTATAGCCGTTATGCCGTCGGTTTGAGTTTTGGAGATTTGAACCGTTTTTGAAGTTGTTGAACTTGTATTGTAAGTTGATCTTGGTTATTGATCTTGTATTTCATCTTGACAGATTCGTTTGGAGTTTGTCAAGCCAGAGTTAACAACATTTTGATCGTCAAGAGTTGGACGAATATCGGTAAAGAGTTTTACCTTGAACCGTTGTTGTTGTTTAGGTTCTATAGTTGTTGATACAATCTTTTGTTGTAGCTTTTCCGGAGTTGGATCTACGACATTGAAAGGTAAAAGCAGTCATCGTAGCGGGATAGCATACTCGGGACAGTTGGTTCTCGAGTTTCCATTTCAAATCACATATTTCATCAATACTTGTTCTAGCATGTGGAACATGTATTTTGGGTTATTATTTGAGTTGTTTATGTGGCTTATGTTTATGTTTCTGTTCTGCATTCATCTTGAGCCTACGTTGATTCAGCGGGCAGAACCGCCCTTTTTGCGTGGACGTTTGGGAACTATGATTGAGTGGCCTAGGTCGTAGTCGTATCGCCTAGTGCTAGCATACTCATTATGGTTGCTCAAAGTCTAGAGGAGCGAGATATGTGGCACCACCTCGATTGGGAGAGTCGGTGAGTCGTCACATGATCTCATCCTCGGGATCCCAAAAGCACAGCAGCAATCCTTTGTTTATCAGACTTGATATCCCGGTTTAAAGACATGCATTTCATTACGTTGTTATTGATTGTGTTGTTGTCTTGAAAGCATGGTTATTGTTGTATTACTTGATATGTTGCTTTTTCTGGGATTATCATTCTCACCGGTTATCCGGCTGTTGCTTTGTTTTTTTTATGTGTACTTGGCAACAGGAAGGGCAGGATCAAGTCAGCATAGACCTGGTTAGCGTCCAGAGCAAGAGATAGAAGTGAGACTCGTTTAAAAGTCGAATCAGCATGTCAACCTAGTTATGTTTTGCGAACATGTTTAGTTATTCGAACTTCTCGTAATTGTTTTGTAAACAAGAATCGATGTAGGTACTACCGTATTGAATGTTTCTCTTCCCTAAACCTTTCATGTATTGTTTTGGCATGTCAAATACTCTTAATGCAAGTGTTTAGATTTTGATTGGGTAAATTTCAGTGCTTTCACTTTTCTGGGCGAGGGGACGGCGCGGGCGAGCATTTGTTGGCGCGGGCGCGCGGCCTCCTGGCCAGGTTTGGGCGCGGGCGCTCTTATTTAGAGCGCGGGCACGCTAGTCTTTGCGCAGCATAAGCGCGGGCGCGCTGGTATTTGCGGGGCTTAGGCGCGGGCGCGCGAGCCTCCTTTTAAAAAAAATTAAAAAATAAATTATTGGTTTTTTGTTTACATATCGCTTGCTTCTCTGATTTTAGTGGATTAGAAACGAGGTCTCACATTAAGTGGTATCAGAGAGTTAAGATTCTTGGTCGAACTAGAGTGAGCGGGTAGATCGAGTCTGCGTGTATTGACTCCTCGCATGTGTTTGAATTATTTTAACTGTGTACTTAATTCCATGCGAGCATGCTTTATTATTGAGAATTATTGAATTACATGGTTATGTGATTTAATTTATAAAGCATGATCTACTTGAGATATAACTGTTTCTGTTACCGACTGGTATCCGGTATTCCAAGCGGTTGTAAGGGCACTGATTGTAGCGATTGAGATATCTCGTGTCCTAACCTTTGATTATCAGATGGGTCCTCGTCGAGTGATAAACAGAAACACACCGCCAGTTATCCCTACGACTGAGCAGGCTAGCACTGAAGTTGATCAGTTGGATGCTTCAGCAACGCCTATGGAAACCTTGCTGAAGAGGTTTCAGTCGTTCAATCCGCCGTTATTGATGGGCTCAGAAAATCCAGTTGACTGCGAGAGTTGGTTGGATGATATTGATCAGCTGTTCGATTCCATTGATTACACAGATGACCGCAGAATCAGGTTAGTCATTCATCAGCTACGTGGGGTTGCTAAGAGCTGGTGGATCATGACAAAGAAAGCAATGGAGAGTAGAGGTACGGAAGTTACTTGGACTCTTTTTAAATCTGAGTTTTATAAGCGGTTTTTCCCTATCTCGTATCGCAAAGATAAGGGAGCAGAGTTTGCCAATCTAAGGCAAGGGAATCTGAACATTGAAGACTACGTGGCTAAGTTCGATAGTCTGTTGCGTTTTGCACCGCTAATTGCCGGAGATGAAGAAGCTAAGGCAGATCAGTTCATCAATGGTTTGAACCCCGACGTCTTCACGTTGGTAAACACCAACAGGCCTAACAACTTTGCGGATGCTATGAATTACGCAAAGGGAGCGGAAGCAGGCTTGTGGAGGCAAAGAGGTAACCAGGTAGCACCTCAGCAACAGAGACAGTATCAGAACCCACCATCTCAGTATCAGAATCAGCAACCGCAGCATCAAAACCAGCAGCAAAGGTATGAAGGTGGAAACAGTGGGGCAAACAGGAAAGATCAGTACAAAGCAAGAGGTAAACAGTTCAAGAGGCAGGGGAACAGTTCTTCGAGTTCCAGTGGTTCGAAGCAATTCGGTTCCGGACAGAGTTCTGGATCTTCAACCTTGTACTGCAGCAAGTGTGGGGGAAGACACTCACCGGATCAGTGTGTGGGAGTCTTCGGTAATTGTAACACATGTCAGCAACTGGGACACTTCTCTAAAGTGTGCCCTCAACGTAATAGAGATAGAGCTCAGAGTGCGAGTTCGTCTAGACCTGCAGCTCAGCTGGAGAGGCAGTCGTCTGCAGTGCACTCTTTCCAACCTCAGCAACAGTAGAACAGACAGGGAGGTAGCACTAGTGCGAACCAGCCTCCGAGACAGCAAGCACGAGTCTTTGCTCTGACAGAGGATCAGGCTCAAGCAGCACCTGATGATGTTATAGCAGGTAACTGTTCGATTTTAGGTTATTCTGCTTATGTCTTGATAGATACAGGTGTTTCCCATTCCTTTATCTCTGAGAAATTTGTGTTATTGCATGCTTTGCCAACTGAATTGTTGCCTACAGTAGTAGCTGTTACTTCACCTTTGGGTGGAGGAATTGTTTCTGTCAGACTAGTCAGGAACTGTGAACTTTGTTTTGAGGGAAAGTTGTTAGAATTCGACTGTATTGTGCTTGGGTTGTCAGATTTTGATTGTATTGTCGGTATAGATTCTTTGACCAAGTACAGGGCAACAGTTGATTGTTTTCTGAAGGTTGTCAGGTACAGACCTGAATTGGCAGACGAGTGGAAATTCTTTGGTAAGGGTTCTCGATCTAGAATTCCTTTGATTTAAGTGTTATCTATGACTCGTTTGTTACAGAGAGGTGCAGAAGGATTTTTGGTTTATGCGGTTGATGTACTGAAATCTAGCCCAGCTTTGGTTGACTTACCAGTGGTTAGAGATTTTGCTGATGTGTTTCCGGAAGATGTTCCTGGATTTCCACCCATTCGAGAGGTTGAATTCAGCATTGACTTAGTGCCAGGTACTCAACCTATTTCAAAAGCTCCTTATTGTATGGCACTTATTGAATTGAGAGAGTTGAAGGAGCAGCTTGAGGATTTGATTGCCAAGGGATACATCAGGCCTAGTGTATCGCCTTGGGGTGCTCCTGTGCTTTTTGTTAGGAAGAAGGATGGTTCTATGCGGCTTTGTATCGACTACCGCCAATTGAATCAGGCTACAGTTAAGAACAGGTATCCTTTACCCCGAATAGATGACCTTTTTGATCAACTGCAGGGTTCTTCTGTCTACTCTAAGATTGATCTGAGGTCAGGTTATCACCAGTTGAGACTGCGAGAGGAAGACGTTCCTAAGACCGCATTCAGAACGAGGCATGGTCATTTTGAGTTTATAGTCATGCCGTTCGGTTTGACTAACGCTCCAGCGGTTTTTATGGGTTTGATGAACCGTATCTTTCAGCGTTTTTTAAATGAGTTCGTCATTATCTTTATCGATGATAGTCTTATCTACTCGAAGAACCGTACTGACCATGCAGAGCACTTGAGGACCGTACTCCAGATTTTACGAGCTGAGAAGTTGTTTGCCAAGCTGTCTAAGTGTGAATTCTGGTTAGATCGAGTTGTCTTTCTCGGTCATATTATTTCTGAAGATGGGATTTCTGTCGATCCCAGCAAGATTGAAGCGGTTATGAATTGGCCTAGACCTACTTCAGTGCCGGAGATCCGAAGCTTCATGGGTTTAGCTGGTTATTACCGTCGTTTCATCGAGGGTTTCTCGTCTATTGCCAAGCCTATTACCCAGATGACTCAAAAGAATGCGCCTTTTGTCTGGACTGCAGATTGTGAGGCTAGCTTTGTTGATCTGAAGAGGAGACTGACCAATGCTCCAATTCTTTCTATTCCGAAGGGTACTGGAGGTTTCACAGTCTATTGTGATGCTTCTAACCGAGGCTTGGGTTGTGTTCTTATGCAGCATAAGCATGTGATAGCGTATGCATCGAGACAGCTAAAACCGCACGAGACTCGTTATCCGATTCATGATATTGAACTAGCTGCGATCGTCTTTGCTCTGAAGATCTAGCGGCACTATCTTTATGGTGAGTCTTTCGAGATCTTTTCTGACCATAAGAGCCTTAAGTACTTGTTTTCACAGGCAGAGATGAATATGAGACAGAGAAGATGGTTAGACCTGTTGAAGGATTTCGACTGTGAAATCAAGTATTAACCGGGGAAGTCGAATGCAGTTGCAGATGCCTTGAGCCAAAAGCTTTGTTCCTTATCTCTTTCTACTATTGGTGTTTCTCAGTTGATCGATGATTGTTGCACTTATGGTTTAGAGTTTGAAATAGATATGGAGACTATCAGAGTGTTTGCTATTCAAGCCGAACCAGAGTTGTTTGTTGCAATCAGAGAAGCATAGAAGTCTGAGCCGAGCATTTAGGTTTCAGTAGAGAAAGTCAGATCTGGGCATCAGTCTGAATTCCAGGTTAGAGATGATGTACTGTATATCAATAACCGTATTGTTGTGCCTGATATTTCGGAGTTGAGGCAGCGTATTCTTCGAGAGGCTCATTGCAGTCGGTTTAGTATTCATCCTGGAGGTCGTAAGATGTACAACGATCTGAAGATTCAGTTTTGGTGGAAGAGAATGAAGAGCGACGTAGCGAGGTTTGTATCTCGGTGTTTGAATTGTCAGCAGGTGAAAGCAGAACGGAAGCGACCAGGAGGTCTGTTGCACAGTCTATCTGTTCCTGAATGGAAGTGGGATCACATTTCCATGGATTTCGTCACGAAGCTACCATGATCCGTTCGAGGATGCGATGCCATTTGGGTAGTGATCGACCGATTGACGAAGTCTGCGTGTTTTATTCCGTACAGGATGACGTATCGTCATGATCAGATGGCTGAGTTGTATGTTAGCAATGTTGTGAGACTGCATGGTGTGCCGAAGTCGATGGTTTCAGACAGAGATCCTAGATTCACTTCTCACTTCTGGCACAGTCTTCAGGGGGCACTTGGTACTCGATTGCATCTGAGTACAGCTTATCATCCTCAGACCGATGGACAGTCAGAGCGGACTATCCAGACATTAGAGGATATGCTGCGAGCGGTAGTGCTAGACTTTGGCACTAGTTGGCAGGATTCTTTGCCTCTTGTCGAGTTTTCTTACAACAACAGCTTCCAAGCGAGTATCGGTATTGCGCCTTTTGAGGCTTTGTATGGTAGAAAGTGCCGATCTCCGTTGTTTTGGGATGAATTGTCCGAGTCACCAGATTTGGGACCGGAGATGCTTAGAGATATGGCAGAGCAGGTTAAGATCATTCAGACTAGAATGAAGTCAGCTCAAGATAGACAGGCAAAGTATGCGAATGTCAGGCGTAGACCTCTGAGTTTTGATCAGGGAGACCGATTCTTTCTGAAGATTTCACCTTTCAGAGGCACTGTCAGATTCGGTAAGAGAGGAAAGTTATCTCCGAGATTCATCGGGCCGTACGAGATTCTCGAGAAGATAGGCGATCTTGTCTACAGACTTGCACTTCCTCCGTCTTTATCTGGTATTCACGACGTTTTTCACGTCTCTATGCTGCGAAATTATTAACCAGATATTTCTCATATCCTTCAGCCTGACGAAGCCGAGTTAGACGAGACTCTGAGCTACTTTGAGCGACCGATTCAGATCCTTGATCGGAAGGAGAAACAACTCAGAACCAAGTCGATCCCATTAGTGAAAGTGCAGTGGAGCCATCACGGCGTCGAGGAAGCGACTTGGGAGACAGAATCTGACATGAGACAGCGATTTCCGGAGTTATTCGGATGACGTGAGTTCTTCTTACTGTCTTTAGTTCTTTATTCTATCTTATGAGTTGTGGTTCTTGTTGATTTCGAGGACGAAATTTCTTCTTAGTGGGGGAGAATTGTAACACCCCGTTTTTATCTTAAATGAGTTTATTTGAGTTAATCGGAGATTACAGAGTTCACGAGCCGACTCGATTTTGATCAGGGTCTATTTTGCAAATTTTGGATTTTTCAAGGACTAAAACGCAAATATCGGTTTTATTAGATATTTATAAGGGAAATGGATTGTATTATTCATTCATCACCTTTCCTTAGCCGCCTCCCCTCCATTGAAATGCTTTAAATGTTTCTCCAAGCTCCCAGATTTCAGTCCGAGCTCGATCCGGCCGTTGGAAATTATTTCGGAAGGCAGATTATCGATCACTACAGCGAGAGCTCCGTTATATTGTAAGTTCTTCTTTGATCGGATACATTCTAGTTTTTGGATGTTGTTAGAATCGTTCGAGATTCGAGTATGTTGTTCTCTACAGAGTTCTGATCGTTTATTATTTGTCGGTTTTGAATTAGAGCGACGTTCGGATTTGTTATGATTTTTGGAAGCCATTTTCGAAAATGTGGATTTTGAGATTTTGGTTGTCTTAGCATTGTTATGAGGTTATATCGCTATTGAACTGCTGTCTGCATTGTCGGGTTGTTCAGTTATACCCGTTATGCCGTCGGTTTGAGTTTTGGAGATTTGAACCGTTTTTGAAGTTGTTGAACTTGTATTGTAAGTTGATCTTGGTTATTGATCTTGTATTTCATCTGGACAGATTCGTTTGGAGTTTGTAAAGCCAGAGTTAACAACATTTTGATCATCAAGAGTTGGACGAATATCGGTAAAGAGTTTTACCTTGAACCGTTGTTGTTGTTTAGGTTGTATAGTTGTTGATACAATCTTTTGTTGTAGCTTTTCCGGAGTTGGATCTACGACATTGAAAGGTAAAAGCAGTCATCGTAGCGGCATAGCATACTCGGGACAGTTGGTTCTCGAGTTTCCCTTTCAAATCACATATTGCATCAATACTTGTTCTAGCATGTGGAACATGTATTTTGGGTTGTTATTTGAGTTGTTTATGTGGCTTATGTTTATGTTTCTATTCTGCATTCATCTTGAGCCTACGTTGATTCAGCGGGCAGAACCGCCCTTTTTGTGTGGACGTTTGGGAACTATGATTGAGTGGCCTAGGTCGTAGTCGTATCGCCTAGTGCTAGCATACTCATTATGGTTGCTCAAAGTCTATAGGAGCGAGATATGTGGCACCACCTCGATTGGGAGAGTCGGTGAGTCGTCACATGATCTCATCCTCGGGATCCCAAAAGCACAACAGAAATCCTTTGTTTATCAGACTTGATATCCCGGTTTAAAGAAATGCATTTCATTACGTTGTTATTGATTGTGTTGTTGTCTTGAAAGCATGGTTATTGTTGTATTACTTGATATGTTGCTTTTTCTGGGATTATCATTCTCACCAGTTATCCGGTTGTTGCTTTGTTTTTTTTATGTGTACTTGGCAACAGGAAGGGCAGGATCAAGTCAGCATAGACCTGGTTAGCGTCCAGAGAAAGAGATAGAAGTGAGACTCGTTTAGAAGTCGAATCAGCATGTCAACCTAGTTATGTTTTGCGAACATGTTTAGTTATTCGAACTTCTCGTAATTGTTTTGTAAACAAGAATCGATGTAGGTACTACCGTATTGAATGTTTCTCTTCCCTAAACCTTTCTTGTATTGTTTTGGCATGTCAAATACTCTTAATGCAAGTGTTTAGGTTTTGATTGGGTAAATTTCAGTGCTTTCATTTTTCTGGGCGAGGGGACGGCGCGGGCGCGCGGCCTCCTTGCGAGGTTTGGGCGCGGGCGCTCTTATTTAGAGCGCGGGCGCGCTAGTTTTTGCGCAGCATAAGCTCGGGCACGCTGCTTTAGGCGCGGGCATGCTAGTATTTGCGGGGCTTAGGCGCGGGCGCGCTGATGTCAGCGCGGGCGCGCGAGCTTCCTTTTAAAAAAAAAATAAATAAATAAATTATTGGTTTCTTGTTTACATATCGCTTGCTTCTCTGATTTTAGTGGATTAGAAACGAGGTCTCACAGGTCGTCTTTCCAATACGATAGATGGAACTCAGATCAATGCATGAATACAGTTCATATCTCAATCAAATCATGCTTTAACAATTTGAATCTCCAAGTCACGTAATTCTAATAAATTTTCAATCCATAAAGCATGCTCGCATATTCTGTAATCATAGAATTAATCAATCACATGCGAGAAATCCAGGTCAAGCGGACTCCGTCTACTCCGCTCAGTTCTAGAACAAAATCAAGGAACTTATCTCTCTGGTACCACTTAATGTGAGGCCTAGATTCTAATCATGCAATCTCAGGGTAATTAAATTTATCAACTCAATTAAAAGAATAGGATTAAAGAATTCAAAATTATTATTATTTTTTAAAAGGCGGTGCTCGCTCGATCGGTAAAATCTTACCGATCGAGCGGGCCAAAGATTCCAGTTCTCTGTCCAAGAATCAGGACCCCTCGCTCGATCAATAAAATCTTACCGATCGAGCGAGCATAAAATTCACATACACTGCCTCGCTACTAATGTGCTCGCTCGATCTGCAAGAATTCGCCGATCGAGCGAGACCCTCTGCCCAGAAAAATTCTGGTTTTCATCTCCAATTTCCAATTCCATTCAATCCACAATAACAACATCAAGATCCCATTCAACAAGATACAACATATATGTAATGAGTTATACAAACCTCACAAAGTAAAGCATGCATAATAAGGTCCATCTAGTTCGGACTTATTCAATACAAAAAGGAGTTCAATTACAAAGTGACTCCTAACATCCAAGGCTCACTCTATTCTCTCAATCCTCTAGCCATGTTGTCTCTGATTCGTTCCTGCCCCACCTGTTGCCAAGTACACATACAAACAAAGACAACAGCTGGATAATCCGGTGAGAATAATATTCCTAGTAAAAGAGACTGACATGCAATCAAATAAACATATCAAGTCATATAAAAACTCGTTCCCCATATAATCAAATAATCCAATCAAGTACTGTATTTAAAATGATATGCATGTCTTTAAACTTCTGGATTATCAGATTTAGACAATCAATGAATTTCTTCCATTCTTTCTTTCTTCGGTTTGGGATCCCAAGGCTAAAACATCCACAATAACACCGACTCTCCTCTCGAGGTGGACATGGCATGCTTTAATCCTCTAGACTCAAGAGCATTATAGTGAGCTACTCGACAAGGTAGTAAATTGCCTACCAAGCTACTCGACTACAATCCCTAGATCGTATAATTCAAATTGAACAAATAAAGGCTCAATATGAATGCAATGTAATCTAATGCACTCAATATAAATTCAATCATATAATCAAATAAGAAATCAAAACATGCAATATGTGATTTCTTCTAGGACACTCGAGTGAATCCTGATTCGAGTTAATTGTCTCATTCCATTACGAAGTCGTCTTATACCTCTTCTTTGTCGTTCCAAACTTCAATCTGAAAACAACAATTCTCAATTCAAAAACTATCCAATCCAGTTCATTAATCGATATAGAAAGACATCGATACTATACTGGCTCAACTCTTCCAAACTTGCCAAAAGCTGCAACTCTAGCAACTTCAAGGACTCCCAATCAATCTATCAGAAGAAGTCACGGATCAAAATCGATATCAAAACTCAATCAAAACTCAATACGATCAAAATATCGAAACGATATCCAAAACTCAAACTGACGGCATAACGACTATAAACTGACCATTCCGTATATGCAGACAGCAAAACAACAACTCAACATACTCATTCCAATCCTCAAACATCAAACCCAACACAAAATCGACACATCTCAAAATCATCATTTTTGAAAATGACAAGAAAAATCATAACAATTCCGATTGTCGTTAGATCTTCGAACCGTCTTAGATAAACGATCACTGCTAACTCATAATCATCCTCTCCGAATATAAACAAATTTTGACAACATCAATTAATTCAAACTTCTCAGAATTAAGATAAACTTACTTTCAAACGGAGCACTCGTCGCTGTGATCGCAGATATCAAGTCAGAAATCAATTCTATCGGACAGATCGAGCTAGAAAAGAAATCACAAAACCTTAAAAGCTTTCTCACGCCTTCCATGGCTGTAAACGAGTTGGAGGAAGAAGATGGAATGAAAAAGAATGACTAAGTCAAGTAGATAATATAACAAATCCCAAATTTGCATTTAAGTCCCAAAAATTTCCGAAAATTACAAAAAGGTCCCTGATTAATAAAAAGTCCGGTCTCGAATTCTAAAATCACCGAATATCTTAAATAACATCAATTAAGATAAAAACGGGGCGTTACAATTCTCCCCCTCTAAAAAAAGATTTCGTCCTCGAAATCATCGATATCAACTCATAAGAAGATAATTAAGAATGCAAGAACAGAATTAAAACTCACATCAGACGAATAACTCAGGAAATATCTGTCTCATGTCAGATTCTGTCTCCCAAGTCGCTTCTTCGACTCCGTGACGACTCCACTAAACTTTCACCAAAGGAATCGTTTTGGTTCTGAGTTGTTTCTCCTTTATGTCAAGGATCTGAATCTGTATTTCGAAATAACTCAGAGTTTCATCAAGTTTGGCTTCGTCAGGCTGAAGTACATGAGAAGGATCGGGATGGTATTTCCTCAACATCAAGACGTGAAAGACGTCGTGAATACCAGATAAAGAAGGAGGAAGTGCTAATCGGTAGGCTAGATCGCCTATCTTCTGTAAAATTTCGTACGGACCGATGAATCTCGGTGACAACTTTCCTCTTTTCCCAAATCTAACAGTACCTCAAAACGGAGAAATCTTCAAGAATACACGGTCTCCCTAATCAAAAGATAGAGGTCTACGTCTGATATTCGCATACTTTGCTTGTCGGTCCTGAGCAGTCTTCATTCTCAGTCGAATAATCTTCACCTGCTCAGCCATATCATGAATCATATCTGGTCCCAAGTCTGGGGACTCAGATATCTCATCCCAGTACAGAGGAGATCTGCACTTTTTTTCGTACAACGCTTCAAAGGGTGTCATTCCTATACTCATCTGGAAGCTATTGTTGTACGAAAAATCAACGAGAGGCAATGAATCTTGCCAAGTAGTGCCAAAGTCAAGCACCACTACTCGTAACGTATCCTCCAGAGTCTGAATCGTCCGTTCTGATTGACCGTCGGTCTGAGGATGGTATGTTGTACTCAAGTGCAATATAGTACCAAGAGCTCTTGCAGACTGTGCTAGAAGTGAGAAGTAAATCGAGGATCTCGGCACACCGTGCAATCTGACGATCTCTGGTCGTGTCGATAAGTCATCCAATACGGAATGAAACTAGCAGACTTTGTCAACCTATCAATCACAACCCAAGTAGCATCACAACCCCGAACAGACCGGGGTAGTTTCGTGACGAAGTCCATCGAGATATGATCCCACTTACATTCCGAAATAGACAAACTGTGCAGAAGACCTCCCGGCCTTTTTCTCTCGGCTTTCACTTGCTGACAGTTCAGACATCGGGAAACAAACCTCGCAACATCACTCTTCATCTTCTTCCACCAAAACTGACTCTTCAGGTCGTTATACATCTTTCGGCCTCCGGGATGAACACTGAACCGACTGCAATGCGCCTCTCTTAGAATACGCTGTCTTAACTCATCAATCTCAGGCACAACAATACGGCTATTCACAAACAAAACATCATCCCTGACCTGGAACTCAGACTGGTGTCCTGATCTCACTTTCTCTATCGACTTTTGAATACTCTCATCTGATTTCTGTGATTCTCTGATCGACACAAACAACTCTAGCTCGGCCTGAATCGCACAAACTCTTATCGAATTTCTATCTAACTCAAACTCCAACCCAGAAGTGCAACAGTCGTCGATTAAACGAGAAACACCGATCGTCGAAAAAGATAAAGAGCAAAGCTTACGACTCAAAGCATCGGCAGCTGCATTCGACTTCCCCGGGTAGTACTTAATCTCGCAGTCGAAGTCGTTCAATAAATCTAGCCATCTTCTCTGCCTCATATTCAACTCAGACTGTGAAAATAAATACTTCAGACTCTTATGATCCGAAAAGATCTCAAAAGACTCATCGTACAAGGAGTGACGCCAAATCTTCAAGGAAAAAACAATAGTAGAAAGTTCAAGATCATGAACCGGTTAGCGAGTCTCGTGCGGTTTCAGCTGCCTCGAGGCATATGCTATCAAACCACTGCCTTCTTAGGGACATCCTGTTGGAGAACGGCGATCAGATCAATCAGAATTGATACCCGGTGCAGCGGAAGTTTAAAATTTTTTATATGGAACGATTCCATAATGGGTATCAAAACTTTACGATTAAATTGTGTGTGTAAAATTAAATAACAATTATAAATTTTTACCTCCAATCTCGAATCGAGATTATGGACACCAACAGATTACTCTGCTCTTGTTGTATATCCCTGGAACTGATGGACGAACTGTTCTTCAATCAGGTCCACGAACAGAGATTTAATCCCTCTGATAGATTGCACTAGAAAATCTATCAGAAGTTTCTACGAAGAGAATTAACGAATTTGATCCGTTAAACCAGACTAGAAATTCAAAATTCACAGGCTGGAATTTTCGACAGAGAGAGGGAGGGGGCAGCGGCCACTGTGTAAAAACAGCTAGGGTTTTCAAAAATATTTTGTGACCTCTGTTGTGTAATTTCTGTACTGCAATAACTTATTTATAATGTGGGCTGCTAACAGCTTAGGGCCCATTAGTCATAAGTTCAAGCCTGACAAGCAAAGCCCGCATGTTCAGAAATTAATATAAAATTCATCGTGACTCAGATTGATAAACCAATTTCACCAATGTTCACAGAAACCATTTCTGCATCTTTTAGAGTCAAGATAAATTTTCTGAATCTGAATTAAGTGATTTCCAAAAATGCCCATCCCTATGTCATTTTAGGAAATCTTACTCCTCTACTCTTAAATAAGAAGTCCCACTTCTTTGTTCATTAAATTTAACTCTTTAAATTTAACTATCTCAACGGGGATTAAAAATCCATTACTCTGTGTGACCCTCAATGGTTCAGGGATACAGCTAGCCATGGGCTCACAACTCTTTGTGACTCGGAACAACAATTTCCGACTTGCCCATCGAATCATGGTAAGAGCGCCTAGCAACATCGCCCCATGATTCCCTAGGTATCACTGATAGTGCCTGCAAGAACCAATAGATTTTGGTTAGCGTACAGTACGTTCCCTTCATCCATATATCCCGATCGAATCAACAACCATTGGTAAATCGAGAGTCGTTCGAGATTCGATAACTATGCAATGCATCTTGAAGATCAAATAGTGACATCGCATGTGCTACTAATAAACCATTTCTTAAAACACATCATGTACTCTAGCCAGAGATTCGTCACACTAATATCTCCTCAGATTGCATAGGATATCCACACTCGCAAGTATGTGGTGAATCCTTGACAACAAAGCATCGACTCCTATATGTGTTGTAACTGTACCCAATCCCAACACCTGATGACCCCAATAGAGTCGGTAAATGAGTCAAAGAACAGTACTAGCATATAGAGTCTCAATGATGTTTCAAGTAGTAAGGACTAATGGTGTACAACCAAAACCGCGGACTTTATCCACTCGATAAGTGATAACCACTTTGAAAGTCCGGATAGGCTAGTTCGATCATTCATCGTATGAATATCCATTTGCATGCTTTGAACATCTCTATGTTCCATACCAATGAAACGTGGTACTCGGCATCGCAAATGCTAGTCTCAATCTCGAGCGATCCTTATCCTTATTAACGGACGGCTCAATCGACTAGGAACCATTTAGAATATACAGTGACTATAAGATGTGTTTCATGATAGACATCCCCATGTACTACCACATCTTACATACACTATAGTATATTCAAGGTCTTTATCAAAACAACAATAGTATATCACAATATAACAATATGAAGAAAGATAAAGTCATTGCCATTAATAAAAGTGTAAATTATATTAAACAAAAGATTGTTTATACAAAGAGTCATCAAAGCCCTTAGCCACAAGTTGGCTCACCGGGCACCCACTCTTTCAATCTCCCACTTGCCCTAAAGCCAACTAGTCATACTACGTAGACCCATTGCTTCGTGATGTTTGTCAAATAATGGTCCTGGCAAGGGCTTAGTAAGTGGATCAGCGATATTATCTGCAGAGGCCACTCTTTCGACAGTGATGTCTCCTCTTTCCACGATCTCCCGGATGATGTGGTATTTCCTCAGTACGTGTTTGGATCTTTGATGAGACCTTGGTTCCTTTGCCTGAGCAATGGCACCCGTGTTTTCACAGTACACCGGGACTGGACCAACAACTTCCGGAATGACGCCCAACTCTTGGACGAAATTCCTCATCCAAACGGCCTCTTTAGCAGCAGCTGATGCTGCAATGTATTCTGCCTCAGTGGTGGAATCCGCTGTGGTGTCCTGCTTGGAACTCTTCCAAGAGACAGCACCGCCATTGAGCATGAACACAAATCCAGAGGTTAAGTTCGAGTCATCCACGTCACTTTGGAAGCTAGAGTCGGTATAGCCTTCCAATTTTAGTTCTCTTCCTCCATATACCATGAACATATTCTTAGTACTTCGTAAGTACTTAAGAATGTCCTTCGCGGCTTTCCAATGCATTTGACCGGGATTAGCTTGATATCTGCTCGTGACACTCAGAGAAAATGCTACATCCGGTCTGGTAGATATCATCCCATACATGATACTACCTATGGCTGACGCATATGGTACATGTTTCATTTGAAAGAGTGGGTGCCCGGTGAGCCAACTTATTGCTAAGGGCTTTGATGACTCTTTGTATAAACAATCTTTTGTTTAATATAATTTACACTTTTATTAATGGCAATGACTTTATCTTTCTTCATATTATTATAT
The DNA here is from genome assembly GCF_033568475.1 of Henckelia pumila. Lineage (NCBI taxonomy): Eukaryota > Viridiplantae > Streptophyta > Magnoliopsida > Lamiales > Gesneriaceae > Henckelia > Henckelia pumila. Next base: position 35,292,869 of record NC_133120.1, on the reverse strand, counting down.
TGTGATATACTATTGTTGTTTTGATAAAGACCTTGAATTTACTATAGTGTATGTAAGATGTGGTAGTACATGGGGATGACTATCATGAAACACATCTTATAGTCACTGTATATTCTAAACCGTTCCTAGTCGATTGAGCCTTCCGTTAATAAGGATAAGGATCGCTCGAGATTGAGACTAGCATTTGCGATGCCGAGTACCACGTTTCATTGGTATGGAACATAGAGATGTTCAAAGCATGCAAATGGATATTCATACGATGAATGATCGAACTACCCTATCCGGACTTTCCAAGTGGTTATCACTTATCGAGTGGATAAAGTCCGCGGTTTTGGTTGTACACCATTAGTCCTCACTACTTGAAACATCATTGAGACTCTATATGCTAGTACTGTGCTTTGACTCGTTTACCGACTCTATTGGGGTCATCAGGTGTCGGTATTGGGTACAGTTACGACACATATAGGAGTCGATGCTTTGTTGTCAATGATTCACCACATACTTGCGAGTGTGGATATCCTATGCAATCTGAGGAGATATTAGTGTGACGAATCTCTGGCCAGAGTACATGATGTGGTTTAAGAAATGGTTTCTTAGTAGCACATGCGATGTCACTATTTGATCTTCAAGATGTATTGCATAGTTATCGAATCTCGAACGACTCTCGATTTACCAATGGTTGTTGATTCGATCGAGATATATGGATGAAGGGACCGTACTGTACGCTAACCAAAATCTATTGGTTCTTGCAGGCACTATCAGTGATACCTAGGGAATCATGGGGCGATGTTGCTAGGCGTTCTTACCATGATTCGATGGGCAAGTCGGAAATTGTTGTTCCGAGTCACAAGGAGTTGTGAGCCCACGGCTAGCTGTATCCCTGAACCATTGAGAGTCACACAGAGTAATGGATTTTTAATCCCCGTTGAGATAGTTAAATTTAAAGAGTTAAATTTAATGAACAAAGAAGTGGGACTTCTTATTTAAGAGTAGAGGAGTAGGATTTTCTAAAATGACATAGGGATGGGCATTTTTGGAAATCACTGAATTCGGATTCAAAAAATTTATCTTGACTTTAAAAGATGCAGAAATGGTTTCTGTGCAAATTGGTGAAATTGGTTTATCAATCTGAGTCACGATGGATTTTATATTAATTTCATAACATGCGGGCTTTGCTTGTCAGGCTTGAACTTATGACTAATGGACCCTAAGCTGTTAGCAGCCCACATTATAAATAAGTTATTGCAGTACATAAATTACACAACAAATGTCACAATTTTCGAAAACCTAGTTGTTTTTCTCTCTAAAGTGGCCGCCCTCTCCCTCTCTACTCGGGAAAAATCCAGCCTGTGAATTTTGAATTTGCTGTCTGGTTTTAACGGATCAAATTCGTTAATTCTCTTCGTAGAAACTTCTGATAGATTTTCTAGTGCAATCTATCAGAGGGATTAAATCTCTGTTCGTGGACCTGATTGAAGAACAGTTCGTCCATCAGTTCCAGGGATATACAACAAGAGCAGAGTAATCTGTTGGTGTCCATAATCTCGATTCGAGATTGGAGGTAAAAATTTATAATTGTTATTTAATTTTTACACACACAATTTAATCGTAAAGTTTTGATACCCATTATGGAATCGTTCCATATAAAAAAATTTTAAACTTCCGCTGCACCGGGTATCAATTCTTATTGATCTGATCACCGTTCACCAACAGTGGTATCAGAGCCAGGTTGCTCAGATCAAGCGATTAAATTAATCGATTGTACAAAAAATTTTAATCCTCGGTTTTGAAACAAAATAAATTTTTTTTTAATAAATAAAATTTTTTCGGGCAAAACACGGGCAGCGATTGGATCGCTGCCCGGGGGGCTGCGAGGGTCGCTGCCCTGGGCAGCGCCGCAGCGCTAGGCGCTGCGCAGGGCAGCGACGGGCTGCCCGGGAGCGTCCTGGGCGGCCCGCGAAAATTAATTTTTAATTTTAAAATTAAAATTTTAATATGTTAAAATTCTATTTTTGGTCCGATCGAAAATTGTTTTTGATTGGTCCACGAGACGTCGGATTGAATTGTTCGAGTCCGAAAATTTTAAAATTGATTTTTGGATAAATTTGAATTTTTGGAAAATTTATAGATTTTATCCGTTAAATCAGATTTTATGAAATTAATTATTTTTGGTACAATTGATGATAAGATATGATCTTATGGAAATATTGAGTAAAATATGATTTTATGCATAAAATTGGATTTTATATGTAAAATATGATTTTATTTGATAAAAAGATAAAATATGATTTTGTACGTAAAATAAGATTTTATATATGGAATATGATTTTATCCTTTTAAATTTAAATTGCCATTGCATGTTATCCAATAAATTAATTTTGAATTAAATATTATTGGATAAGGATGATCGATTGCCATGACCAATTTTATAGGTGTATGTTAGGAATTTACATTTGTTTTTATTGTTGTTGGATTTATTAATGGGCCTGGTTTATGGCCCAATATGAATTGTCATATGTAATAAAAATGGGTCTGGTTTATGGCCCGTTCCCAACCCTTAAAATGTATCCCCTACTTGTCATAGTTATTTATTGTAAATACATTAGACTTAGTGAGAGATGAAGATTTAAAGACGGAGGTGGGCCCTGCTGACAATAAAGACTGAAGAAATGTAAATTGGAAGTTCAATGTAATAGGATTGCATTGCATACCTGCATATTACCTAGGATTGGACTTAGACTCGTGATTGGCAACCACGGGTCGATTAGAAATGGAATCGATCATCCTATATAATATATGATATTATAGTTGTATGCATGTTTTAGACAAAATTGTATGAATCCCGCAAGCATACAAATTTTAAAATGATGAGACAAATTTTTAAAATTAAAATCCCTCATTTTAAATATGATTTAAAATTGATATCAAGATAAATAAAGGAAATTTAAATATTGTTTAAATGTTCCTACCTTCCATCAACGATCAATGTATGAGATGCTACCCGCGGATACGGTCCGGCTCATATTATTGGGGGGGCCCGTTCGTCGGAAAGCTGTACATTGGATCGACACATGTTGTAAGTTGGGTGGAACTCCCATGGGATCGGCTCATATTATTGGGGGATCCACATGGCGACCGTCCATCACAACTAAATATTGATGGGTCATCTTGACATGTCACAATAAACGGCGTCATATTATTGGGCCCTTATTGGACATGAGGTAAAAACGTGGAGGTTGCTTTGGAAGCAATTGGGATCTAACTTTTGAAAATTATGGTTGGCTGATATTATTCGGGACCATAGTTTGTCAATTGGACTCCATGTTCCCACTAAGGAAAACAGTTTCCCATTTTCAATAGAGGGTAGTGAAATCGTTAAAATAGTGGGAGTGAGATTCATAAAATAAATTTCGCCTATTTTATGTCTTAGTAAATTAATTAAACAATCATCGATAATTGTCTGTTTTATCTCAGTATATCATTATGATGAATATTCGTAATCCACATGTTTCAATTCTCCAACAAAACAAACTTACTGGCGCAAACAATACAGAATGATTCCATAAGTTAAGATTGTCCTAAGTTCGGAAAATATTTTCTAAGTGTTAGAAAAAGCTTCTCCGAAAACAGCCCCGGCTGATGTAACTGCCGAAAAGGTTGGCCGAAATAGAGAAATGGTTGGACCATGATCTCAAGGCAAAATGTTACATGCAAATTGGACAAGTCTAAACAAGTTTGCCATCACTGCAAGAAACCCGGTCATTGGAAACGTAACTGCAAGGAATACCTCGAGCAGTTGCGAACTGCAAAGGGTATGTTTTACATTGAAATAAATGTTTTTCTTAATACTACTTCTTGGGTATTGGATACCAGATGTAGATCTCATATTTGCAATGAGTTGCAAATGATGACAAGAAGTAATAGGCTAAGGATGGGTGAGACCCAGTCAAAGCTCGGGAATGGTTCCAGAGTTAAATCCATAGCTATGGGAAATATTTGTTTAATTTTGCAAACCAATTTTAAGTTGTATTATGAGAAAGATATTTTTATTTGTGCCAAAGATTTCATTAAAACATTATTTCTATGCTTGATAGAGATGGGTCTTCTTGTAATTTTGTGAATGGGATTTGCAATATTTACAAGAATGAATGTTTGATTGGAAATGGACAACTTGAAAACGATCTATATAACTTAAAATTAAAAGACGTTCCAATAAATTATGTTGATAAACCGTTAACAACAAACAAAAGGAAAATCGATAGTCAAAACCCGGCAAACCTTTGGCATGCTAGGCTAGGTCATATTTCCTCAAGGAGGATGAACAAGCTAGTGGGAGAGGGCATGTTTGATATGTCTGATATTAACTCTCTACCTACTTGTGAATCCTGCCTGAAAGGAAAAATGACTAAATCTCCTTTTAAGGGGAAACCTGAGCGTAGTCAAAATCTGTTGGATTTGATCCATACAGACGTTTTTGGTCCATTTAGAATTGGTACTCAATATGGCCACACCTACTTCATTACCTTTACTGATGATTATTCTAGGTATGGGTATTTATATTTAATGAAATATAAGTCTGAAGCATTTGAAAAGATCAAAGAATTCAAGGCTGAAGTAGAAAACAAGCTAGGTAAAAGTATTAAAGCACTTCGATCGGATCGAGGTGGAGAATACTTGAGTACCGAGTTTTTGGACTATCTGAAAGAGAATGGGATTCTATCTCAGTGGACTCCTCCTATGACACCTCAGCTGAATGGTGTATCGGAGCGTCGTAATCGAACTTTGTTGGACATGGTTCGATCAATGATGAGCTTCCACCTTCGTTTTGGGGCTACGCGCTTGAAACGGCGGTGTTGTTGTTGAACAACGTCCACACCAAAGCAGTGGATAAAACACCATACGAGTTATGGAATGGCAAAGCTCCTAAGTATTCGTACTTGAGGATTTGGGGATGTCCTGCTTACGTGAAGCAGACAGTGGGAGATAAGTTGGATAGTCGATCCACCTTATGTTATTTTGTAGGGTATCCGAAAAATTCAATCGGATGATATTTCTATCATCCTGCTGAAACAAAATTGTTTGTTTCAAGGAATGCCACCCTCTTGGAGAAGGAGTTCTTATTGGATAAGAAAGGCGAGATGATGGAACTCGAAGAAATTCGAGAAGAACCCAAGATACAAAATAATGATCCTACACCTCAGGAACCATTGATGGACACGCCTATACCTAGAAGATCCGAGAGGACTTCTAGACCTCCTATTCGATATGGTCTTCTTCTTGAAGGAGATCAAGATGAACCCGACGTTGGATGTGATCCAAGAAACTTCAAGGAAGCAATTTCTGATGCGGATTCAAATTTATGGCTTGAAGCTATGCAGTCGGAAATAGATTCGATGCATACAAACCAAGTTTGGTCTTTAGTAGATCCTCCCGATGGAATTGTTCCAATAGGGTGTAAATGGATCTACAAGAGAAAGCTTGCGCCTGATGGTAAGGTATTGACCTACAAGGCACGATTGGTGGCGAAAGGTTATACTCAAAGACAAGGAGTTGACTATAATGAAACCTTTTCACCAGTTGCAATGTTAAAGTCCATAAGAATCCTTATTGCCATAGCTGCTTGGTATGACTATGAGATATGGCAAATGGATGTGAAGACTGCATTTCTTAATGGAAACATTAAGGAAGAGATCTATATGACGCAGCCTGAGGGATACACATCCATGGGAAGCGAGCATAAGGTATGCAAGCTTCAGAGATTAATCTATGGTCTCAAACAAGCATCAAGAAGTTGGAACCAGAAATTTGATGAAACGATAAAGGATTTTGGTTTCATCAAGAACCCGAAGGAACCATGCGTGTACAAGAAAGTAGTTAAGGATGCTGTGACATTCTTAGTACTTTATGTTGATGACATCCTACTCATTGGGAATGATGTAGGGATGTTGCAGTCAACAAAGATATGATTATCAGGTAGATTCTCGATGAAGGATTTGGGTGAGGCATCCTATATTCTAGGGATACAGATCTATAGATATAAATCTAAGAGAATGATAGGACTCACTCAAGCAACCTACATCGACACCATATTGAAACGGTTTTCAATGGATGGGTCCAAGAGAGGACATCTACCTATGTGTCATGGAGTTTCTCTATCCAGGTCTATGTGTCCCAAGACTGATGAAGAGATAGAGAAAATGACACATGTACCATATGCGTCAGCCATTGGTAGTATCATGTATGGGATGATATCTACCAGACCGGATGTAGCATTTGCTCTGAGTGTCACGAGCAGATATCAAGCTAATCCCGGTCAAATGCATTGGAAAGCCGTGAAGGACATTCTTAAGTACTTACGAAGGACTAAGAATATGTTCATGGTATATGGAGGAAGAGAACTAAAATTGGAAGGCTATACCGACTCTAGTTTCCAAAGTGACGTGGATGACTCGAAGCAGGACACCAATGGTGGTGCTGTCTCTTGGAAGAGTTCCAAGCAGGACACCACAGCGGATTCCACCACTGAGGCAAAATACATTGCTGCATCAGCTGCTGCTAAAGAGGCCGTTTGGATGAGGAATTTCGTCCAAGAGTTGGGCGTCATTCCTGAAGTTGTTGGTCCAGTCCCGGTGTACTGTGACAACATGGGTGCCGTTGCTCAGGCAAAGGAACCAAGGTCTCATCAAAGATCCAAACACGTACTGAGAAAATACCACATCATCCGGGAGATTGTGGAAAGAGGAGACATCACTGTCGAGAGAGTGGCCTCTGCAGACAATATCGCTGATCCACTTACTAAGCCCTTGCCAGGACCATTATTTGACAAGCATCGTGAAACAATGAGTCTACGTAGTATGACTAGTTGGCTTTAGGGCAAGTGGGAGATTGAAAGAGTGGGTGCCCGGTGAGCCAACTTATGGCTAAGGGCTTTGATGACTCTTTGTATAAACAATCTTTTGTTTAATATAATTTACACTTTTATTAATGGCAATGACTTTATCTTTCTTCATATTATTATATTGTGATATACTATTGTTTTTTTGATAAAGACCTTGAATATACTATAGTGTATGTAAGATGTGGTAGTACATGGGTATGACTATCATGAAACACATCTTATAGTCACTGTATATTCTAAACAGTTCCTAGTCGATTGAGCCGTCCGTTAATAAGGATAAGGATCGCTCGAGATTGAGACTAGCATTTTTGATGCCGAGTGCCACATTTCATTGGTATGGAACATAGAGATGTTCAAAGCATGCAAATGGATATTCATACGATGAATGATCGAACTACCCTATCCGGACTTTCCAAGTGGTTATCACTTATTGAGTGGATAAAGTCCGCGGTTTTGGTTGTACACCATTAGTCCTTACTGCTAGAAACATCATTGAGACTCTATATGCTAGTACTGTGCTTTGACTCATTTACCGACTCTATTGGGGTCATCAGGTGTCTGGATGGGGTACAGTTACAACACATATAGGAGTTGATGCTTTGTTGTCAAGGATTCACCACATACTTGCGAGTGTGGATATCCTATGCAATCTGAGGAGATATTAGTGTGACGAATCTCTGGCCAGAGTACATGATGTGGTTTAAGAAATGGTTTCTTAGTAGCACATGCGATGTCACTATTTGATCTTCAAGATGTATTTCATAGTTATCGAATCTCGAACGACTCTCGATTTACCAATGGTTGTTGATTCGATCGGGATATATGGATGAAGGGACCGTACTGTACGCTAACCAAAATCTATTGGTTCTTGCAGGCACTATCAGTGATACCTAGGGAATCATGGGGCGATGTTGCTAGGCGCTCTTACCATGATTCGATGGGCAAGTCGGAAATTGTTGTTCCGAGTCACAAGGAGTTGTGAGCCCACGGCTAGCTGTATCCCTGAACCATTGAGGGTCACACAGAGTAATGGATTTTTAATCCCCGTTGAGATAGTTAAATTTAAAGAGTTAAATTTAATGAACAAAGAAGTGGGACTTCTTATTTAAGAGTAGAGGAGTAAGATTTCCTAAAATGACATAGGGATGGACATTTTTGGAAATCACTGAATTCGGATTCAGAAAATTTATCTTGACTTTAAAAGATGCAGAAATGGTTTCTGTGCACATTGGTGAAATTGGTTTATCAATCTGAGTCACGATGAATTTTATATTAATTTCTGAACATGCGGTCTTTGCTTGTCAGACTTGAACTTATGACTAATGGGCCCTAAGCTGTTAGCAGCCCACATTATAAATAAGTTATTGCAGTACAGAAATTACACAACAGAGGTCACAATTTTCGAAAATCTAGTTGTTTTTCTCTCTAAAGTGGCCGCCCCCTCCCTCTCTACTCGGGAAAAATCCAGCCTGTGAATTTCGAATTTGCAGTCTTGTTTTAACGGATCAAATTCGTTAATTCTCTTCGTAGAAACTTCTGATAGATTTTCTAGTGCAATCTATCAGAGGGATTAAATCTCTGTTCGTGGACCTGATTGAAGAACAGTTCGTCCATCAGTTCCAGGGATATACAACAAGAGCAGAGTAATCTGTTGGTGTCCATAATCTCGATTCGAGATTGGAGGTAAAAATTTATAATTGTTATTTAATTTTTACACACACAATTTAATCGTAAAGTTTTGATACCCATTATGGAATCGTTCCATATAAAAAAAATTTAAACTTCCGCTGCACCGGGTATCAATTCTGATTGATCTGATCACCGTTCACCAACATCATTTTCTCTATCTCTTCATCAGTCTTGGGACACATAGACTTGGATAGAGAAACTCCATGACACATAGGTAGATGTCCTCTCTTGGACCCATCCATTGAAAACCGTTTCAATATGGTGTCGATGTAGGTTGCTTGAGTGAGTCCTATCATTCTCTTAGATCTATCTCTATAGATCTGTATCCCTAGAATATAGGATTCCTCACCCAAATCCTTCATCGAGAATCTACCTGATAACCATATCTTTGTTGACTGCAACATCCCTACATCATTCCCAATGAGAAGGTTGTCATCAACATAAAGTACTAAAAATGTCACAGCATCCTTAACTACTTTCTTGTACACGCATGGTTCCTCCGGGTTCTTGATGAAACCAAAATCCATTATTGTTTCATCAAATTTCTGGTTCCAACTTCTTGATGCTTGTTTGAGACCATAGATTGATCTCTGAAGCTTGCATACCTTATGCTCGCTTCCCATGGATGTGTATCCCTCAGGCTGCGTCATATAGATCTCTTCCTTAATGTTTCCATTAAGAAATGCAGTCTTTACATCCATTTGCCATATCTCATAGTCATACCAAGAAGCTATGGAAATAAGGATTCTTATGGACTTGAACATTGCAAGTGGTGAAAAGGTTTCATCATAGTCAACTCCTTGTCTTTGAGTATAACCTTTCGCCACCAATCGCGCCTTGTAGGTCAATACCTTACCATCAGGCCCAAGCTTTCTCTTGTAGATCCATTTACACCCTATTAGAACAATTCCATCGGGAGGATCTACTAAAGACCAAACTTGGTTTGTATGCATCGAATCTATTTCCGACTGCATAGCTTCAAGCCATAAATTTGAATCCGCATCAGAAATTTCTTCCTTGAAGTTTCTTGGATCACATCCAATATCTGGTTCATCTTGATCCCCTTCAAGAAGAAGACCATATCGAATAGGAGGTCTAAAAGTCTCTCGGATCTTCTAGGTATAGGCGTGTCCATCATTGGTTCCTGAGGTGTAGGATCATTATTTTGTATTTTGGGTTCTTCTCGAATTTCTTCGAGTTCCATCATCTCGCCTTTCTTATCCAATAAGAACTCATTCTCTAAGAAGGTGGCATTCCTTGAAACAAACACCTTTGTTTCAGCAGGATGATAGAAATAATATCCGATTGAATTCTTCGGATACCCTACAAAATAACATAAGGTGGATCGACTATCCAACTTATCTCCCACTGTCTGCTTCACGTAAGCAGGACATCCCCAAATCCTCAAGTACGAATACTTAGAAGCTTTGTCATTCCATAACTCGTATGGTGTTTTATCCACTGCTTTAGTGTGGACGTTGTTCAACGACAATACCGCCGTTTCAAGCGCATAGCCCCAAAACGAAGGTGGAAGCTCAGTGAAGCTCATCATGGATCGAACCATGTCCAACAAAGTTCGATTACGACGCTCCGATACACCATTCAGCTGTGGTGTCATAGGATGAGTCCACTGAGATAGAATCCCATTCTCTTTCAGATAGTCTAAAAACTCGGTACTTAAGTATTCTCCACCTCGATCCGATCGAAGTGCTTTAATACTTTTACCTAGCTTGTTTTCTACTTCAGCCTTGAATTCTTTGAACTTTTCAAATGCTTCAGACTTATATTTCATTAAATATAAATACCCATACCTTGAATAATCATCAGTAAAGGTAATGAAGTAGGTGTGGCCATATTGAGTACCAATTCTAAATGGACCACAAACGTCTGTATGGATCAAATCCAACAGATTTTGACTACGCTCAGGTTTCCCCTTAAAAGGAGATTTAGTCATTTTTCCTTTCAGGAAGGACTCACAAGTAGGTAGAGAGTTAATATCAGACATATCAAACATGCCCTCTCCCACTAGCTTGTTCATCCTCCTTGAGGAAATATGACCTAGCCTAGCATGCCAAAGGTTTGCCGGGTTTTGACTATCGATTTTCCTTTTGTTCGTTGTTACCGGTTTATCAACATAATTTATTGGAACGTCTTTTAATTTTAAGTTATATAGATCGTTTTCAATTTGTCCATTTCCAATAAAACATTCATTCTTGTAAATATTGCAAATCCCATTCACAAAATTGCAAGAATAACCATCTCTATCAAGCATAGAAACAGAAATAATGTTTTTAATCAAATCTGGAACAAATAAAACATCTCTCAAAAGTAACTTAAAATCTTTCTGCAAAATTAAATAATTGTCTCCCACAGCTTTGGCTTTAACTCTGGAACCATTCCCGAGCCTTGACTGTGTCTCACCCATCCATAGCCTATTACTTCTTGTCATCATTTGCAACTCATTGCAAATGTGAGATCTACATCTGGTATCCAATACCCAAAAAGTAGTATTAAGAAAAACATTTATTTCAATGTAAAACATACCCTTTGCATTTCACAACTGCTCGAGGTATTCCTTGCAGTTACGTTTCCAATGACCGGGTTTCTTGCAGTGATGGCAAACTTGTTTATACTTGTCCAATTTTTGCAGGTAACATTTGGCCTTGAGATCATGGTCCAACCATTTCTGTAGTTCGGCCAACCTTTCGGCAGTTACATCAGCCGGGGCTGTTTTTGGAGAAGCCTTTTCTAACACTTAGAAAAACTTTTCCGAACTTAGGACAATCTTAACTTATGGAATCATTCTGTATTGTTTGCGCCAGTAAGTTTGTTTTGTTGGAGAATTGAGACATGTGGATTACTAAGATTCATCATAATGATATACTGAGATGAAACAGACAATTATCGATGATTGTTTAATTAATTTACTAAGACAAAAAATAGGCGAAATTTATTTTATGAATCTCACTCCCACTATTTTAACGGTTTCACTACCCTCTAGTGAAAACGGGAAACTGTTTTCCTTAGTGGGAACATGGAGTCCAATTGACAAACTATGGTCCCGAATAATATCAGCCAACCATAATTTTCAAAAGGTAGAGCCCAATTGCTTCCAAAGCAACCTTCACGTTTTTACCTCATGTCCAATAAGGGCCCAATAATATGACGCCGTTTATTTTGACATGTCAAGATGACCCATCAATATTAAGTTGTGATGGACGGTCGCCATGTGGATCCCCCAATAATATGAGCCGGTCCCATGGGAGTTCCACCCAACTTACAACATGTGTCGATCCAATGTGCAGCTTTCCGACGAACGGGCCCCCCCAATAATATGAGCCGGACCGTATCCGCGGGTAGCATCTCATACATTGATCGTTGATGGAAGGTAGGAACATTTAAACAATTTTAAATTTCCTTTATTTATCTTGATATCAATTTTAAATCATATTTAAAATGAGGGATTTTAATTTTGAAAATTTGTCTCATCATTTTAAAAATTTGTATGCTTGCGGGATTCATACAATTTTGTCTAAAACATGCATACAACTATAATATCATATATTATATAGGATGATCGATTCCATTTCTAATCGACCCGTGGTTGCCAATCACGAGTCTAAGTCCAATCCTAGGTAATATGCAGGTATGCAATGCAATCCTATTACATTGAGCTTCCAATTTACATTGCTTCAGTCTTTATTGTCTGCTGGGCCCACCTCCGTCTTCAAATCTTCATCTCCCACTAAGTCTAATGTATTTACAATAAATAACCATGACAAGTAGGGGATACATTTTAAGGGGTGGGAACGGGCCATAAACCAGGCTCACTTTTATTACATATGACAATTCATATTGGGCCATAAACCAGGCCCATTAATAAATCCAACAACAATAAAAACAATTTAATTGGTCATGGCAATCGATCATCATTATCCAATAACATTTAATTCAAAATTAATTTATTGGATAACATGCAATGGCAATTAAATTTAAAAGGATAAAATCATATTCCATATATAAAATCTCATTTTACATACAAAATCATATTTTATGTTTTTAACAAATAAAATCATATTTTACATATAAAATCCAATTTTATACATAAAATCATATTTTACTCAATATTTCCATAAGATCATATCTTATCATCAATTGTACCAAAAATAATTAATTTCAAAAAATCTGATTTAACGGATAAAATCTATAAATTTTCCAAAAATTAAAATTTATCCAAAAATCAATTTTAAAATTTTCGGACTCGAACAATTCGATCCGACGCCTCGTGGACCAATCAAAAACAATTTTCGATCGGACCAAAAATAGAATTTTAACATATTAAAATTTTAATTTTAAAATTAAAAATTAATTTTTCGCGGGCCGCCTGGGACGCTCCCGGGCTGCCCGCGCCCCAAAAGGGCTCAGACCGGGCAGCACGTCGCCGCCCATGGGCAGCGCCGTGCGCTGCCCCCTCGGGCAGCGATCCAATCGCTGCCCGGTTTTTGCCTGAAAAAAAAATTATTTTAAAAATTTATTTTGTTTCAAAAACCGAGGCTTAAAAATTTTTGTACAATCGATTAATTTAATCGCTTGATCTGAGCAACCTGGCTCTGATACCACTGTTGGAGAACGGCGATCAGATCAATCAGAATTGATATCCGGTGCAGCGGAAGTTTAAAATTTTTTATATGGAACGATTCCATAATGGGTATCAAAACTTTACGATTAAATTGTGTGTGTAAAAATTAACAATTATAAATTTTTACCTCCAATCTCGAATCGAGATTATGGACACCAACAGATTACTCTGCTCTTGTTGTATATCCCTGGAATTGATGGACGAACTGTTCTTCAATCAGGTCCACGAACAGAGATTTAATCCCTCTGATAGATTGCACTAGAAAATCTATCAGAAGTTTCTACGAAGAGAATTAACGAATTTGATCCGTTAAACCAGACTGCAAATTCAAAATTCACAGGCTGGAATTTTCGACAGAGAGAGGGAGGGGGCGGCGGCCACTGTGTAAAAACAGCTAGGGTTTTCAAAAATATTTTGTGACCTCTGTTGTGTAATTTTTGTACTGCAATAACTTATTTATAATGTGGGCTGCTAACAGCTTAGGGCCCATTAGTCATAAGTTCAAGTCTGACAAGAAAAGCCCGCATGTTCAGAAATTAATATAAAATTCATCGTGACTCAGATTGATAAACCAATTTCACCAATGTTCACAGAAACCATTTCTGCATCTTTTAGAGTCAAGATAAATTTTCTAAATCCGAATTCAGTGATTTCCAAAAATGCCCATCCTTATGTCATTTTAGGAAATCTTACTCCTCTACTCTTAAATAAGAAGTCCCACTTCTTTGTTCATTAAATTTAACTCTTTAAATTTAACTATCTCAACGGGGATTAAAAATCCATTACTTGTGTAACCCTCAATGGTTCAGGGATACAGCTAGCTGTGGGCTCACAACTCCTTGTGACTCGGAACAACAATTTCCGACTTGCCCATCGAATCAAGGTAAGAGCGCCTAGCAACATCGCCCCATGATTTCCTAAGTATCACTGATAGTGCCTGCAAGAACCAATAGATTTTGGTTAGCGTACAGTACGGTCCCTTCATCGATATATCCCGATCGAATCAACAACCATTGGTAAATCGAGAGTCATTCGAGATTCGATAACTATGCAATGCATCTTGAAGATCAAATAGTGACATCGCATGTGCTACTAAGAAACCATTTCTTAAAACACATCATGTACTCTAGCCAGAGATTCGTCACACTAATATCTCCTCAGATTGCATAGGATATCCACACTCGCAAGTATGTGGTGAATCCTTGACAACAAAGCATCGACTCCTATATGTGTTGTAACTGTACCCAATCCCGACACCTGATGACCCCAATAGAGTCGGTAAACGAGTCAAAGCACAGTACTAGCATATAGAGTCTCAATGATGTTTCAAGTAGTAAGGACTAATGGTGTACAACCAAAACCGCGGACTTTATCCACTCGATAAGTGATAACCACTTGGAAAGTCCGGATAGGGTAGTTCGATCATTCATCGTATGAATATCCATTTGCATGCTTTGAACATCTCTATGTTCCATACCAATGAAACGTGGTACTCGGCATCGCAAATTCTAGTCTCAATCTCGAGCGATCCTTATCCTTATTAACGGACGGCTCAATCGACTAGGAACCATTTAGAATATACAGTGACTATAAGATGTGTTTCATGATAGAAATCCCTATGTACTACCACATCTTACATACACTATAGTATATTCAAGGTTTTTATCAAAACAACAATAGTATATCACAATATAACAATATGAAGAAAGATAAAGTCATTGCCATTAATAAAAGTGTAAATTATATTAAACAAAAGATTGTTTATACAAAGAGTCATCAAAGCTCTTAGCCACAAGTTGGCTCACCGGGCACCCACTCTTTCACATCCTCCTCACGAACTCTCAGCTGGTGATACCCAAACCTCAAATCTATCTTCGAATAGATACACGAACCCTGCAATTGATCAAAAAGATCATCTATACGTGGTAAAGAATACCTGTTCTTAACTGTCGCCTGATTCAGTTGGTGGTAGTCAATGCAGAGACGCATAGAGCCATCTTTCTTTGTAACAAACAGGACAGGAGCACCCCAAGGCGATACACTGGGTCGGATGTATCCCTTGGCAATCAGGTCTTCCAACTGCTCCTTCAGTTCCTTCAATTCGATCGGAGCCATTCTGTATGGAGCTTTCGAAATTGGTTGAGTACCTGACGTCAGTTCTATGCCAAATTCAATCTCACGAATAGGTGGTAATCCCGGAATCTCATATGCGAACACATCAGGGAATTCCCTAACCACTGGTATATCGTTCAGCTCAGGGCTAAACTTCATAATATCAATTGCATAAACAAGAAATCCTTCGGCTCCTCTCTGTAATAATCTACTCATAGATAAGACAGATATCAAAGGAATTTTAGAACGAGAGCCCTTACCAAAGAATCTCCACTCTTCCGACATCTCTGGTCTGAAACGTACTATCTTCTGAAAACAATCTACTTTAGCCCTGTACTTAGTCAAAACATCTATGCCAACTATGCAGTCAAAGTCAGACAACCCAAGTACAATACAGTCGAACTCGATCAAATGTACAGCTTTCCGACGAACGGGCCCCCCCAATAATATGAGCCGAACCGTGCCTGCGGGTAGCATCTCATACATTGATCGTTGATGGAAGGTAGGAATATTTAAACAATATTTAAATTCCCTTTTGTTTATCTTGATATCAATTTTAAATAATCTTTAAAATGAGGGATTTTTTAATTTTGAAAATTGTCTCATCATGCAATATTTGTATGCTTGCGGGATTCATACAATTTAGTCTAAACCTGCATACAACAATAATATCATATATTATTTAAAGGATGATCGATCCCAATCACTAATCGACCCGTGGTTGCCAATCACGAGTCTATGTCCAATCCTAGGTGATATGCAAGTATGCAATGCAATCCTATTACATTGAGCTTGCAATTTACATTTATTCGGTTTTTATTGTCTGCTGGGCCCACCTTTGTCTTCAAATCTTTATCTCTCACTAAGTCTAATAAATTTACAATAAATTTCGATGACAAGTAGGGGATACATATTTAAGGATAGGAACGGGCCATAAACCAGGCCCACTTTTTATTACAAATGACAATTCAAATTGGGCTATAAACCAAGCCCATTAATAAAACCCAACAACAATAAAACCAAATGTATATAACCTAACATACACCTACCAAATTGGTCATGGCAATCGATCATCCTTTTATCCAATAATTAATTCAATTATTAAATAATTGGATAACATGCAATGGCATCATAATTAAAAAGATAAAATCAAATTTTATCTTATCCTTTCATAAGATCATATCTTATCATCAATTGTACCAAAATAATTATTTTTCGATATGGAACGATTCCATATCGTGGGTATCAAATACTAACGATTAAAATTGTTGTAAGTAAAATAATAAACACAATTAAATATTTTTACCTATTCAAGCAAAGGCTTGATTATGGACTCTAACAGAATTTAATATGCTCTTCTTGTAAATCCCGGGAACCGATGACTATCACGATCAACCTCCGGAATTAAGTCCATGAACAGAAAACTTAAACCCTCTGATTGATTGCACTAGAAATCAATCAGATGTTTATCGATGAGATTAAACAGATTTGATCTGTCAATTCATAATGTAATTTTTCACAAAAATCACAGACTGAATTATCTCAAAAAGGAGTAGAGGATTTCGAAAATCCTCTTAGAATATTTAGTGTGTAATTCGAAAAATGCAAGAGTAATTGTCTCTGATTTTCGAACACTACACACATATTTATAGATAATTTTTAGACTAGATTAAGTTATAATTGTATTAGGACTCTAACTCCTTAGGGCCCACAATCCATAACTTAAGCCCAACAAGCCAAGTCTGTTATTATAAAAATTAATATAAAATTCATCGTGACTCCGATTGATAAACTGATTTTACCAATGTGCACAGAAACCATTTCTGCACCTTTTAAAGTCAAGATAATTTTTCTGAATCCGAATTTAGTGATTTCCAAAAATGTCCATCCCTATGTCATTTTAGAAATTCCACTCCCTTTTAGTTAAGAAGTACAACTTCTCTTTCATTAAATTTAACTCTTTAAATTTAACTATCTCAACGGGGTTTAGTAATCCATTACTTGTGTGACCCTCAATGGTTCAGGGATACAGCTAGCCGTGGGCTCACAACTCCTTGTGACTCAAAACAACAATTTCCGACTTGCCCAACGAATCATGGTAAGAGCGTCTAGCAACATCGCCCCATGATTCCCTAGGTATCACTGATAGCGCCTACAAGAACCAGTAGATTTTGGTTAGCGTACAGTACGGTCCCTTCATCCATATATCCCAATCGAATCAACAACCATTTGTGCATCGAGAGTCATTCGAGATTCGATAACTATGCATTACATCTTGGAGATCAAATAGTGACATCGCATGTGTTACTAGGAAAACCGAGTAACCTAAAACACATCATGTACTATGGCCAGAGATTCGTCACACTAATATCTCCTCAGATCGCATAGGATATCCACACTCGCAAGTATGTGGTGAATCCTTGACAACAAAGCATCGACTCCTATATGTGTCGTAACTGTACCCAATCCCGACACCTGATGACCCCAATATAGTCGATAAATGAGTCAAAGTACAGTACTAGCATATAGAGTCTCAATGATGTTTCAAGTAGTAAGGACTAATGGTGTACAACCAAAACCGCAGACTTTATCCATTCGATAAGTGATAACCACTTGGAAAGTCCGAATAGGGTAGTTCGATCATTCATCATATGAATATCCATTTGCATGATTTGAACATCTCCATGTCCATTACCAATGAAACGTGGTACTTGGCATCACAAATGCTAGTCTCAATCTCGAGCGATCCTTATCCTTATTAGCGGACGGCTCAATTGACTAGAAACTGTTTAGAATATACAGTTACTATAAGATGTGTTTCATAATAGCGATCTCTCTTTATTCACTATCTCATCTTACTTACACTATAGTATATTCAAGGTCTTTATCAAAACATCAATAGTATATCACAATATAACAATATGAAGAAAGACAAAGAAAATGACATTAATGAATGTAAATTATATTAAACAAAGATTGTTTATACATAGAGTCATAAAAGCCCTTAGCCACAAGTTGGCTAACCGGGCACCCACTCTTTCAATAACAGGTAAACGTTTGATTTTGGTTTTTCCTATTCTTATTGATTGATAGATACTGGTGAATCTCTTGCCTTCTTATTGAAGAATCTGTTTATGTTTATCGTGCTCCTTAACTTTGGTTGAGTCGTTCGAATTGACGAACACTCCTGTAGCGTTGTTAGAATTCTATTAGCCGGATCTTTCAGAAGAATTAGTTGGGACTAGGAATTCTTATCGATGATTTACTTGTCTTTTGGAATGAGAATTGTACTGATCGTTCAGAGCTTTTGAGAATCGTAAAGCAGATTGTGGTGCCGAGCAGTTGTATGTTATCCATGTCTGAATTCTATTTGGATCGAGTTGTCTTCCTCGATTTTATGATCTAGTGATTGAATTCTGTTGATCAGCACTCCAGTATTCTTGAATTCGGTTCGGATGATCTTTCAGTGCTCATTATTTTTTCTTATTGAGAATTTGGATATACTTTTATTCGGAGGAATCACGCTCTAGTCTAGACATCGAGACAGCTGAAGATGCTCGAGACTCAATGTGTGAATCTGAACTTTGAGCTCGCAGCGATCTTATTGATTAGAAGGTCTGTTATCTACTGTCCTATGAGGAAATTTCCATGATTTTTTCTAATCTTAAGAGTCGGATTATTTGTTTTTGCAGACGGAAACTGATTTGGAGGCAGAGAAGAGGATTAGATTGTATGAGATTTCTGACCGCAAATCTTTATCTGAGGAATTTATGCAACAACTGATGTTTTAAGACAAAGGATTGTTCTTATTTTATCTACTATCTGATTATGATTGACCGATTGATGAATCTGCCTTGTTTTCCCTACAGAATGATCCTCAGAAATGTTCAGATGTTAGATTTTCTATAAGGATCAGCAGATTGATATCTTGTCAGAGGTCGTCATGAGTCATGTTGTTCCGAATTCAGTCAGTTTAGATAGAGATTCTGGATGCACTCGTTCTTTCGGCAAAAGACTTCTAAGAGACTTTGTGGTTTTGATTACAACTTATTTCAGTTCAATATCCTCAGAATGACGGACAACCAGGTCAGACGAGTCAAACTTTAGATGTTATGCCTTGAGTTGGAACCAGAGATGATTCGACTGTCACTGAGCTTAAAAGGATTTTCTGACGAGAATGAGTCGACTTTTGATTGACGGACTTGAAGGAGTAATTTGAGAGGCAGAGTTTGTGTTGGAACCGTGTTTAATTTCGAGGACGAAATATTTTCTTAGAGGGGGAGAATTTTAACACCTTAAATTTATCTTAATTGAATTTATTTGAGATAATTGAAGATTACAAAGTTCAAGAGCCGACATGATTTTGATAAGGGTCCTTTTTGCAAATTTTGGAATTTCCAAGGACTAAAACACAATTTTGGACTTTAATAGATATTTATAGCTTGTTTTAACTTTTCCTTCACTCCATCCTCTTCCCTTTAGCCGTCTCCTCCATTGAAGGCACCCAAACCATTTTTCAAGCTTTGTGATTTCAGTTTTCGGTCGATCCGTCCGTTAGAATTTATTTCTGAAGGCAGATTAGCGATCACGGCAGCGAGAGCTTCGTTCTATAGTAAGTTTTTCTCCGATCAGATACATTCTATTTTTCGGATGTTGTTAGAATCGGTTGAGTTTCGAGTATGTTGTTCTTGGCATAGTTCTGATCGTTTATTCTCTGTCGGTTTTGGAATAGAGCGTCGTTCGGAATTGTTATGATTTTTGGAGTGAGTTTTGTGATTTGTTGGAATCAAATTGTAATGGTTGTTTGATGGTTGATTTGAGTTTATTGGATTGATATTATGTTGTCTGCGTTTTCGGTTTGATCAGAATATAGTCGTTATGCCGCCGGTTTGAGTTTTGGGAATGTTGATTCGTTTGATTGTTGAATCATTGTCAGTTGAGTTTGTTTGTTAATTCCAGGCCTTTATTATTTGTTTCTAGATTTGGTGAAGGCCGTGGAGTTGGGAGTTGACAAAATTCGCATCTTTGAAGATCGTTGCCGGTATAGTATCAATTTTCTTATTATCAATCGACTAGGAAGTTCGTTTGAATCTGGAATGAGTATATTGTTGATGTTTCCAGGTTGGATCATCGAAGTTTGAGAAAGGTATAAGACGACTTAGACTGGATAGAATGAGTGACTCGAATCCGACGTGATTCGAGTGTTCCAGAAAAATCACATACTTGCATGTTAATTGATTTACTTGAATGAGTTATGATTTGCATTGCATTCATATTGAGCCAATGGATTTTATTTAATTCATTTTGAGTTAGACGTTCTGAGAACTATAGTAGGGGGCATTGGCAGGCGATTTACTGCAATGACCGACTTAACTCTATATAGTTGTTTCAGAGTCTAGAGGATTGAAATATGCACTATCCACCTCAAGGGGAGAGTCGGTGTGATTTGTGTGATATTTCATCCTCGGGATCCCAATAAAGGAAAAGAGCAGAGGACCTTTATCTTGTGATTATCCAGACTTGATAATCCCAGTTTTTAAAGACATGCATTGTAGTTTATGCATTTGAATTTAGTTTAGACATGCTTTTGTAATTTCTTGTTTTGTGTATATATATATATATATATCATGTTTTGATATATTAATTGATATGCATGTTTTGTCTCTTTTACTGGGATTGTTATTCTCACCGGATTATCCGGCTGTTGTCTTGTATTTGTATGTGTGCTTGGTGACAAGTGGGGCAGGACCGAGTCGGAGATCGCATGGCTAGGTGGTCGGGTTGATAGAGTGAGGCCTTGGTGTGTACAAGTCGATTTTTGTAATCAAACTTAGATTATTTTCAAACTCGATTTGTATTTTTGATTGTAAACTTAGATTGGAAGCATGTTCTAATAGTTTGGAATGGACAAACAAATTTAGAACTATCTTGTGTTGTAATATGCATGTTAGATGTGTTGATGCATGTTTTAGATTGACGTTTTGAATTGTGTTGGAATTGTAGAAATCCTGCTCTGTTCTGATGTTTTTGTGAGCAGAGGGCGCGCTTGATCGCACGAGTTCGTTGGATCGAGCGCGACCCTTAATTTTGTTTACGCAGAGAATTGCATAATTTGGTGCGCTCAATCCTACGAGTTCATAGGATCGAGCGCAAGGCTTTAGTTCTCCGGCAGAACTTTAGGCATGATTGGTGCGCTCGATCGCACGAGTTCATGCGATCGAGCGCAACCCTGTTTTAAAAATAAAAATAAAAAATTTCTTGTCTTGCCTTATCTTTTGTATATGAATTGATGTTGGTTTACATTATATTAATCATAGAGGATTAGAACCGAGGTCTCACAATATCCCTCATCTTCGGGATCCTCCAACGTAGTGATATCATCATAATTTTCCTCCTCACTCTTCGACTCAAACTCACCACAAGCATTCACAATCATAATTTTTTTATTAGGACATTGACTAGCAATATGACCAACACCTTGACATCTAAAGCATTTGATATCTCTAGAACGATTATTTGGAGTTTCAGATTTACATTGCACTCCTTGCTTTGGTTTTTCTTGCTTGGTGTCGAGTTTTTGTTTGGACACTGGCTTGACATCCTCTCGTTTGCCAAAGTTTGGACGCCAAGTAGTAGAAGAACCTTCAATAGTAGAATTTTGACCCATGCCCATTCTTTTGAGTTGTTCCACTTTCATGGCAATTTGCACCATCTCCTCAAGATCCATGCAATGTCTAAGCTCCACTTGGTCTTGAATTTCCCTATTCAAAGCACATAAGAAACGAGTCATAGTTGCTTCACGATCCTCCTTAATGTTAGCTCGAATCATGGTGACTTCCAACTCCTTGAAGTAATCCTCAACACTCGTCGAACCTTGCTTCAAATTTTGTAGCCGCCTAAACATGTCACGATAGTAGTAATTCGGCACAAATATCTTCTGCAAAATTTGCTTCATCTCATCCCATGTCTCAATAAGACTCTCTCGATTCCTTGTCCTAGAAATAGCAAATGGATCCCACCAAATCAGAGCATAATCCACAAGCTCAACAACTGCCAATTTTATTTTTTTCGAGTCACTGTAGTGGTGGCAATCAAATACCGATTTCACTATCATTTCCCACTCCAAATAAATCTTTGGATCAGATTTCATTTGGAATGAAGAAATGTTCATCTTAATCCCACTAATATTCTCATCCTCTCAACCTCCTTCAATGTATATTCCTCTCACCGCTCCCCTCCTATTTCTACCCCAATTTTCACCCAAACTCTCTTCATCCTCACCACCGTCATCCTCTTCTTCAAATATTTTATTTTTACTCTTACCACCACCCCCACTAACTTCATGCTTATCCAACTTCTCATGCATTTGCCCCAAAGCCGCAATCAACATCTTGGTCAATTCATCCATTTGACCTAGAGAAAAATTTTGGCTAGAAGAAGAACTCATTGTACCTGCAAGAAAACGTTAGTAATAAAATTCCTCACCCAAAATCTCACAAGTCACTCAAAATAATTCACTCAACCCTTTTTCTTTTCACTCAAATTTATGTAGGCTTTTTGCTTTGTTTAGGAGTGATTCAAACTCTCAAGTTCACAACTTTTAGACACTTGAAGATTGACTCTCGAAGATTGAGGAAAACAAGAAGAAGAAATGTATGGACTTGAATTTTTTACTTGCACCCAAGGATGAACAAAAGCAAAATAATTGACCACAATTTATCTTCCTTCTTCTATATATTTTTATTTTCGAAGCTTTCGGTCTTTCTATTTTTTTTGACCGATTTTTGTCTCTTTTTTTTTTTTACTTTTTTGAATTTTTATTTCGATATAACTTGTAGCACATGACACCAAAACTTGGGCAACAAGATTGACACAGAAACGAATTGGAAATTTTAAACAGAATAGACTTAGATGAAGAACGAAAGATGAAGAACGAAGAACACGAAGAACAGATAGATAAAGATAAGATACTTATATGAATTCTCGTCGTATGGAAGACAAACACAATTATATTGAATCGCACCCTCAATCCAATAACAAAAAGAAATCAAAGAATTTTCCCAATCTTGAAATAAGTAACGAATTTTGGAAAATCCACATCTAGTTTACAATGAAACTAGCTACAGAAATTCACGAGATAAACAACTGATCACAACGGGACCATCAGAAAACTTGTTTTTGACAATCCACGAGGATAATCAATCGACAAACATCACAAATCTATGAACTTTGATAAGTTTGATTTGAATAAAACACAAAGCTTCAATAAAAATTCTAGAGAGAATTTTATGTATTGAATAATCAAAATCTGAATTCTTAATTGTATTTAATAATGAATGTTTGTTGTATTTATAATACAACTACAAAATAATAAAATATATCGCAAAATATATCTAAATATATAATAATATCTCCTAAAAGTTTCCTAGTAGGAATAAAAGACTAAAAAATACCATAAAATATAAAAAATAAACTTAATATCTCACACACACACAAACACCTTTGGTGTGTGTAAAGTACGTCACGCGGGCGTGCGTTAGTTACTCATGTTCCAACTAGCTGCTTCAGGATGAAGCGCGGGAGCACGGTATAGGAGGCGGGGGCACGCCGGATGTTCGCATATTTCTCATCAAACCAACACTCGTACGCACGGGCGCGTGATCTTCAAGGCGCGGGAGCGCGTTTTCTTCATAGAGCAAGACACGGGCGCGCCGTAGCTTCGAACTTGGTCTTCAAATTCTTCACTTTATTAACCTCCTTCGACCTCAATAAGTTTATAACATCTTCCAAATTGAATATCAAGTATTCCAACGCCCTCTTGTGAATATATCATCAATTATTAAAGTGCTTCCTTGAATTTCTTGCCTCGACCTCTCGTAATTGGTCCACGTGGCTTTTCCAATGGGGCCTTAGTTTCCTCAGCAACACGCGAGCCATCCACGATCGCATCAGGGGACCGTGAATGAACAAATTTCAACCTTTTTAAATGCGAAGGTGCACGGACCCCTACACGGATGTAGGCATGGGGTTCGTGCCCTGCAAATTTTTTGAAAAATAAAACAGCAGCAGATCATGCAAACACAAATCCGACTCCAAAAATCCTCATTTCAACATGCATAAATCCATACAACTTTTATAAAAACAGTACTTGATAGTTCTAAGTTGTACAATAATTCAAAAGATAGAACATTCATCGGTTCTAGTTAATACAACGTAATACACAACAAGTTTGAAAAGTTAATACAACTTCTAAACAAAGTCCTCGCTTCTATCATTCCCAACTCGATCTATCGATGCTGCTTCTGACTCAAACTTGTCCCACCTGATGTCAAGCACACATACAAAGACAAGACAATAGCCGGATAAATCCAGTGAGAATATAATTCCCAGTAAAAGAGACATAACGAAAAATTCCACATAATATATCAAATCATGATATATATATATATATCAACAAGACAAGCAATTCATGTAGTATGCCAACAACATGAAATATCAACAACTCAAATTGAAATGCAATAAAATGAAATGCATGTCTTCGGTGTTCTAGATTATCTAAAATAGGATAATCAATGGGAATTTCTTTCTTTGATTGGGATCCCGAGGCCAAGATATATCACCACAACTCACCGACTCTCCCGATCGAGGTGAATGCGGTATATCTCGCTTCCTCTAGACTCTGCAGCATCTATAGAGAGTTGATCGGGCTATTGGAGTACAAATCAACGACCAATGCTAGTCGACTATAATACCTAGAACGTCTAATTCGATAAGTGAACGAATCATATGGCTCAATATGAATGCATATGAAAATCTTAATACTTTCAAATAATTCAACTCAATGCATTTAATAAATCGAAACAGGTAATCATGCATGTATATGATTTAGGGACTCGAGAATAAGTCTAAACTAGAGTATTCGCCCCTTTTCAATTCGATGTCATCTATTACCTTTCTTCGATTCGACGCAGCTTCAATCTGGACCAGCTTCAAGAACGAGAATTCAAATCAAAATTCCATTCAATTGTAATTCAACGATTAAGGTAAATTCGTTACCAAATCTCGATCAATACTTTGACACTTCGAATTCTACGAACTCTGAACTCAACGATCTTTAACCAAATCTTTACGAAGATGCAAAAGAGTTCAATATCAATCAATCAAATTCAAATTAAATCCCAAGAACTCAAAAAAACCCAAAAATTCTGAAATCTCAAACCGGCGGCATAACGGCTATAATTAGAGGAACCGAAAAACCACAGACAACAATATATTGGTCCAAACAACTCATAAAAAAAACAATTCATCCAAATCAACACAATACCAACAAATCCCAAAACCCCTAATTTTTAATTATGCTTCCAGAATTCCTAACAAATCCGAACGATGTTCTTTTTCCGATTCGACTTGGAATATACGATCTAAGCTAGCTCAAGAAAAACATATCCAAAAATAATAGAATTCTGAAAACATCCAAAAATCAAAATATAACCGATCGAAAAAAAACTTACGGTACAACGAAGCTCTCGCACCCGTGATCGCGAATATACCTTCAGATTGAAATTCTATCGGATGTATCGTGCAAAACCGAAATATCAAGGACCTTGGAGGGCGCTTTAATGGAGAAAGGCGTGAAGAGGAAGAAAAAGGAGAGAAAATGAGTCATCACGCCTACTCACCCCCTTTATATAAATTTAAGACCAAGTCAAATAAGAAAATTGTACTTTGGTCCCTGAATTCTTCTAAATTTTCAATTCAATACCTTATCGAATTCCAATTAAACCCTCGAATTTCATAAACTCTGATTATCAATATTAAACTCCTATAATCTCAATTAGGCTAATTTTGGGGCATTACAATTCTCTCCCTCTAAGAACTGAATTCGTCCTCAAAATCGAATATAGTTCAATTACGTAAGAAATAGATAGAATCAAATACTGCAATAAGAATTCACCTCAAAGAAATAACTCTTGAATTCACTGCTTCATATCAAACTCTGTCTCCCAAATGCTTCTTCAAATCTGTTTCGAATCCACTGTACTTCCACAACCTGAAATGGTCTGTTTCGGAGCCACTTCTCTTTTCGGTCAAGAATCGGAATCGTTCGTTTCAAGGTAATTCGACATCTCATTAAATTCGATCTCATTGCCTAAAGAACATAAGAAAGATTTGGGTTGATATCTCAGCAACAAATAGACGACAAAAACGTCGTGATTACCAGAAAATAGATTGAACAAGTGCAAGACCGTAGGCAAGATTGCCTATCTTCTCCAAAATCTATTAAGAATCGATCAATCTCGGAGACGACATCTCTCTTTTCTCATTTTTGTCAAAGCCTCTGAAAGGAGAAATCTTCTGAATTATTTGGTCTCCCTGAACAAAATACAGAGATCTGCATCTGAAATGTGTATACTACGTCTGTCTATCAAGAGTCGTCTTCATTCTCATAAAAATAATCTTCATCTGCTCAGCCGTAACTCGAATCAAATCTGGACCCAACTCAGGTGACTCGGAAAAATAATCCCAATACAAAAGATATTTCTATTTCATCTCATACAACTCTTCGAAAGATGCCATCAAGATACTCGTCTAATAGCTGTCGTTGTACGAAATTTCCACAGGAATCAAGAATTCTGCCAACTAGTGCTAATTTAGAGAACTACAACTCATGGCATATCCTCCAAAGTCTGAATCGCCCAATCTGGCTGTCCGTCGTTCTGAGGATATAAGTTATACTCAGATGTAATCGAATAACAAAAACCTCTAGAAGACTGAGTCAAAATTTGATGAGTGAATCAAGGATCTTCGTCTGAAACGATAAACTTCGACTGACCAAACAATCTGACAACGTCTCCGACCAAATATCGGCCATTTGATCAATTCTGAATGTCATTTTGTACGGAATACAGTAGCAGATTCCATCAATCGGTCAATCATACCTAGATAGCATCTCAATCTCAGACTGGTCGTAGATTCGTGACCAAATATGTCGAAATGTGATCCAAATTCTACTCTGAAACAGATAATCTGTACAACAAACAATCGAGTTGTTCTCTTTCTATTTTCAACTGCTGACAGTTCAGAACATCAGAAAACATACCTTGTAACATCGCTCGTCATCTGCTCCCACTAAATCTGACTCTTCAAATCGTTGAATATATTTCGGCTATCTGAAAGAATTCTGAATGCTCGGATCATATTCCTATGCTCTTTTGATCTTCAAAATCAACTCCGGTTCGGCTTGAAAAGAAAAATTCTGATAGACCTCCTATCTGCTTCACACTCTAAATCAGAAATGCAATAATCATCGATCAAAAGAGAAATATCAATAGTAGATAAAATAGAGAACAAATATTTTGGCTCAGAGCATCAACTACTCCATTCGATTTCCCGGATTGAACCAGCTTCCACAATCAAAGTCTCTCATCATATTTAATCATCTCCTCTATCACATAATAAGTTCGGATTGTGAAAAAAATACTTCAACTTCTAGATCAAAAAATATTTTGGAACTCTACCATAATATGGTGACGACAGATCTTCCAAGATATAAGATCACTGCGAGCTCAAAATTAGGAATCAGACCTTGAGTCTCATGCGGTTTCAGCTGCCTCGATGCCTAAGCTATCAAGTGCTTCCCCTGAATAAGGACACTTCCCCAATCTTCAATAAAAAGAAGAATCGTAACTAACTGTAAGATCATCAATATATGGAGAAATAAAGAACACTAGAGTGCTAATCAATCTCTTCTTCAAGTCAATAAGAATTAATCTTATAAGATTCGGTCCAGACAAAAGCGCATTCTTTGAAGCTAGCAGAATAATCGGTTTCACAAAAGATAAGAATCCCTCGATAAATCTGCGATATAAACAAAAAATTCATCAAGTTTCAAGTACAGATGTTGATTTAGATCAATTCATTACAGCTTTGATCTTGCGGTGATCGACAGGAATTTCATCTCCAGAGGTAAGTATGATCGATAAAGACAACTCGATCCCATAAAAATTCACACTTCGATAGAATATCATACAACCGCTTGGCACGCAAAATTTTCAAAAGACTCTCAAATTCTCTGACTGGTCAGTACGACTCTCCAAAAAGGTAAGAAAATCATCGATAAGAATAATCATGAATTCTACTAAATACTTCTGATAGATTCAGTTCATAAGATCTACAAACACTGCAGGAGCATTTGCCAATTCAAAGGAAAAGACTAAATATTCAAAGTGGCCATACCTCGTTTTGACTACGGTTTTCAATACCCCTTACTCTCGAACTCTCTGTTGATGCTGTCTGATATCAAGTCGATGCTGAATCTAACCTCATGAATTCGAGGCAAAACGGGAATCTCATCCGGAACAATGTCAGCAAACTCTAAACCTCGGGTACATCAACCAATATGGGCTGAATTCCAGGACATCAACTGTAAATATCTAGAATCCTTCTGCACCTCTTTGTAACAAACGGTCATTGACAAAACATATATTGAAGGAATATTTGATCAAGAATCCTTACCATAACTTACCGCTCGTAAATCATCTTGTATCAGAATCTAACAACTTTCTGAAATCAATCCACGGTTGCCCTGTACTCAGTTAAAGAAGCTATATAGACAATATAATCAAAATATGATAACCTAAGTACAATACTGCCCAGTTCAATCTTATTCCCATCAAATCGAAGATCAAAATTTTGGACTAACCCCATCGCCAACCATTCTTTCTCTCAAAGCGAAGAATAAAAACTATAGTAATCAGAAGCTCAAAGGCCGAGAATGTATCATAATAAATTCCTCAATAAAAAAATAAGGGACGCACCAGTATCTATTAGTATAAGAGCAGAAAAAAAAACAAAATCTACGGTTATCTGCTATGTCATCGTCAGGTGCAGTATGAGTCTGAAGATCCTCGTTAAGAGCAAAGACTAAGGCCTATTGCCTTGGAGGTTGATTCAAATTCTGATTACCTCCCAATTGATTCTATTGCCGAGGCTGAAAAGAGTGAACACTCTGAGATCGCTCAGAGCCTCGCAGAGGACATATCCTAGAAAAATGTCAGAGCTCCTGACAGATATGACAGCTTCCATAGATTCCATGACAAAGCTCACTGAGGTGATGACCTCCACAATTGCTGCACGTCATGCCTGAAGTTCCCGCACTCTTTCCTGAGCCAAACTGTTTCGATTCGCTAGAACTAGATGAACTACTCCAAGAATTCTTAAATTGTTTTCCCCTCGGTTGAAGATGATCTCTTATGTTGCTACCTGTATATCTGGTCGATTGCTGGAAAGAGATTTGTTGAAGAAATTAGATTTTAAAAAGGCTCCAAGATATGATCGTACCTTGATTTTCTAATTCTTTCTTCTTCCAAATCCACCAACTTTTTCCAATACCCTGAAGTTGGTACATCACTAAATGAATTCGACGGTCATCGGTATATCCTAGAGAATCAAATAACTGATCGATTTCCTCTAATCAACTTCAAAACCCATTGGCATTCACAGTACTCTTCAGAGTCGGTGGGTTAAACGACTGAAACCTCATCAGTAAAGCTTCCATCGGTGTCGGAGTGACATCCATTAGTTTAGTTGCAGTACAATTCTATTCAATCGGGGTTCGCTGCTGCTTGTTTCTTGTTCAATATTAATCGAGGAAACATGCCCCGTATTCAAGAGAATTAGGGCACAATTATCTCAATTTCAGTAATCTCGTGACCATAATTTCTATTAAAAAATTTCATTCCATCTCAGGAATATTCAAATCCGCATTTCTAATATATTATGCCTTACTATTTAACAAATAATCATGCTTAGTAATTTAAATCACAAAATCATGAAATTCAAATAATTCATGAAATAATAAAGCATACTCGCATGAAATTCAATTAATCAAATAAAGAATTCAATCACATACGAGAATCAAATTATGCAAACTCGATCTATCCCGCTCACTTCTAATTCAGTCCAAGAACTTATCGCTCTGATACCACTTAATATGAGGACCTCGGTTCTAGACATCTAACCAAGAATAAATCATACAATCAACGACAGTGAGTCAAGGGATTAATAGAGATTTTTTTTTTAAAAGCATGCATTGACCCCGTGCAACTTTCCGTGCTCGGGTCCGTGCATTAAGCTGTAGCCAAAGCTCAAAGACTACAAATACACGGACCCTGTGCACACCTCCGTGCCTAGGTCCGTGCACAAAATGCACAAAAAATCGACTCTCTGCCTCGGCCGATGTTCACATGGACCCATGCATGAAGGCATGTCTGGGGTCCGTGCATTAAAAAATTTAAACCTTTCCAAATTGCGAAGGTACAAGGACCCCTACACGGATGTAGGCACAAGTTCCGTTCCCTGCAAATTTTCTAAAAAATAAAACAGCAGCAGATCATGCAAACACAAATCCGACACAAAACAATTTTATTTCAACATGCATAAATCCATACAACTCGTATAAAAACAGTACATGATAGTTCTAAGTTGTACAATAATTCAAAAGGTAGAACATGCATCGGTTATAGTTAATACAACGTAATACATAACAAGTTTGAAATGTTAATACAAATTCTAAACCAATTCCTCGTTTCTATCATTCCCAACTCGATCTATCCATGCTGCTTCTGACTCGAACTTGTCCAACCTGATGTCAAGCACACATACAAAGACAAGACAACAGTCAGATAAATCCGATGAGAATAACATTCCCAGTAAAAGAGACATAACGAGTAATTCCACATAATATATCAAATCATGATATATATATATATATATATATATATATATATATATATCAACAAGACAAGAAATTCAAGTAGTATACCGACAACATGAAATATCAACAACTCAATTTGAAATTCAATAAAATGCAATGCATGTCAAGGTTCCGAACTGAGCACATGGGATGGGTTTGAGATGTACTTCCTCAGCATCGACACAAGGAAGACATTATGGACCCCATCAAGGTTAGGCGGCAAGGCCACCCTATAAGCCAATGCCCCTAGCCTATCCACTCGAAGGGTCCTATGAACCTCGGCGCCAGTTTTCCCTTCTTCCCAAACCTCATAACTCCCTTCAGCGGTGCTACTCGGATGAACACATGATCTCCCACCGAGAACTCCAAGTCTCTCCTCTTATGATCAGCATAACTCTTTTGTCGGCTCTGTGCAGTCCTCATCCTGTCACGGATCTTGGCTACAACTTCGGCAGTCTGCTGAACAATCTCTGGTCCCAACTCCAATTTCTCCCCAATCTCGGTCCACAACATCGGAGATCTACACGGTCTTCCATAGAGTTCCTCATAAGGCGCCATACCAATGGTGGCTTGAAAGCTGTTGTTATAAGCAAATTCCACTAATGACAGTCTCGACTCCCAACTTCCTTGAAATTCAATGGCACAAGCTCTCAAAAGATCTTCTAGAATCTGAATCACCCTCTTGGACTGTCCATCCGTCTGCGGGTGAAAGTCAGTGCTATATAAAAGCTTCTTCCCTAAAGCTGCGTGAAGACTCTTCCAAAAAGTTGAAGTAAACCGCGGATCTTTATCAGACACTATGGAAACAGGGATACCATGTAGTTTGACTATCTCCCGGATATACAACTCCGCATACTGTGTCATCTTGAAGGTCGTCCTCACTGGCAAGAAGTGTGCCGAATTTTTGAGTCGATCTACTATAACCCAAATAGCATTCGAATTTCTCACCATCCTCGGCAAACCAACAACGAAGTCCATAGTAATGTTCTCCCATTTCTACTCCGGAATAGGGAGTGGTTTAAGAAATCCTGCAGGCCTCTAAAGCTCCGCCTTGACCTGCTGGCATGTCAGGCATTGTGACACAAATCGTGTGAGACCCCGTTTCTAATCTTCTAAACTCAAATCATTGAGCACAATCGAAAACCAAGAACCTCGGAAAAAGAATCAATTTTTTGTTTTTTTTTTTAAAGGAACTCACGTGCGCCCGCGCCAGACCACGCATGCCCGCGCATGCCCCTCGGCCACCATGCGCGCCCGCGCATAGCCCTCGGGCAGAAAACCAAAATTTCTGCACAATGAGGCGCGCCCGCTCGTCAAGTCGCGTGCCCACGCATACTCGGGTTGCTGAATCCTGGGCAAGAAAATATTAACTCTACAAGCTCAAAATGATAATCTAAACAACCAAGGTTCCAATCATAGCTTAAACATGAAATAAGGCATTCGAAACACCAACAGAACGATGTTTAACAATACAAGTTCGACGGTAGTAATCGTTCGACTAAACAAAATAGAATACAAGTCCAAAAGCAACCCTACGACACACGAAGTCTCACTTCTATCATCTCACCCCGAGCTAACCCAAACGACTAGGTCCAGCTCCTGATGCTCCTGTTGCCAAGTACACATACAAACAAAGGCAACAGCCGGATAATCCGGTTAGAAATATAATTTCTAAGTAAAAGAGACAGGCATACAATATCGGTTAAACATCTCATATCGAAATGTAACAATCATCAATAAATCAAAAGAAAGTGAATGCATGCATGGCTTCAAAGCTCGGGACTATCAAGTCCGATAATCGAAGTATCAATCGGTATTCGGTTGGGATCCCGGGGCCAAATATTCACAACAACTCACCGACACACCCATTCGGGGTGGAAGTTGTTCAACTCAACCCCTAGACTTTAGAGCAACTATAAGAAGTATTCTAGCAATTGGAAAAACTCGAAATCCAAAGCCACTTCAATATAGCTCCCTAAATCGTCTAAGGTCAAAACAAATCGAATCTTCGGCTCAAGATGTATGCAAGTGAAATTAAATTCATTCAAGTTAAAATCAAATAATCCTAAAAAATCATACAAGTATGTGATTTCTTTTGGGCACTCGAATTAAATCAAATTCGAGTTAATCGTCCCATTCATTCAATCGTCGTCTTCTTACCTTTTCAAGTTCATCGGGGATTCAAATCTGAAAATAACAACGAATTCAAATAAACAATCAATCAAATCAAAACAATCGAAACAAAGAAACTCAATCAATATACCGTCTTCAATTCTTGATCGATTCAACTTCCAAGTTCGATCCAAACCCGAATCTTTCAACTCAAATCTGAAAATATGAAATACGGATTTGATATAAATCTTCTAACTCAAAAAAACCCGGAAATCAAACCGAATAATAATATCGATAATCCAAAACTCGATTTCGACGGCATAACGACTATAAACGGTCAATCCAAAAATCAACAAACATCATCAAACAACTCAAACTATCTCATATCATCCTCCAATCCTTCAAAACACAACAAATCTCAACAATATCCAAGACCCATTTTCGAAAATATGCTCCAAAAATCATATAAAATTCAAACTTCGTTCTTTTTCAAAACCGACTTCGAATACACGATCTATGCTAGCTCAAGCACAACATACTCGAAGATTATTGATGGGCATGTTTGTGTTGCATATTTTAATATCATTGTGTTGTTGTTTTGCATGCATTTATGTGTTTTAATTAAGCATTGTGTTCATATTTCATGTATCGCATCTACATTACATTCTCCCGTGTTTATTGTATAGGACGTAGCATTTTGTCGAGGAAAAGATGGAAAAGCTTTTGCGCGAGAATGAATTACGGAGCAGCAATGATCCAAAAATAATATTTAATTTTATAAAAGTCAAAATCTGATCTCCACCATCCAGAATAAAGTTCAAGATGTTTTGAAGCAGCTGTCTAAATTTCAGCTCAATCCGACGGCTAGATCTCCAGATATGAATTTTGCAAAATCGCTGCTCGCTGGGAGAAAAGTTGCTCGCTCGATCCGCAACATCTTGCGGATCGAGCCAGCCCAAAAAATATGAAAACAGTAGGTTCGGAATTTTTGCTCGCTCGATCCGCAACATCTTGCGGATCGAGCGAGACGTGTTGTTCGGGAAAAATTCTGTAATTTATGAATTTTTATTATTAAGGACTCTAGCCTTAATTAAAATAGATATCTCGAATTTTAGAGTAAAAAGGATGATTCTGAAGAACTCTTGACGGCTTGGAACGCGAAGAACAATCTGGAGGCTAGGTTTTATCTTTCTTGTTTTTAGATTTTAATTCTTATTGTTTTTATTCTTGGTTGAGGAAGACGAACCCTTGAATTTATTTATCTTGTGAGATTCAGATTTTCATTGTTTGATTTTTATCAAGTATCAAGAATTATTCTGAATTGATTGATATGCTTGTGTATGAGATTTTTAGATTGGCCATCTTAGGATTTCATTATAAAGTCGAATGCTAAATTAGAATTCAAATCCGTAATTATTTGAAACCTCTGATTTGCAAAGCAACTATGATTAATATTTTCTGCTGTTGAATTTGTTAAATCGTAGGAATAATAATTGACTAGGCTAAATTCATCCGCTTGTGTATGGGTTGTCTAGCTTTATCAGTTTACTAGTTTGAATGTTACCGTGGATTTAAATCTGATCGCTGGTATTGGGTTAGTTTATTGGATAAGGGTTAACTTAGACTGCTGTTGTCTAGTTAACTAAAATTAAGGTGAAACATGAATTAAATTTCCAATGATGAATATTCGATGTGAATTAATTATTTTTAGAGAATCGATGATGGAATGAATGATTTCAAGGGTGTAGTCGACCGATACCAAGTCTCGTTATTTTATTGATTTTCTTATTTTAATTCTTGCATAGTAGTTAATTCTAAAATTCCCAAATCCCTTTTTTTTTCAAGTATTTTTAAGAACACAAATAAATTTCACTTTCCTCGTGGGAACGATCCCTACTATCGCTACTACATGTTTATTTAGTTAATCTGAGTTGGGCTAATTTGGGCGCGACACGACTAAGCGTTACCAAATTTTGGCGCCGTTGCCGGGGAAAGGCGTTTAATTTATTTGTGTTTTTATTATTATTTATTATTATTCCTCCTAGTGCTACTCTGGTTTATTCGTGCGTGCAGGTGAATCTTCGGAAGAAGAAGAATTTCCATACGACCCAGAGATAGAATGAATTTTGCTTAGGCGAAGGAGGATTCTTGCGGTGTAATACTTTGAGATGTCAAATCAACAAGTATTCCCAAGTTTTATCCAACAACATGGAGAGCCATTCTATGCAGCATGGGGGAGATTCAAGGATTTGGCAACCATCTTCCGGTATCGTGATTTTTCTAACTATTCTCTCCTAACATATTTTCTTGGTGGTTTGGATGCAGTGACAAGAGGATGGGTAATTGATGGAGCTTTCACAACCGTTTCAATAATTTGCCGAGATGATGATACCATGAGACACCTGTTAGATGATATGGCAGAGTTTGACTATTACTGGTATTCACAATCTCAATACCCATATTTTACTGACCAACCATTTGAGCTTCAAAAGGAGGAGGGAATTTGTTCGCAGTTGATCTTACATCCGCTAGAGGATATCATGAGAAAGCTTGTGGCATCGACTGTGGAAACTATAGAAGAACTGAAAAAGTCTATATGCAAACTTGCGGAGCACATGGAGAATATCAAGAGATCACTCGTCCATGAATATCGAGAACAAGAGGTGATGCTAGATACTCAAGCAGTGACCAACCCAAATTGGCTCGATGATGATGATTCAGAGGACCAGGACTGGGAGTGCGAATCAATTCCTGCTGAAGATTTAGAGGTGTTTGAGTCTTCTCTTATTATTGAACCTCAACCGAAGGATGTACTAGAAGAAACAGCATATTATGGAGTACCAGTTTCGAAATATTTTTGTTTACAAGTGCCTACAGAGATATTCTCTTCCCATGTTGTCCAGCTTCAAAGTGTTGTTGAGG
This sequence comes from Henckelia pumila, assembly GCF_033568475.1. Classification (NCBI taxonomy): domain Eukaryota; kingdom Viridiplantae; phylum Streptophyta; class Magnoliopsida; order Lamiales; family Gesneriaceae; genus Henckelia; species Henckelia pumila. The sequence goes on along the minus strand of NC_133120.1, from coordinate 35,256,743 downwards.
TGACGAGCTTAATCTATTTACATCTAGCCAAGCTTGAGGGCATATGGAACCAAGACCCATTTGTGGTGGCATATGACACTTACTTTGGGCGTCAGCCGCTCTTTGAGCAGTACTTCTGAGAGTCAAGCCGATGACTGAAAATCAAGCACTGGCTGGGAGGCAACCCAGTGTATTTTCCCTTTATTTCATCTTTGTTTGTTTTGTTTTGTTTTGTTTTATTTACCTTGTTTTTCAGAACCTAGCCACCCCATCTGCTGTCCAAAGTTTCAATAGGAATCTTCCGTTATTCAGCCAGATATCGCAGAGGAAAACGTCGACACTTAAACCAGGGGAGTATTGTTTTTCTTTTTCGCTTGCATTTTCATCTTGTGTTTGCATTTTTGTTGTTATTGCTAGAGCATTGAGGGCAATGCTTTTGTTAAGTGTGGGGGGAGTTTCATTCGTTGTTTGTCATTTTGTCTGCATTTGTTTTGTTGCGTACTTGCATATAGTTCGTTTCGTATCATTTGTTAATTTGTTAGTTTTTGTCTTGTTACATAAGTAGGATGGAAATTGATAGCCTATGAAGAGATTGTGAGAAAATAGTTTTTTGTGAAAATTTTCTCTTGATTGGATATTCTTAAGCACACATGTTTGACCAGTGAACTGTAGCGAGGTATTAGATGAGTTGGTGTCTGTTGGACCATTGCACGGCAATAGGTGTCTGTGAAACTTAATAGTTTCTTGAACCTTGATGTTTTTTTGATGTGACACCTATGATCTTGGGCGTACCTAGAAAAAAAAAATTTTACAATTCCATCCGGGCCTTGACAGGATTGAAATCCTAAAAGAGCAAGATCAAGGCTAAGTATGCGGAGTAAATGGGGTTGATGCTCTATCCGGGCTATAGACGAGGGGATTAGAAAGAAAAAATACATTGATTTTTCATATCCTAGCCAGTTATAGCTAAGTCAGCGGGTAATTATTGGGGCTATTGCAATACCGGGTGCAAAATCCGGAGGTACGTAATTTTATCTCAAGAGAGTTATGTTGTGTTAAAGGGTTGTTGAGAGGAGGGATTCTTGAGGGTGAAACGTACACTGAAGTGTCTTAGGTCGGCGAACAGTCTTAAAACTTTGTCTTTTGAAGTTGCACTAGCTGGAATAACATGGCACACACACACGTTTGCGCTTAACTGAAGGTGGATTGTAGAAAATCAAGAGTGTTCGTAGTTTTGAATTTTGGATTTTTCTGAGGCTACGATGTCAAGATCCATACTTACTTATGTTGTTTTGTTTTGTTTGCATATTGTTTTGCATAAATTGCTCGAGGGCGAGCAAGGAGTGAGTGTGGGGGTATTTGATGGGCATGTTTGTGTTGCATATTTTAATATCATTGTGTTGTTGTTTTGCATACATTTATGTGTTTTAATTAAGCATTGTGTTCATATTTCATGTATCGCATTTACATTACATTCTCCCGTGTTTATTGTATAGGACGTAGCGTTTTGTCAAGGAAAAGATGGAAAAGCTTTTGCGCAAGAATGAATTACGGAGCAGCAATGATCCAAAAATCATATTTAATTTTATAGAAGTCAAAATCTGATCTCCACTGTCCAGAATAAAGTTCAAGATGTTTTGAAGCAGCTGTCCAAATTTCAGCTCAATTCGACGGCTAGATCTGCAGATATGAATTTTGCAAAATTGCTGCTCGCTGGAGAAAAGTTGCTCGCTCGATCCGCAACATTTTGCGGATCGAGCCAGCCCAAAAAATATGAAAACAGTAGGTTCAGAATTTTTGCTCGCTCGATCCGCAACATCTTGCGGATCGAGCGAGACGTGCTGTTCGGGAAAAATTCTATAATTTAGGAATTTTTATTATTAAGGACTCTAGCCTTAATTAAAATAGATATCTCGAATTTTAGAGTAAAAAGGATGATTCTGAAGAACTCTTGACGGCTTGGAACACGAAGAACAATCTGGCGGCTAGGTTTTATCTTTCTTGATCTTAGATTTTAATTCTTTTTGTTTTTATTCTTGGTTGAGGAAGACGAACCCTTGAATTTATTTATCTTGTGAGATTCAGATTTTCATTGTTTGATTTTTATCAAGTATCAAGAATTATTCTAAATTAATTGATATGCTTGTGTATGAGATTTTTAGATTGGCCATCTTAGGATTTCATTATACAGTCGAATGATAAATTAGAATTCAAATCCGTAATTGTTTGAAACCTCTGATTTGCAAAGCAACTATGATTAATATTTTCTGCTGTTGAATTTGTTAAATCGTAGGAATAATAAATTACTAGGCTAAATTCATCCGCTTGTGTATGGGTTGTCTAGCTTTATCAGTTTTACTAGTTTGAATGCTACCGTGGATTTAAATCTGATCGCTGATATTAGGTTAGTTTATGGGGTAAGGGTTAACTTAGACTGCTGTTGTCTAGTTAACTAAAATTAAGGTGAAACAGGAATTAAATTTCCAATGATGAATATTCGATGTGAATTAATTATTTTTAGAGAATCGATGATCGAGTGAATGATTTCAAGGGTATAGTCGACCGATACCAAGTCTCGTTATTTTATTGATTTTCTTATTTTAATTCTTGCTTAGTCGTTAATTCTAAAATTCCCAAATCCCTTTTTTTTATTTCAAGTATTTTTAAGAACACAAATAAATTTCACTTTTCTCGTGGAAATGATCCCTACTCTCGCTACTACATGTTTATTTAGTTAATATAAGTTGTGTTAATTTGGGCGCGACACGACTAAGCGTTACCAATTATCAAATTCTAACAACCCAACAAAATTCAAAGTTCGTGGATCGTAACAATACTTACGTCAGAATGAAGCCCTCGTTGCGGTGATCGTGAAACTCAACTCGGAATCAAAATCTGACGGTCGGATCGTGCGAATCGGACAGAAGAAATGCTTGAATAATTCGGTCATGGCTTCTCGGTTCTGTACGTGCGAAAGGAGAAAGAAAGGAGAGGGAGAAGTGAAGTGATGGAGGAGGCAAGTTGCAAGGATAATAATAATATAAGTCAAGCTTTGACTTGGTCTATTTCACAATTGCAACTCGGTTCCTGAATTATCAATTTAAATCGATTCAATATCGGCTCAATTAATTCCCATCAATTCAATTCTAATAATTAAATAAATTCCACAAATCCCAAAATAATTAATTTCAGGGCCTTACAATTCTCCCCCTCAAAGAATCGATTTCGTCCTCGAAATCAAAGCAGTTCCATCTCAGAAAACAAGATACAGTTCAAAGACTGCTAAAATAATTCTTCTCTCAAAATAACTTTGAAATCGCGGTTCTAATCAACTCCGCTTCTTGAACCGTTTCTTCAAATCCGAATCGTCTCAACTGCATAAACTCAAACTGAATAGGTCTCTCTAAAGAGCTGATACTCAGTTCGGTCAATTCTGAATCGGTCGTCTCAACAAAGTTGGCGACTCATCAATTCTAGTCTCATCCTCAAAAAAAATCTGTGAATTTGACAACAAAAGATGTGAAGCATGTAGAGAAAACCCGAAGAATACGGAAAAACAAATTAGTGGAAAACAAGGAGAACTGAAGGAGTAAAAGTCGGTAGGCGAGATCGCCTATCCCCTTTAGAATCTCAAAGGAACACGTGAGTTCATCGAGATAGTTCTCTCTCTTATCATAACTGCCACAGCCTCGAAATTGAGGAATCTTCTGAATTACTCGTCCTCCCTAAACATAAGTACAGAGGTCTGCGTCGAAAATGGAATACTTCCTACATCCTTCTTATCAAGTCGTCTTGTTCATAGACAGGAATTCTCCATCCGTCTATCAAACCTTGAATAAAATCCGATCCCAAGTCAGAGAACTCAGAAAATCATCCCAATTCAACTGGGATTCTCATTCCTTCTCGTACAACGGATTGGCAAAATTGATATCAAGATATTCGTCTGATAACTGTTGTACAAAAACTTCGCAAAAGATGAGAAAACCATCCAGCTAGTGCCAAAATCAATTACTATAGCTCAACATATCCTCTTAAGGTCTATATCACTTATTCTTGGTTGTCCGTCGTTCTGAGAATAATAACTAAACTCAGTTATAATCCAATAATTAAAGTCTCTTAAAGGTTGAGTTCAAGGTGAGAGTTAACTCAAAATCTCATTCTGAAAGGACAGATTTTGACAAGTCAACTATTTGAAAATTCTCCTGACAACAATCCCAATCATATCGTCGTGTCTGGAATCCATTCTGTATGAAAACGGAAGCAGACTAAAATTTTATCTCGGTTACAATCAGATAGCATCTCCAATTTAGACAGTTCTATACCTTCGACCACAAGCCGAACAGTCCTAATTCTATTCCGCACAGGTAAACTGCGATAGAGCAAAACAATCTGACATTCTTTTTGACCAACTTCTCAACATCGAGTCGAGTCTGGAATTCATTTTGTCCGGAAAAACAGTAGCAGATTCTGCAATCGGTCTAATAAAACTCAGATAGATTCAAATTTCCAGACTGGTCGATAGCTTCAGAAAGGTATTCATCGAAAAGTAATCTTCTTTTCAATCTGACAATTAACTGTTCCACAGATTGTCGGCTCCTTCTCTCTATCAGCTATCAAAATTGGACAGACTAGCAATTGCGAAATCATAATTCGAATCTCGTTCTTCATCTGTTACTATAAAGGTCGATTCCTCAATCCTCTGAATATCTTTCGGTCGTCTGAAAGAAAAATGAATAAGTGCGAAGTGTCAATCTCAAGGTACTCTGTCTCAATCAAAATCTCTAGCATGACAAAGCAATTACTCAAAACTTGAGGTATCGTCACTGTCCCGATACTCAGACTGTGCCCAGTTCTGACTCTTCTTCATTAAATTCTCCAATTCGATCTGTTTCTGCGCTATCTCCATCATCTAATTAAATTCTGGCTTAGTTCGGATAAGAGAATTCTGATATACTTCCTATCTGTTCCAGACTCTAAATCAAAAATGCAACATTCATCGGTCGGCGAAGTCAAGGATAGTAGATAAAATAAGAACAGATTCCCCTTCTCAAGAGAATAACGGTAGTAGATAAAATAATTGTAGTGACCCACACCGTGATCACCTACTAATCAGAACTTAAGCATGCATTTAACTTAATTAAACATAATCAGAGAAATAACAGCGGAAAATCTTAAAGATAAACAATTCCAAGATAAATAAATCTTGATACAACCAAATCGAATATACCGAATAAAAATCTTAATCTAGAAATCCTCTGATGACCCTTGCTACCAAGCCCTGGTCACCGATCAACTACTGATCTTGCTCCTGGTCCACCTGCAAAACCTGCCCCGTCGAATGGGGTGTCCAAGATAAAAGCAGGGACGTGAGCTCTAACGCCTAGTACATAAAGTATTGAATATACAGGTCTATATGATGGATGCAACATGAACTATGAATGATCTGGGTAACTGGGATCATATCTGGAAAATCATGCTCAGTTCATAGGCGCCTCCAGTATGCGCACGTTGCTCCGAAGATCCAGTGGGTGCCACACATACTGAACCCGATCTTGGACTATCACCGTCCTGGATAAAAACCGTACACGCTACCCCGTCGGTCCAGTGGGTGTCACACGGTACCCGATCGTATAATAACAACAACCCTAGGGCTGAGCGACCCTATAACAATTGGTTAACTCAAAAGGATAACAGGCTCAACATGGTATGCAAATGCCGCATACAAATCATGAACAGTAAATCATGCATATTATGATAGATAATAATGCAACGCATAATTATGCAACACATAAACATGTATATTCAGCTGGCTATCTCAGTCTGTACTTACGTACCTTAGTTCTACTAGGTAAGCTATACCAGCTCTAAAGTCCAAGCTTATAATCCGCACTACAATGCAAAATACTCATGCATTATAACAATATTCTAAAAGCCTTAACTGCGCTATAGCATACTCCCTATTTACTATAAGGAGTCAAAGCTATATCTTCGTCCGTCGTCAGCCCGTTGATGACGATTGCCCCAGAACTTGGGCACCACTCCGCAGCAACCCTGGAGCGCCTCGCCAACCTCCGGACCAAGCCTAGGAAGGCTGAAACCACCTAAAACACCTAGACTACACCTAAAATGAGAGGAAAGATGTGAGATTGGTGTGAAATTGTGGCCCTCAGAACCCATATTTATAGGCCACGATCGGAAGCTCCGATCGTAGGATTGGAAGCTCCGATCTCCACCTGCAGCTACGTGTTCAATCCTTGAAGACACTTGGCACTGGACAGGGATCGGAAGCTCTGAACGGGGATCGGAAGCTCCAAACTGATTGGAAGCTCCGAACTGGTTCGGAAGCTCCGATCGAACCGCTTCTTCCGAACTGTTTTCGAGTGCTTCCGAACTGGTTTTGGACCCCCGGGACCTACCCTACCATTTTCGGACGTTCCGGATCTGAATTTCCACTTATTTTAACCAAATAAGGACTCCTTAAACATGTTTTGACACTTTTAAAATTATATGTCATTTTCTAACATGTTTAAAATCACCTAATCTTGTAAAATGGAACCGGGCTACTACAATAATAATAGATCATTCTATTCAAACCTCAATCGCTGCATCGTATCTCTTCGGATCATACTAAAATTCACCATCGGATTCTTTATCATATCCAATCTTCTCCTCAATCTCAAAATCATTTCGGTTGCAAAACTCATACTTTGAATTCTTAGTTCAGAAAAGACTTCGAAAATTTCACTGGAGATAGAGATGTCCGATCCAACAAACAATAAGATTACTGCCAATTCAATATCATGAATAGGATGTTGAGTCTCATACTACTTCAGCTGTTACTATGACTGAGCTATCACAGACTTCCTCTGAATAAGAATACCTCCAGAATCTGGATAAGAAGATGCAATGCACTGAAGATTATCAGTACAGAGGAAAATAAGAAAATACTGAAGCTCGGGTCGTTCTTTTCTTTATGCCAAACAAACTGATCTCATAAGATTCAGTTCAGGTACAAGTGAATTCTTTGGAGTTAGATGAGAAATTGGCTCCACGACGATAAGAATCTCTCGAAAATCTTCTATAGAACTCAAAATATTCAATTCTCAGGTACAGATGTCGGTTTGTCTTCAATCAAAACAGCTTCGGTCTGGCAATGATCACAGAAATTCCAGATCTAAAATTAATATGATCGAGGAAAGGACATCTCGATACAATCAAAATTCAGACTTCAATAGCGTAGCATGCAACGTCTTGGCATGCAATTCTGTAAGACCATCCTCCAATACTCTGTATGATCAGTACTATTCTTCGAACATAACCGAAAAGATCGATAAGAATTTTTAATTCCATCTAACTAAATTTGATAGATTCAAATCAAAAGATCTACAATAATGTAGACGAGTTTCACTACAAACGGTACGACCAAACTCCAAAGCAGTCATACCTCGATCCAAGTTCAGTCCTCAATACTTCTTTCTGTCCAACTCTCAGCTGATGATGTCTTATCTCAAGTCATTGCTGAATCTAACCTCATGACTCAGAGGTAATCCAGAAATCTCATGTGGATGATAACAGCAACTCTCTAACCACTGGTTTATCAACCAATTCAGGCTAGATTCTAGGACATCAGCGGAGGATTTCCGTTCGTCTATTGACTCGGATCTGAATCTGTCAACTTCCTGTAACAATCCACAGTAGTCCTGTACTGAATAAAGAAACTAACATATAGTCAAATTACAATCTGATAACTGAAGTACGATACTGCTCAGTTACAATCAAATCAAAATCTCAATCAATTCAGAATCTGAAATACAATATTGTTCGGTTCTAACTCATCCCATCAATTCAAAGAATTGCGAATATTGATAATAAAATTTCAACAAACTGGGATGCATCAATAAATATCAATCAGAAGAAAGATAAGGTGCGTAACCGATCATATCAGAAAAGAATAGAAACCATACTCCATTGATTCCTGCAGTCATCATCGGTGAAATCTAAATATGATCCTCGATAAGAGTACAACTGGAATCTGTTGCCTCGAATATTGGTTCGTCATAAGGTTGAGTTCTCAAAAATTCTGTCATTGCGGCCGAAAGGAACAACTGGAACAGCTAGAATCTCTGTCGGAGTTAAAGACACAAGGAATTCCCCTTCGGAGACATTTCAATAAAATCAAGATGACAAACTCTAGCATAGTGTCCGGGTTGATGACAGGCCTAACAGCATCTTCTGATCTCCAGGCACTGCTTACTGATCTCATAAAATGCTTTCTCTTTGATTAAAGATGATTTATAAGTCCCTCTAACTCTACTCAAACGGTGAAAAGAATCTATTGAAGAAATTCAGATGAAGGCGGATTCCAAAAAGTGATCGAACCTTGATTCCCTAATGCTCTCTTCTCCAATTTCTATCAACTTTTATCGATCCTCTAAGTTGGTACCACACTAACCGAATTCTTTGGTCGTCTGTGTAGTTTGGAGAATCACACAACTGATCGATCCCTTCTGTTCAACTTCTGCATCCAACAGCATTCTCGGTACTCTTCAAAATCGGTAATCTAAACGACTAAAACCTTCTCGGTAGGACTCCCATCGTTGTCAGAGTAACATCTATCAGTGCATTAGTGGTACGATCTAGATCAGTCGAAGGAGTTACTGCTGGTTGTCATCTGCTAAAATTCTTCAGGAGAAAATTCTGATATTCAGGATGAAAAGGATACCAAAACTCCATCTCAAAATTCGGTGTTTCACATCTCTGTCCTAAAAGTTTTTTCTACTACCAATCACTGAATTTCGGATCTCAATTCGAATTCTAATTCTCATCGCAAACAATCTCTGATCTGCTAGCTCAAGCAGATGGTGGAACTCGGATCCGAAATTTAAAAAAATACAGTTTATATTTCAAGTAATTCATGCTTTAAAATTTAAATCACATAATCATGTAATTCCAAGTAACTCATAAATAATAAAGCATGCTCTCAATCATATCAAGTAATCGTGATTCAAAATTTAAATAACAACTCATGTAATTCAATTAATTCAAGAATTAATAAATCATGCTCGCACGTATTTAAATATTCATTTAAATAAATCAATTACATGCGAGAATTTAATTCATGCGGACTCGATCTACCCCGCTCACTCTAATTCAATTCCAAGAATCTTATCGCTCTGATACCACTTAATATGAGACCCCGTTTCTAATCTTCTAAACTCAAATCATTGAGCACAATCGAAAACCAAGAACCCCGGAAAAGGAATCAATTTTTTTTTAAAGGAACTCACGCGCGCCCGCGCATGCCCTCGGCCACCATGCGCGCCCGCGCGGTAAAACTCGCGCGCCCGCGCATAGCCTTCGGGCAGAAAACCAAAATTTCTGCACAATGAGGTGCGCCCGCCGGTCAAGTCGCCCGCCCGCGCATACTCATCGGGTTGCTGAATCCTGGGCAAGAAAATATTGACTCTACAAGCTCAAAATGATAATCTAAACAACCAAGGTTCCAATCATAGCTTAAACATGAAATAAGGCATTTGAAACACCAACAGAATGATGTTTAACAATACAAGTTCGACAGTAGTAATCGTTCAACTAAACAAAATAGAATACAAGTCAAAAAGCAACCCTACGACACACGAAGTCTCACTTCTATCATCTCACCCCGAGCTAACCCAAACGACTAGGTCCAGCTCCTGATGCTCCTGTTGCCAAGCACACATACAAACAAAGACAACAGCCGGATAATCCGGTTAGATATATAATTTCTAAGTAAAAGAGACAGGCATACAATATCGGTTAAACATCTCATATCGAAATATAACAATCATCAATAACTCAAAAGAAAGTGAATTTATGCATGGCTTCAAAGCTCGGGACTATCAAGTCCGATAATCGAAGTATCAATCGGTATTCGGTTGGGATCCCGGGGCCAAGTCTTCACAACAACTCACCGACACACCCATTCGGGGTAGAAGTCGTTCAACTCAACCCCTAGACTTAAGAGCAACTATAAGAAGTATTCTAGCAATTGGAAAAACTCGAAATCCAAAGCCACTTCAATATAGCTCCCTAAATCGTCTAAGTTCAAAACGAATCGAATCTTTGGCTCAAGATGTATGCAAGTGCAATTATGTAGTAGCCCGTACCCTAATTGAGTAATTAAAGAATTAATGCTAATTAATTCTATTGGGTATTGGACGGATCGGAAGCTCCGATCAGGATCGGAAGCTCCGATCGGTATTACGTCAGGCATGACGTGTGGTTGGATCGGAAGCTCCGATCAGGACCGGAGGCTCCGATCACCCCTATCCGGAGTCAACAAGTGATATTTTGACACGTGGCAGATCAGGATCTTCGGAAGCTCCGATGGCAGGATCGGACGTTCCGATCGAGGTTCGGACGTTCCGATCAAGGATCGGAAGTTCCGATCGTTGTCTATAAATAGAAGGCCGAGACTTCACTTTCATTTGCCAATTCCGAGTTCTCCTTTACTTTCTAGTCCTTTTGGAGCTATTCTAGTCTTCTTAGGCTTGGTCCGGAGGTCGGCGAGGCGTTCGGTAGTCGTAGCGGAGTTGTGCCCAAGTTCTGGAGGCATCGACATCAAAGGGCTAACGACGGACGAAGGTATAGCTTTTGCTTCCTATAAATATTTAGGAGTATGCAATAGCTTAGTTAAGGCTTTTAGAGCACGTTAATGATAGTAGTATCATTTGGCAGTGTAGAGCAGACTATAGGCGTGGACCTAGAGTTGGTAGAGCTTGCACTGTATTGAGGTACGAAAGTACTGTTCGAGATATCCTGACTGAGTATGCATGTATTATGTGACCGCATGATTTATATGCCATGATATTATGCTGCATTCATTTGCATCTTGCTGTATCTCCTTTGAGATGTCTGTTAGTAGGGTTGTACCCTATCCTGTTAGTGGATGGACTTCCATCGATTTGGGTCCGGCGTTTCCACGGTTATCTCGGTATGGGAGCCACCTCCTGAAGCGACGGCATAGCGTGCTACATACCAGGGCCCGGTCTGTCTCTGTTATCTGATCCTTGACCTCGAGTCTATAGGGAGTTCACTTTGCATGCATGTATACTCATACTCTCGCACTGAGCGTTTTATGCTCACGTCTCGTACTCTGTATTTTCTGGACACCCTATTTCATGGGACAGGTTTGCGATTGGACGAGGAGGGTGGATCCAGGAGGGGCTAGTGAGTGGTTGGCCAGCTGGAGTTTCGCTTAGGTTTTATTACTGTTGTTTGGGTTTATACAGCTATTCGATTTGGTTGTATATTATTGGATAAATTACAGATTCCTTTTCTTGGGATTGTATAATGTTTATGGTTTCCGAAGTTTTATTTTGATATCTGTTTTATTAAGTTAATTGCATGCCTAAGTTCTGTTTAGTAGGTGATCCGGGTTAGGGTCACTACATTTATGGTATCAGAGCATGCAAAAGAATTCTTGGGATTTAGTCTCATCTTGAGATATTTTTGTAGATGTCAAATCGTGACGACCAGAGTTCTCATGGCAGTGTTGGTGGGCGTTGGGGTGATGCCGACCGGGAGCCTCATCGAGAACGGCGTCATCGTCACCATGATGACGAGCGTTTCACTGTGTGTCGATTCTTAGCTATGGGTCCTAAGCCCTTAGTTGGAGGTGAGTCTCCGGAGGATGCAGAGAACTGGTTAGACCGCATGGAGACGACTTTTCAGACTTTCCAATGCACCGATGAGCAGAAGGTGGAGACCCTTGGCTATCTTCTAGATGGGCGTGCGCGCAGGTGGTGGAGGTTTACTTCTGCACCTTTTGTTACGGCGAGAGGAGTGGCCACCTGGGCCGAGTTCCGCACAGCTTTCCAAAAGCGGTATTTTCCTCCTGCACTCCGTCAGTCCAAGGCAGGCGAGCTACTGAGTCTGCGACAGGGATCCATGTCTATCGATGAGTATCAGCAGAGGTTCTTTGATCTGTTATCCTATTGTCCCGAGATTGCTGATAGCTCAGAGATGAAGTATAATCTGTTCCTTCAGGGCCTTAACCCTGAGATCCATGACCGTGTGGCGGTTGGCGACGACATGTCCTACGAGGGTTTGGTGAGACGTTGTCACCAGGCGGAGGACAGCATTCGGCGGAACAGGTCTTTCCCTCAGTCGAGGCCTACTAGTTCTTTGGGTTCCCGTGCCCAAACTTTCAAGAAGTCTAGATCTTCTTCTTCCTCTGGTTCTGGAGGTGTTGTCCGTTTCGGTAAGAAGGACAACTGCGATCACTGTGGGAAGAACCATCCATCCGACAAGTGCCGTAAAGCTTCTGGATCTTGTTTCCGTTGTGGAGAGACTGGTCATATCCGGAGGGATTGTCCACAGTCTGGGGGAGGCGGTTCTGGTTCTGGTTCAGGATCGGGTTCTCAGGCCACCGTTCAGCAGAGGTTGCAGGGACAGTCTGCTGGGAGTTCTCATTTGAGGCCACGAGCTTCTGGCCAAGTGTTTACCCTGAGACATGATTAGGCTTTGGAGGAGAATGAGAAAGTCATCGCAGGTACATTTCTGCTTTATGGTATACCTGCTCTTGTACTTATTGACACTGGTGCATCTCATTCCTTCATTTCTGCACGTTTTGTTAAGAGGCATAAATTAGCATGCATTGCACTAGACATAGTGATGTCTGTTTCTACTCCGACGGGCCAATCTGCGTTGGCTAAGCGTCTAGTGATGGGTTGCCCTTTAGAGTTCGAAGGGAGCATTTTGTTAGCGAATCTCATGGTCCTGGCGATGGACGACTTTGATTGCATTCTGGGAATAGATGTGTTGACTACCTATCGAGCTTCAGTGGACTGCTATCAGAGATTAGCACGCTTTCATCCGGAAGGGAGTGAGAGTTGGTTTTTCTATGGTGAGGGAGCGCGACCCCCGATGCCTTTGGTATCAGCTTTGAGAGCCTGTCGAGCTCTAGAGTCTGGCGGGGAAGGCTACCTTATCTATGCAGTTGATTTGTCCGCTGAGAGTATTGGGTTAGAGAGCATTCCTGTTGTGGATGAATTTCCAGATGTATTTCCTGATGAGATTCCGGGTTTTCCTCCTGCTAGGGAAGTCGAGTTTGGCATAGAGTTGGTGCCGGGTACTTCACCTATTTCTAGAGCACGGTATCGTCTGGCTCCGTCAGAGATGCGTGAGTTGAAGAATCAGCTACAGGTTCTTTTGGACAAGGGGTACATTCGTCCTAGTGTGTCTCCTTGGGGAGCTCCTGTTCTCTTCGTAAAGAAGAAGGATGGGTCGATGCGGCTGTGCATTGACTATCGGCAGCTGAATCGAGTCACTGTGAAGAACAAGTATCTGTTGCCTCGTATTGATGACTTGTTTGATCAGCTGCAGGGCACGTCAGTTTACTCCAAGATTGACTTGAGATCTGGGTATCATCAGTTGAGAGTCCGTGATCAGGATGTAGCCAAGACTGCATTCCGTACTCGCTATGGGCATTACGAGTTCCTAGTTATGCCATTTGGTTTGACTAATGCGCCGGCTATATTCATGAAAGAGTGGGTGCCCAGTGAGCCAACTTGTGGCTATGGGCTTTGATGACTCTTTGTACAAACGATCTTTTGTTTAATGTAATTTACACTTTTATTAATGGCAATGACTTTATCTTTCTTCATATTGTTATATTGTGATATACTATTGTTGTTTTGATAAAGACCTTGAATATACTATAGTGTATGTAAGATGTGGTAGAACATGGGGATGTCTATCATGAAATACATCTTATAGTCACTGTATATTCTAAACTGTTCCTAGTCAATTGAGCCGTCCGATAATAAGGATAAGGATCGCTCGAGTTTGAGACTAGCATTTGCGATGCGGAGTACCACGTTTCATTGGTAGGGAACATGGAGATGTTCGAAGCATGCAAATGGATATTCATAGGATGAATAATCGAACTACCCTATCCGGACTTTCCAAGTGGTTATCACTTATCGAGTGGATAAAGTCCGCGGTTTTGGTTGTACACCATTAGTCCTTACTACTTGAAACATCATGGATACTCTATATGCTAGTACTGTGCTTTGACTCGTTTACCGACTCTATGGGGGTCATCAGGTGTCGGGATTGGGTACAGTTACAACACATATAGGAGTCGATGCATTGTTGTCAAGGATTCACCACATACTTGCGAGTGTGGATATCCTATGCGATCTGAGGAGATATTAGTGTGACGAATCTCTGGCCAGAGTACTTGATGTGATTTAAGAAATGGTTTCTTAGTAGCACATGCGATGTCACTAATTTGATCTTCAAGATGTATTGCATAGTTATCGAATCTTGAGCGACTCTCGATATACCAATGGTTGTTGATTCGATCGGGATATATGGATGAAGGGACCGTACTGTACGCTAACCAAAATCTACTGGTTCTTGTAGGCACTATCAGTGATACCTAGGGAATCATGGGGCGATGTTGCTAGGCGCTTTACCATGATTCGTTGGGCAAGTCGGAAATCGTTGTTCCGAGTCACAAGGAGTTGTGAGCCCACGGCTAGCTGTATCCCTGAACCATTGAGGGTCACACAGTGTAATGGAATTTTAATCCCCGTTGAGATAGTTAAATTTAAAGAGTTAAATATAATGAATAAAGAAGTTGGACTTCTTAAATAAGAGTAAGGGAGTAGGATTTCCTAAAATGACATAGGGATGTACATTTTTGGAAATCACTGAATTCGGATTCAGGAAAATTTATCTTGACTTTAAAATGTGTAGAAATGGTTTCTGTGCACATTGGTAAAATCGGTTTATCAATCGGAGTCACGATGAATTTTATATTAATTTCTGAACATGCGGGCTTTGCTTGTCGGGCCTCAACTTATGACTAATGGGCCCTAAGGTGTTAGTGGCCTGTATTATAAATAAGTTATTGCAGTACAGAAATTAAACACAACAGCTCATTATTTTTGAGAGAAAAATTACGAACCCTAGCCTCTCTCAAAAGCAATCGGCCGAACACTCCCTATCTCTGCCCGAGAAATTCCGGTCTGTGATTTTGAATTGCAGTCAGGAATAACGAATCAGATTCGTTTAATCTCTTCGCAGAAAAACTTCTGATAGATTTTCTAGTGCAATCTATCAGAGGGATTTAAACCTCATTCGTGGACCTGATTGAAGGAGTTCATCGGTTCCAGGGAGAGACAACAAGAGCAGATTAATTCTGTTGGTGTCCAATAATCTCGCTTCGAGATTGAAGGTAAAATTTAATTAATTGTTATTTGAATTTTACACACACTTATAATTTAATCGTTGAACGGTTGATACCCACACTATGGAATTGTTCCATAACAAATTTTTAAACTTCCGCTGCACCGGGTATCAATCGTGATTGATCTGAACGCAAGTTTTCCAACAGTGGTATCAGAGCCAGGTTGCTCAGATCAAACGATTAAATTAATCGATTGTACAAAAATTTTTGAGTCTCGGTTTTTTGAAACAAAATAAATATTTTTAAATAAAAAAAAAAAATTTTTCGGGGCAAAACCCGGGCAGCGATTGGATCGCTGCCCGGTGGGGCAGCAATTGTTGCTGCCCCGGGCGGCGCACGGCGCCGCCCAAAGGGGGCGCACGGCGCCGCCCACGGCGGCGCACGGCGTCGCCCAGGGGCGGCGCTCAGCGCCGCCAGGGCAGCGCCGAGCGCTGCCCAGCGCAGCGCTGGGCGCTGCCCAGGGCGGCGCACGGCGCCGCCCATGGGCGACGCTCGGCGCCGCCAGGGCAGCAACTGTTGCTGCCCTAAAGGGGCAGCCGGGCTGCCCCGGCCCGCGCCCACGGGTGCGGGCCGGCTCGGGAGTGTCCCAGGCGGCCCGCGGGAAAAATTAAATTTTTTATTTAAAATTAATTTTAATGTGTTAAAATTTTATTTTTGGTCCGGTCAAAAATTGTTTTTGATTGGTTCACGAGATTTCGGATCGAATTGTTCGAGTCCGTAAATTTTAAAATTGATTTTTGGATAAATTTGAATTTTTGGAAAATTTTAATATTTTATCCTTAAATTGAATTTTGAAATCAATTATTTTTGGTACAATTGATGATAAGATTTGATCTTATGATATATTAAGTAAAATATGATTTTATCTATAAAATTGGATTTTGTAGATAAAATATGATTTTATTTGATAAAGAGATAAAATATGATTTTATATGTAAAATATGATTTTATCTTGTTTAAATTTGAATTGCCACTGCATGTTATCCAATAAATTAATTTTGAATTAAATGTTATTGGATAAGGATGATCGATTGCCATGACCAATTTTGTAGGTGTATGTTAGGAATTTACATTTGTTTTTATTGTTGTTGGTTTTATTAATGGGCCTGGTTTATGGCCCAGTATGAATGTCATATGTAATAAAAGTGGGCTTGGTTTATGGCCCGTTCCCACCCCTAAAAATGTATCCCCTACTTGTCATTGTTATTTATTGTAAATACATTAGATTTAGTGGGAGATCAAGATTTGAAGATGGTGGGCCCAGCATACAATAAAGACAGAAGAAATGTAAATTGGAAGCACATGTAATAGGATTGCATTGCATACTGCATATTACCTAGGATTGGACTAAGACTCGTGATTGGCAACCACGGGTCAATTAGAAATGGAATCGATCATCCTATATAATATATGATATTATGATTGTATGCATGTTTTAGACATAATTGCGTGAATCCGGCAAGCATGCTATAATTTGAAATTGATGAGACAAATTTTTATAATTAAAAATCCCTCATTTTAAATATGATTTAAAATTGATATCAAGATAAACAAAGGAAATTTAAATTTGTTTAAATATTCCTACCTTCCATCAACGGTCAATGTATGTGATGCTACCCGCGGATACGGTCCGGCTCATATTATTGGGGGGGCCCGTCCGTCGGAAAGCTGTACATTGGATCGACAAATGTTGTAAGTTGGGTGGAACTCCCATGGGATCGGCTCATATTATTGGGGGATCCACATGGAGACCGTCCATCACAACTTAATATTGATGGGTCATCTTGACATGTCACTTTAAACGGCGTCATATTATTGGGCCCTTATTGGACATGAGGTAAATACATGGGGGTTGCTTTGGAAGCAATTGGGCTCTACCTTTTGAGAATTATGGTTGGCTGATATTATTCGGGACCATAAGTTTGTCAATTGGACTCCATGTTCTCACTAAGGAAAAAGTTTCTCGTTTTCACTAGAGGGTGGTGAAATCGTTAAAATAGTGGGAGTGAGATTCATAAATTAAATTTCGCCTATTTTATGTCTTAGTAAATTGTTAAACAATCATTGATATATGTCTGTTTTTCTTTTCAGTATTTCATACGATGAATTCGCGTAATCCATTATTCTCGATCCTCGAACAAAACAAGTTGACTGGCGCCAACTATACGGAATGGTTCCGGAAGTTGAAGATTGTCTTGACTTCGGAGAAAATGCTCTACGTGTTAGAGAAAGCACCTCCGAAGGAAGCACCAGCTGATGTAAGTCCGGAGGAATTGGCCAAACTTGATGCATGGTGGGACCATGACATCAAGACCAAATGCTATATGCAAGCCTCGATGTCTGATGAACTCCAGAGGCGATTTGAGGACACCGTGAATGCTGCTGACATTCACGCTCAACTCAAGGAACTTTTTGGGGCTCAATCGAGGGCTGAAAGGTTCGCTACTGTTAAGGAGCTAATGACGTGTCGCATGCGTGAAGGGACTTCGGTCCGTGATCATGGGGTACGAGTGATTTGGCTCATACAGAAGTTAGCGACCCTAGATTTGGTGTTGGAGCATGAACTCAATGTGGATTTACTGCTACTGTCTCTTCCTTCTTCGTTTGACGGATTTGTGGTAAATTTTAATATGAACAAGATAGAGGCCACCCTTGAAGAGATGGTCAATATGCTCGTTACATATGAATCCACACTTAAGAAGGATAAGCCAGCTTTCTTGGTGGGCTCCTCATCTTCTGCTAAGAAGGGGCCAAGTATGAAGGGCAAGAAACGTTCTGCCCCACCCAAGAAAGTCGAGCCCGAGAAGAAGCACAAGACAAAGGCTTCAAACAATGGAAAATCCAAGGATGTTTGCCATTACTGCAAGAAGCCCGGTCATTGGAAGCGCAACTGCAAGGAATATCTAGAGCAGTTGGGAACTGCAAAGGGTATGTTCTATATTGAAATAAACATTTCACTTAATACTACTTCTTGGGTATTGGATACCGGATGTGGATCTCACATTTGCAATGATTTGCAGGTGATGACAAGAAGTCGCAGGCTTAGAATGGGTGAGACCCAGCTGAGGCTCGGGAATGGTTCCAGAGTTGAAGCTACAGCCATTGGAGATGTTTGTTTAATTTTGCAGAACGGTTTTAAGTTATTTTTAAGAGATGTTTTATTTGTTCCGGATTTAATTAAAAACATTATTTCTGTTTCTATGCTAGATAGAGATGGTTATTCTTGCAATTTTGTGAATGGGATTTGCAATATTTACAAGAATGAATGTTTGATTGGAAATGGACAACTTGAAAACGATCTATACAACTTAAAACTGAAAGACGTTCCAATAAATTATATTGATAAACCGGCAACAACAAACAAAAGAAAAATCGATAGTCAAAACCCGGCGAACCTTTGGCATGCTAGGCTAGGTCATATTTCCTCAAGGAGGATGAACAAGCTAGTGGGAGAGGGCATGTTTGATATGTCTGATATTAACTCTCTACCTACTTGTGAATCCTGTCTAAAAGGGAAAATGACTAAATATCCTTTTAAGGGGAAGCCTGAGCGTAGTCAAAATCTGTTGGATTTGATCCATACAGATGTTTGTGGACCATTTAGAGTTGGGACTCAATATGGCCACACCTACTTCATTACCTTTACTGACGATTATTCAAGGTATGGGTATTTATATTTAATGAAATATAAGTCTGAAGCATTTGAAAAGTTCAAAGAATTCAAGGCTGAAGTAGAAAACAAGCTAGGTAAAAGTATTAAAGCACTTCGATCGGATCGAGGTGGAGAATACTTAAGTACCGAGTTTTTGGACTATCTAAAAGAGAATGGGATTCTCTCTCAGTGGACTCCTCCTATGACACCACAGCTGAATGGTGTATCGGAGCGTCGTAATCGAACTTTGTTGGACATGGTTCGATCTATGATGAGCTTCACTGAGCTTCCACCTTCGTTTTGGGGCTATGCGCTTGAAACGGCGGTATTGTTGTTGAACAACGTCCACACTAAAGCAGTGGACAAAACACCATACGAGTTATGGAATGGCAAAGCTCCTAAGTATTCGTACTTGAGGATTTGGGGATGTCCTGCTTACGTGAAGCGGACAGTGGGAGATAAGTTGGATAGTCGATCCAGCTTATGTTATTTTGTAGGGTATCCGAAGAATTCAATCGGATATTATTTCTATTATCCTGCTGAAACAAAAGTGTTTGTTTCTAGGAATGCCACCTTCTTGGAGAAGGAGTTCTTATTGGATAAGAAAGGTGAGATGATGGAACTCGAAGAAGTTCGAGAAGAACCCGAAATACAAAATAACGATCCTACGCCTCAGGAACCATTACTGGACACGCCTGAACCTAGAAGATCCGAGAGGACTTCTAAACCTCCTGTTCGATATGGTCTTCTTCTTGAAGGGGATCAAGATGAACCCGACATTGGATGTGATCCAAGAAACTTCAAGGAAGCAATTTCTGATGCGGATTCAAATTTATGGCTTGAAGCTATGCAGTCTGAATTGGATTCAATGCATACAAACCAAGTTTGGTCTTTAGTAGATCCTCCTGATGGAATTGTTCCAATAGGGTGTAAATGGATCTACAAGAGAAAGCTTGGGCCTGATGGTAAGGTATTGACCTACAAGGCGCGATTGGTGGCGAAAGGTTACACTCAAAGACAAGGAGTTGACTATGATGAAACCTTTTCACCAGTTGCAATGTTCAAGTCCATAAGAATCCTTATTGCCATAGCTGCATGGTATGACTATGAGATATGGCAAATGGATGTGAAGACTGCTTTTCTTAATGGAGACATTAAGGAAGAAATCTATATGAAGCAGCCAGAGGGGTTCACATCCATGGGAAGCGAGCATAAGGTATGCAAGCTTCAGAGATCAATTTATGGTCTAAAACAAGCATCAAGAAGTTGGAACCAGAAATTTGATGAAACAATAAAAGATTTTGGTTTCATCAAGAACCCGGAGGAACCGTGCGTGTACAAGAAAGTAGTTAAGGATGCTGTGACATTCTTAGTACTTTATGTTGATGACATCCTACTCATTGGGAATGATGTAGGGATGTTACAGTCAACAAAGATATGGTTATCAGGTAGATTCTCGATGAAGGATTTGGGTGAGGCATCCTACATTCTTGGGATACAGATCTATAGAGATAGATCTAAGAGAATGATAGGACTCACTCAATCAACCTACATCGACACCATATTGAAACGGTTTTCAATGGATGGGTCCAAGAGAGGACATCTACCCATGTGTCATGGAGTTTCTTTATCCAAGTCTATGTGTCCCAAGACTGATGCAGAGATAGAGAATATGACACATGTACCATATGCGTCAGCTATAGGTAGTATCATGTATGGGATGATATCTACCAGACCGGATGTAGCATTTGCTCTGAGTGTCACGAGCAGATATCAAGCTAATCCCGGTCAAATGCATTGGAAAGCCGTGAAGGACATTCTTAAGTACTTACGAAGGACTAAGAATATGTTCATGGTATACGGAGGACGAGATCTGAAATTGGAAGGCTATACCGACTCTAGCTTCCAAAGTGACGTGGATGACTCGAAGTCAACCTCTGGATTTGTGTTCATGCTCAATGGCGGTGCTGTCTCTTGGAAGAGTTCCAAGCAGGACACCACAGCGGATTCCACCACTGAGGCTGAATACATTGCAGCATCAGCTGCTGCTAAAGAGGCCGTTTGGATGAGGAAGTTCGTCCAAGAGTTGGGCGTCATTCCTGAATTTGTTGGTCCAGTCCCGGTGTACTGTGACAACACGGGTGCCGTTGCTCAAGCAAAGGAACCAAGGTCTCATCAAAGATCCAAACACGTACTGAGGAAATACCACATCATCCGGGAGATTGTGGAAAGAGGAGACATCACTGTCGAACGAGTGGCCTCTGCAGACAATATCGCTGATCCGCTTACTAAGCCCTTGCCAGGACCATTGTTTGACAAACATCGCGAAGCAATGGGTCTACGTAGTATGACTAGTTGGCTATAGGGCAAGTGGGAGATTGAAAGAGTAGGTGCCCAGTGAGCCAACTTGTGGCTATGGGCTTTGATGACTCTTTGTACAAACGATCTTTTGTTTAATGTAATTTACACTTTTATTAATGGCAATGACTTTATCTTTCTTCATATTGTTAGATTGTGATATACTATTGTTGTTTTGATAAAGACCTTGAATATACTATAGTGTATGTAAGATGTGGTAGAACATGGGGATGTCTATCATGAAATACATCTTATAGTCACTGTATATTCTAAACTGTTCCTAGTCAATTGAGCCGTCCGATAATAAGGATAAGGATCGCTCGAGTTTGAGACTAGCATTTGCGATGCGGAGTACCACGTTTCATTGGTAGGGAACATGGAGATGTTCGAAGCATGCAAATGGATATTCATAGGATGAATAATCGAACTACCCTATCCAGACTTTCCAAGTGGTTATCACTTATCGAGTGGATAAAGTCCGCGGTTTTGGTTGTACACCATTAGTCCTTACTACTTGAAACATCATGGAGACTCTATATGCTAGTACTGTGCTTTGACTCGTTTACCGACTCTATGGGGGTCATCAGGTGTCGGGATTGGGTACAGTTACAACACATATAGGAGTCGATGCATTGTTGTCAAGGATTCACCACATACTTGCGAGTGTGGATATCCTATGCGATCTGAGGAGATATTAGTGTGACGAATCTCTGGCCAGAGTACTTGATGTGATTTAAGAAATGGTTTCTTAGTAGCACATGCGATGTCACTAATTTGATCTTCAAGATGTATTGCATAGTTATCGAATCTTGAGCGACTCTCGATATACCAATGGTTGTTGATTCGATCGGGATATATGGATGAAGGGACCGTACTGTACGCTAACCAAAATCTACTGGTTCTTGTAGGCACTATCAGTGATACCTAGGGAATCATGGGGCGATGTTGCTAGGCGCTTTACCATGATTCGTTGGGCAAGTCGGAAATCGTTGTTCCGAGTCACAAGGAGTTGTGAGCCCACGGCTAGCTGTATCCCTGAACCATTGAGGGTCACACAGTGTAATGGAGTTTTAATCCCCGTTGAGATAGTTAAATTTAAAGAGTTAAATTTAATGAATAAAGAAGTTGGACTTCTTAAATAAGAGTAAGGGAGTAGGATTTTCTAAAATGACATAGGGATGTACATTTTTGGAAATCACTGAATTCGGATTCAGGAAAATTTATCTTGACTTTAAAATGTGCAGAAATGGTTTCTGTGCACATTGGTAAAATCGGTTTATCAATCGGAGTCACGATGAATTTTATATTAATTTCTGAACATGCGGGCTTTGCTTGTCGGGCCTCAACTTATGACTAATGGGCCCTAAGGTGTTAGTGGCCTGTATTATAAATAAGTTATTGCAGTACAGAAATTAAACACAACAGCTCATTATTTTTGAGAGAAAAATTACGAACCCTAGCCTCTCTCAAAAGCAATCGGCCGAACACTCCCTATCTCTACCCGAGAAATTCCGGTCTGTGATTTTGAATTGCAGTCAGGAATAACGAATCAGATTCGTTTAATCTCTTCGCAGAAAAACTTCTGATAGATTTTCTAGTGCAATCTATCAGAGGGATTTAAACCTCATTCGTGGACCTGATTGAAGGAGTTCATCGGTTCCAGGGAGAGACAACAAGAGCAGATTAATTCTGTTGGTGTCCAATAATCTCGCTTCGAGATTGAAGGTAAAATTTAATTAATTGTTATTTGAATTTTACACACACTTATAATTTAATCGTTGAACGGTTGATACCCACACTATGGAATTGTTCCATAACAAATTTTTAAACTTCCGCTGCACCGGGTATCAATCGTGATTGATCTGAACGCAAGTTTTCCAACAATTAATGGATTTGATGAACCGTGTCTTCAGGGAGTATTTGGACAAGTTTGTCGTGGTCTTCATTGACGATATCTTGGTGTATTCGCGTAATACGGAAGAGCATGTTTCTCACTTGCGGTTGGTACTACAGACTCTTCGAGATGAGCAGTTGTATGCCAAGCTGAGCAAGTGTGAGTTCTGGATTGATAGAGTGGTCTTTCTTGGCCATATCATATCCAGGGAGGGGATTTCTGTCGATCCAAGCAAGATTGAAGCAGTACTTAATTGGTCGCGTCCGACGACAGTTGCTGAGATCCGTAGTTTTCTGGGTCTAGCAAGATATTATCGTCGCTTCATTCTGAACTTCTCTCAGTTAGCTCGACCGTTGACGCAGCTTACCTGCAAGGGTGTGGATTTCGAGTGGTACTCCGAGTGTGAGGAGAATTTCCGTGAGCTTCGACGGCGGTTGACTTCTGCGCCGGTGTTGGCATTACCGTCAGGATCAGGAGGGTATGTATTTTACACAGATGCTTCTCTTCAGGGGTTAGGTTGTGTCCTGACTCAGAATGGGCATGTGATCGCATACGCTTCTAGACAGCTGAAACTTCATGAGGACAACTACCCAGTCCATGATTTGGAGTTAGCAGGCATTGTGTTCGCTTTGAAGATCTGGCGTCATTATCTGTATGGCGAGAAATTTGAGATCTTCACCGACCATAAGAGTCTCAAGTATTTGTTCACTCAGGCAGAGTTGAACATGAGGCAGAGACGTTGGATGGATTTGCTTAAGGACTATGATTGCGAGATTAAGTACCATCCGGGAGCTGCTAATCTCACCGCTGATGCTTTGAGTCGCAAGGTGTGACTATCCGCACTTCAGACTTGTTCGATGTCTAGTGCGATTAGTGACTGTTGAACTTCAGGTTATACCATCAAGCATAAGAAAGGTATGCAGAGTATCCAGATGTTTGCAATATTATCTGAGCCAGCCTTGTATTCGCGGATCCGAGATGCTCAAATGTCTGACTCGAAGACCCAGCGTTTAGCTCGTCTAGCTAACGAGGGTAGCTCGTCTGGATTTCATTATCAGTCAGATGGCTTTCTGTGTTTGTCTGGTAGGCTTGTGATTCCGCAGGATGTAGAGTTGCGAGAGGAGATTTTGTCTCAGGCGCATCGCACTAAGTTGAGTATTCATCCTGGGAGCAACAAGATGTACAAGGATCTACGTACTCGTTTCTGGTGGAAGGGAATGAAACGCAGTGTTTATCAGTTTGTTTCGAGATGTTTGGTGTGTCAACAGGTCAAGGCAGAGAAACGATGACCTGGAGGATTGCTTCACAGTCTGCCTATTCCTGAATGGAAATGGGAGTTTATCACTATGGACTTTGTGACCCATTTGCCGGTATCCCCGAAGAACTGTGATGCTATCTGGGTTGTGGTGGACCGACTCACCAAGTCAGCGCATTTCATTGCCTATAGCCAAGAGTACTCTGTGGATCGCATGGCACGGATGTACATTCAGGAGATCGTACGACTTCATGGAGTGCCTGTGAGCATTGTCAGTGATCGAGACCCCAGGTTTACTTCTAAATTCTGGGGGAGTGTTCAGCGTGCGATGGGTACTACTCTCAGTTTGAGTACAGCCTATCATCCGGAGACTGATGGTCAGTCAGAGAGCACTATCCGTACGCTAGAGGATATTCTTAGAGCGTGCGTCTTGGATTTTGGTCCAGCCTGGCAGGATCATTTTCCGTTGATCGAGTTCGCTTACAACAATAGCTATCATACTAGTATTAGGATGGCACCTTTTGAGGCGTTGTATGGGCGACGTTGTCGTACTCCACTCTTTTGGGAAGAAGTGGGGGAGAGACAGGCTGAGGGACTGGAATTTATCCAGCAGGCGATAGACATTGTTGATCAGATCAAGAAACGGATTAAGACTGCACAGGATCGTCAGGCCAGCTATGCTAATATCAAGCGTAGGCCTTTGCAGTTCGAGGTCGGGGAGAAAGTGTTTCTGAGAGTGTCACCTTTCCGCAAGATTCTCAGATTTGGCCTTAAGGGCAAGTTGTCTCCCAGATTTATCGGTCCGTTTGAGATCTTGGAGAGCATTGGCGATTTGGCTTATCGACTAGCTTTGCCACCACATCTATCCAGTATTCACGACGTGTTCCACGTATCTCTGTTGCGACGGTATGTGGCGGATGAATCTCATATTCTGCAGCGGTCTGAGGTTCAGGTAGACAAGGATTTGACTTATGTTGAGAAACCTATTCGTATCCTGGATTATAAGGATAAGGTTTTACGGAACAAAGTCATTCCTTTGGTTTTAGTTCAGTGGCAGCGCAGAGGCACTGAGGAAGCTACTTGGGAGCTTGAGGACAGGATGCGTAAAGACCATCCTGAGTTGTTTTGATTTCATTCTTTGAGTTGTATTCAGTTGCAAACCCTGTAAACGTTTGATTTGAATAAAGAATGTTTCTGATTTCTGTATTTGAATTCGGTTCCTAAGATCTGTTTTCGATGACGAAATATCTTAAGTGGGGGAGAATGTAGTAGCCCGTACCCTAATTGAGTAATTAAAGAATTAATGCTAATTAATTCTATTGGGTATTGGACGGATCGAAGCTCCGAAGGTGAGATCGGAAGCTCCGATCAGGATCGGAAGCTCCGAACAGGATCGGAAGCTCCGATCGGTATTATGTCAGGCATGACGTGTGGTTGGATCGGAAGCTCCGATCAGGACCGGAGGCTCCGATCACCCTATCCGGAGTCAACAAGTGATATTTTGACACGTGGCAGATCAGGATCTTCAGAAGCTCCGATAGCAGGATCGGACGTTCCGATCGAGGTTCGGACATTCCGATCAAGGATCGGAAGTTCCGATCGTTGTCTATAAATAGAAGGCCGAGACTTCACTTTCATTTGCCAATTCCGAGTTCTCCTTTCCTTTCTAGTCCTTTTGGAGTTGTTCTAGTCTTCTTAGGCTTGGTTCGGAGGTCGGCGAGGCGTTCGGTAGTCGTAGCGGAGTTGTGCCCAAGTTCTGGAGGCATCGACATCAAAGGGCTAACGACGGACGAAGGTATAGCTTTTTCTTCCTATAAATATTTAGGAGTATGCAATAGCTTAGTTAAGGCTTTTAGAGCACTTTAATGATAGTAGTATCATTTGGCAGTGTAGAGAAGACTATAGGTGTGGACCTAGAGTTGGTAGAGCTTGCACTGTATTGAGGTACGAAAGTACTGTTCGAGATATCCTGACTGAGTATGCATGTATTATGTGACCGCATGATTTATATGCCATGATATTATGCTGCATTCATTTGCATCTTGCTGTATCTCCTTCAAGATGTCTGTTAGTAGGGTTGTACCATATCCTGTTAGTGGATGGACTTCCATCGATTTGGGTCCGGCGTTTCCACGGTTATCTCGGTAAGGGAGCCACCTCCTGAAGCGATGGCACAACGTGCTACATACCAGGGCCCGGTCTGTCTCTGTTATCTGATCCTTGACCTCGAGTCTATAGGGAGTTCACTTTGCATGCATGTATACTCATACTCTCGCACTGAGCGTTTTATGCTCACGTCTCGTACTCTGTATTTTCTGGACACCCTATTCCATGGGGCAGGTTTGCGATTGGACGAGGAGGGTGGATCCAGGAGGGGCTAGTCAGTGGTTGGCCAGCTGGAGTTTCGCTTAGGTTTTATTACTGTTGTTTGGGTTTATACAGCTATTCGATTTGGTTGTATATTATTGGATAAATTATAGATTCCTTTTCTTGGGATTGTATAATGTTTATGGTTTCCGCAGTTTTATTCTGATATCTGTTTTATTAATTTAATTGCATGCCTAAGTTATGTTTAGTAGGTGATCCGGGTTAGGGTCACTACAAATTAAATTCATTCAAGTTAAAATCAAATAATCCAAAAAAAGCATACAAGTATGTGATTTCTTTTGGGCACTCGAATTAAATCAGATTCGAGTTAATCGTCCCATTCATTCAATCGTCGTCTTCTTACCTTTTCAAGTTCGTCGGGGAATCAAATCTGAAAATAACAACGAACTCAAATAAATAATCAATCGAATCAAAGCAATCGAAACAAAGAAACTCAATCAATATACCATCTTCAATTCTCGATCGATTCAACTTCCAAGTTCGATCCAAACCCGAATCTTTCAACTCAAATCTGAAAATATGAAATACGGATTCGATATAAATCTTCTAACTCAAACAAACCCGGAAATCAAACCGAATAATAATACCGACAAACCAAAACTCGATTTTGACGGCATAGCGTCTATAAACGGTCAATCCAAAAATCAACAAACATCATCAAACAACTCAAACTATCTCATATCATCCTCCAATCCTTCAAAACACAACAAATCTCAACAATATCCCAAGACCCATTTTCGAAAATATGCTCCAAAAATCATATAAAATTCAAACTTCGTTCTTTTTCCGAACCGACTTCGAATACACGATCTATGCTAGCTCAAGCACAACATACTCGAAGATTATCAAATTCTAACAACCCAACAAAATTCAAAGTTAGTGGATCGTAACAATACTTGCATCAGAATGAAGCCCTCGTTGCGGTGATCGTGAAACTCAACTAGGAATCAAAATCTGACGGTCGGATCATGCGAATCGAACGGAAGAAAAGCTTGAAGAAATCGGTCATGGCTTCTCAGTTCTGTACGTGCGAAAGGAGAAGGAAAGGAGAGGGAGTAGTGAAGTGATGGAGGAGGCAAGTTGCAAGGATAATAATAATATAAGTCAAGCTTTGACTTGGTCTATTTCACAATTGCAACTCGGTTCCTGAATTATCAATTTAAATCCATTCAATCTCGGCTCAATTAATTCCCATCAATTCAATTCTAATAATTAAATAAATTCCACAAATCCCAAAATAATTAATTTCAGGGCCTTACAAATCGGGCAATGTCACTCTTCATGCCCGGCCACCAATACAATCGCTGAAGATCCCGATACATCTTCGTACTTCCCGGGTGGATAAAGTACGATGATGCGTGTGCCTTTGCCCTGATAGTAGCTCGCAGAGAGTCACCTACGGGAACCCAAAATCGATCTCTAAACTTTACAATCCCATCTACTACAAAATACAAACCACTATCTTTCTCTTCAGCTCTCAGTCTCCACTTTCTCAGTTTCTCATCATCTGCTTGAGCAAATCTGATACGGTCGAACAATGTGGTCTGTACTGACAAGGTTGACAATCTAGGAGCCCTAACCTCAGTATAGAACTCCAATCTGAACCTCTAAATCTCATCTTGTAACGGTCTAGCCACTGACATGGAAGCAATCACTGTCGTCTTCCAGCTCAATGCATCTGCGACCACGTTAGCCTTACCCGGGTGCTAAATGATCTCACAATCGTAGTCCTTCACCAACTCTAGCCATCTCCGTTGCCTCATATTCAACTCCTTCTGGGTGAAGAATTACTTGAGGCTCTTATGGTCGGTGAATATCTTACACTTCTCTCCATAGAGATATTGTCTCCAAATCTTGAGAGCGAACACTACTGCCGCTAACTCCAGGTCATGTGTAGGGTAATTCTTCTCATGCTCCTTCAGCTGCATAGAAGCATAAGCAATAACCCTATCACGCTACATAAGAACTGCTCCCAATCCCAACTTGGAAGCATCAGTGTAAACCACGAAATCACCATTGCCCTGATGGCATAGCCAATACTGGCGCTGTCGTAAGAGCTTCCTTCAATACATCAAAGCTCCTTTGATATTCGGAACTCCAAACAAACCTAGCATTCTTCTTGGTTAATGCTTTCAAGGGCACTGCAATGGATGAAAAACCCTTGATAAACTTCCTGTAATAACCGGCCAATCCGAGAAAACTGCGAATCTCTGATGCATTTCTAGGTACTGACCACTCCTTCACTTCTTGAAATTTGGAAGGGTCTACCTCAACACCTCTCTCGAAAATAAAATGGCCCAAGAATGCTACTCTCTCCAACCAAAACTCGCATTTGTCGAACTTAGAAAACAGCTTCCATTCCCGGAGTACCTCTAGAACAGTTCTCAAATGCGGCGAATGCTCCTCTCTATCCTTGGAATATATAAGGATATCTTCAATGAAGACGATGACAAATTAGTCCAAGAACGGCTGGAATACGCGGTTCATAAGATCCATGAAAACTGTTGGCGCGTTCGTCAACCCGAACGACATCACCAGAAACTCGTAGTGACCATAACGAGTCCTAAAAGCTATCTTGAACACATCCGATTCTTTCACCCTCAGCTGATGATAACCGGATCGAAGGTCGATCTTCGGAAATACAGAGGCCTCTTGCAACTGATCAAAGAGGTCCTCAATTCTGGGTAGGGGGCACTTGTTCTTCACCGTCACTCCATTCAACTCCTGATAGTCTATGCACAGCCTTAAGCTTCCGTACTTCTTCTTCACAAAAATGATCGGTGCACCCCATGGAGAAAAACTAGGGCGTATGAAACCCTTGTCAAGCAACTCTTGAATCTTCTCTTTTAACTCCCTCATTTCCGTAGGAGCCAGTCTGTACGGTGCCTTAGAAATTGGCACAGTACCGGGTACTAAGTCGATAGAGAACTCCACCTCCCTAACAGGCGGAATGCCTGCAACATCGTCTGGAAAAACGTCCTCAAAATCCCTGACAATGTCCACATCTGAAGTATCTGGACGTGGTGGCAACTCTGTCAAAGATATACTGGCTAAGAACGCCTCACATCCTTCATGTACCATCTGCTTAGCTTACATAAAAGATATGATATGTGTCTTCCTCGAACCCCTAGTAGCCTCAAACTGAAACGGCTCTAATCCCTCTGGTCTGACCAATACTAACCTCAGCTGAAAGTCGATCACCACTGCATTCTTCGACATCCAATCCATCCCAAGAATCAAGTCGAACTCAGGCATGGTCAATACTATCAAGTCTGCAACTACTGGTTTCCCTTGCAACAGGAGTTCAAGATTCCTCACCATCCTCTTAGTGGACAGTTCTTCCCCTGATAGGATGGTCACTGTGAATCCACCAATCAGATCCTTGCACTCAAAGCTCCTCTTGCGAGTAAAAGCCTTCGATATGAAAGAATGGGTATGTGAGACCTCGTTTCTAATCAACTAATATCGGACAACAATCGATAAGTAAACAAGAAACCAAGATTAGAAGCAACCAATAATAATTTTTTTTAAAGAAGGCTCGCGCGCCCGCACTTACATCAGCGCGCCCGTGGCTAAGCTTCGCCAAAACCAGCGCGCCCGCGCCGATGCTGCGCAAAAACCAGCGCGCTCGCGCCCTTACCTTGCAAAGAGGCCGCGTGCTCGCACCAATAACCACGCGCCCGCGCCGTCCTCTTGCCCAGAAAAGCTAAGGCACCGAAATAAACTCAACAAAACCTAAATACTTGCATTAAAAGTATTTTACATGCCAATAACAATACAAGTAAGGTATAGGGAAGAGAAACATTCAATTCGGTAGTGCCTACATCGTTTCTTGCTTACAAAACAAATACGAGAAGTTCAAATGACTAAACATGTTCGCAAAACGTAACTAGGTTGACATGCTGATTCGACTTCTAAATGAGTCTCACTTCTATCCCTTGCTCTTGACGCTAACCAGGTTTATGCTGACTTGATCCTGCCCTTCCTGTTGCCAAGTACACATACAAAACAAAGCAACAGCCGGATAAACCGGAGAGAATGATAATCCCAGTAAAATCAACATATCAAGTAATACGACAATAAACATGCTTTCAAGACAACAAGACAATCAATAGCAACGTAATGAAATGCATGTCTTTAAACCAGGATATCAAATCTGATAAACGAAGGATTGCTGCTGTGCTTTTGGGATCCCGAGGACGAGATCATGTGACGACTCACCGACTCTCCCAATCGAGGTGATGCCACATATCTCACTCCTCTAGACTTTGAGCAACCATAATGAGTATGCTAGCACTAGGCGATACGACTACGACCTAGGCCACTCAATCATAGTTCCCAAACGTCCAAACAAAAAGGGCGGTTCTGCCCGCTGAATCAATGTAGGCTCAAGATGAATGCATAACAGAAACATAAAACATAAGCCACATAGTCAAAAGCAAAATCAATCAACAAGACACAAGTTCCTCATGCTAGAACAAGTGTAGATGCAATATGTGATTTGAAA
This sequence comes from Henckelia pumila, assembly GCF_033568475.1. Taxonomy (NCBI): domain Eukaryota; kingdom Viridiplantae; phylum Streptophyta; class Magnoliopsida; order Lamiales; family Gesneriaceae; genus Henckelia; species Henckelia pumila. Next base: position 35,225,472 of record NC_133120.1, on the reverse strand, counting down.
GGGAAACTCGAGAACCAACTGTCCTGAGTATGCTATCCCGCTACGATGACTGCTTTTACCTTTCAATGTCGTAGATGCAACTCCGGACAGGCTACAACAAAAGATTGTATCAACAACTATACAACCTAAACAACAAACAACGGTTCAAGGAAATCTCTTTACCGTTATTCGTCCAACTCTCGACAAACAATGCTGCTAACACAGGGCTCGACAAACTCCAACGAATCTGTATGAATACAAGAGTTGATGAACAACAATGATCACTCACAAGCTAAAGCTTCAATCAATACAAAAATGGTTTGAAATCTCCAAAACTCAAACCGACGGCATAATGGCTATAAACTGAACAAATCGGAAATGCAGACAACAGTTCAATGCCGATATAACCTTATATCAATGCCCAAAACAACAATAACAAAGCAAACCCATCAATCTCAAAATCCAAATTTTCGAAAATGGCTTCCAAAAATCATAACAAATACGAACGTCGCTCTAATTCAAAATCGACAGATAATAAACGATTAGAACTCTGTCAAGAACAACATACTCGAATCTCAAACGATTCTAACAACATCCAAAAACTAGAATGTATCCAATCGTAGAAGAACTTAAAATATAACAGAGCTCTCACTGCAGTGATCGATAATCTGCCTTCAGAATTAAATTCCAACGGCCGGATCGAGCTCGGACTGGATTCTGAAAGCTTGAAGAGGCGTTTCCCCAAGCTTCAATGGAGGGAGGCCATGCAATGGAGGTTATGGAGATGAGAATTGGTCCAAAAGCCTTATAAATATCTATAAAAACCAATAATTGCGTTTTAGTCCCTGAAATTTCCAAAATTTGCAAAAAGGACCCTGATCAAAATCAAGTCGGCTCGTGAACTCTGTAATCTCTGATTAACTCAAATAAATTCATTTAAGATAAAAATGGGGCGTTACAATTTTCCCTCACTAAGAAGAGATTTCGTCCTCGAAATCAACAAGAACCACAACTCATAAGATAGAATAAAGAACTAAAGACAGTAAGAAGAACTCACGTCATCCGAATAACTGAAGCGGTCGCTCAAAGTAGCTCAGAGTCTCGTCTAACTCGGCTTCGTCAGGTTGAAGAATATGAAAAGGATCTGCATGATATCGCAGCATAGAGACGTGAAAAACGTCGTGAATACCAGATAAAGACGGAGGAAGTGCAAGTCTGTAGGCAAGATCGCCTATCTTCTCGAGAATCTCGTACGGCCCGATGAATCTCGGAGATAACTTCCCTCTCTTACCGAATCTGACAGTGCCTTTGAATGGAGAAATCTTCAGAAAGACTCGGTCTCCCTGATCAAAACTCAGAGGTCTACGCCTGACATTCGCATACTTTGCCTGTCTATCTTGAGCTGACTTCATTCTGGTCTGAATGATCTTAACCTGCTCTGCCATATCTCTAAGCATCTCCGGTCCCAAATCTGGTGACTCGGACAAATCATCCCAAAACAATGGAGATCGGCACTTTCTACCATACAAAGCCTCAAAAGGCGCCATATCAGTACTCGCTTGGAAGATGTTGTTGTAAGAAAACTCGACAAGAGGCAAAGAATCCTGTCAACTAGTGCCAAAGTCTAGCACTACCGCTCGCAGCATATCCTCTAACGTCTGGATAGTCCGCTCTGACTGTCCATCAGTCTGAGGATGATAAGCTGTACTCAGATGCAATCGAGTACCAAGTGCCCCTAGAAGACTGTGCCAGAAGTGAGAAGTGAATCTAGGATCTCTGTGTGAAACGGTCGACTTTGGCACACCATGCAATCTCACAACATTGCTAACATACAACTCAGCCATCTGATCATGACGATACATCATCCTGTACGAAATAAAACACGCAGACTTCGTCAATCAGTCGATCACTACCCAAATGGCATCGCATCCTCGAACGGATCGTGGTAGCTTCGTGACAAAATCCATGGAAATGTGATCCCACTTCCATTCAGGAACAGATAGACTGTGCAACAGACCTCCTAGTCTCTTTCGTTCTGCTTTAACTTGCTGGCAGTTCAAACATCGAGATACGGAACTCGCAACATCGCTCTTCATTCTCTTCCACCAGAACTGGTTCTTCAGGTCGTTGTACATCTTACGACCTCCAGGATGAATACTAAACCGACTGCAATGAGCCTCTCGAAGAATACGCTGCCTCAACTCCGAAATATCAGGCACAACAATACGATTATTCACAAACAAAACGTCATCTCTAACCTGGAAGTCAGACTGATGCCCAGATCTGACTTTCTCTACTGAAACCTGAATGCTCGGCTCAGACTTCTGTGCCTCTCTGATTGCAACAAACAACTCCGGTTCGGCTTGAATAGCAAACACTCTGATAGTCTCCCTATCTGTTTCAAACTCTAAACCAAAAGTGCAACAATCATCGATCAACTGAGAAACACCAATAGTAGAAAGAGATAAAGAACAAAGCTTTCGGCTCAAGGCATCTGCAACTGCATTCGACTTTCCCGGATAATACTTGATTTCACAGTCGAAATCCTTCAACAGATCTAACCATCTTCTCTGTCTCATATTTAGCTCTGCCTACGAAAACAAGTACTTAAGGCTCTTATGGTCAGAAAAGATCTCGAAAGACTCACCATACAGATAGTGACGCCAGATCTTCAGAGCAAAGACGATCGCGGCTAGTTCAAGATCATGAACCGGATAACAAGTCTTGTGCGGTTTCAGCTGCCTCGATGCAAACGCCACCACATGCTTATGCTGCATAAGAACACAACCCAAGCCTCGGTTAGAAGCATCATAATAGACTGTGAAACCTCCATTACCCATCGGAATAGAAAGAATCGGAGCACTGGTCAGTCTCCTCTTCAGATCAACAAAGCTAGCCTCACAATCTGCAGTCCAGACAAAAGGCGCATTCTTTTGAGTCAGCTGGGTAATAGGCTTGGCAATAGACGAGAAACTCTCGATGAATCGGCGATAATATCCAGCTAAACCCATGAAGCTTCGGATCTCAGGTACTGATGTCGGTCTAGGCCAATTCATAACCGCTTCAATCTTTCTGGGATCGACAGAAATCCAATATCCAGAAATGATATGACCGAGAAAGACAACTCGATCCAACCAGAATTCACACTTAGACAACTTGGCAAACAACTGCTCAACTCGCAAAATCCGCAGTACGGTCCTCAAGTGCTCTGCATGGTCAGTACGGTTCTTCTAGTAGATAAGAATATCATTGATAAAGATAATGACGAACTCATCTAAATAACGCTGAAAGATACGGTTCATCGAACCCATAAAAACCGCGGGAGCATTAGTCAAACCGAACAGCATGACTATAAACTCAAAGTGACCATACCTCGTTCTGAATGCGGTCTTAGGAACATCTTCCTCTCGCACTCTCAGTTGGTGATAGCCTGACCTCAGATCAATCTTCGAATAGACAGAAGAACCCTGCAGCTGATCAAAAAGGTCATCTATTCGGGGTAAAGGATACCTGTTCTTAACTGTAGCCTGATTCAACTGACGGTAGTCGATACAAAGCCGCATAGAACCATCCTTCTTCCGAACAAACAGAATAGGAGCACCCCAAGGCAATACACTAGGTCTGATGTATCCATTGGCAATCAAATATTCAAGTTGCTCCTTCAACTCTCTCAGTTCAATAGGTGTCATACGATAAGGAGCTTTGGAAATAGGTTGAGTACCTGGCACCAAATCGATGCTGAATTCGATCTCTCGAATAGGTGGCAATCCTGGAACATTTTCCGGAAACACATCAGCAAAATCTCTAACCACTGGTAAATCTACCAAAGCTGGGCTAGATTTCAGTACATCAATTGCATAAACCAAAAATCCTTCTGCACCTCTCTGTAACAAACGAGTCATAGATAACACTGAAATCAAAGAAATTATAGATCGAGAACCCTTACCAAAGAATTTCCACTCGTCTGCCATTTCAGGTCTGAACCTGACAACCTTCAGAAAACAATCAACTTTTTCCCTGTACTTGGTCAAAGCATCTATATTGACAATACAATCAAAATATGATAGTCCAAGCACAATACAGTCGAATTCTAACAAATTCCCCTCAAAACAAAGTTCACAGTTCCTGACTAGTCTGACAGAAACAATTCCTCCACCCAACGGTGAAGTAACAGCTACTATAGTAGGCAACAACTCAGTAGGCAAGACATGCAATAACACAAATTTATCTGAGATAAAGGAGTTGAAAGCACCTGTATCTATAAAAACATGAGCAGAATAATCAAAAATTGAACAGTTACCTGCTATAACATCGTCAGGTGCTGCCTGAGCCTGATCCTCTGTCAAGGAAAAGACTCGTGCCTGCTGTCTCGGAGGCTGGTTCGCACTAGAGTTACCTCCCTGTCTGTTCTGCTGCTGAGGCTGGAAAGAGTGCACTGCAGAAGACTGCCTCTCGGGTTGAGCTGCAGGTCGAGATGTACTTCCGCTCTAAGCTCTATCTCTGTTACGCTAAGGGCACACCTTAGAGAAGTGTCCCGGTTGCCGACAGGTGTTACAATTACCAAAGAATCCCACACACTGATCCGGTGAGTGTCTTCCCCCACACTTGCTGCAGTACATGGCTGAAGATCCAGAACTCTGACCTGAACCGAATTGCTTGGAACCACTGGAACTAGAATAACTGTTCCCCTACCTCTTGAACTGTTTACCTCTTGCTTTGTACTGATCCTTTCTGTTTCCCCCACTGTTTCCACCTTCATACCTTTGCTGCTGGTTCTGATGCTGTGGTGGCTGGTTCTGATGCTGTGGTGGCTAATTCTGATACTGAGATGGTGGGTTCTGATACTGCCTCTGTTGCTGAGGTTCTACCTGGTTACCTCTTTGCCTCCACAAGCCTGCTTCTGCTCCCTTTGCGTGATTCATGGCATCCGCAAAGTTGTTAGGCCTGTTAGTGTTTACCAACGTGAAGACGTCGGGGTTCAAACCATTGATGAACTGATCTGCCTTAGCTTCTTCATCTCTGGCAATTAGCGGTGCAAAACGCAACAGACTATCAAACTTAGCCACGTACTCTTCAATGTTCAGATTCCCTTGCCTTAGATTGGCAAACTCTGCTCCCTTATCTTTGCGATACGAGATAGAGAAAAACCGCTTATAAAACTCAGATTTAAAAAGAGACCAAGTAACTTCCGTATCTCTACTATCCACTGCTTTCTTTGTCATGATCCACCAGCTTTTAGCAACCCCACGGAGCTGATGAATGACTAACCTGATTTTGCGGTCATCTGTGTAATCAATGGAATCGAACAACTGATCGATATCATCCAACCAACTCTCGCAGTCAACTGGATTTTCTGAACCCATCAATAACGGCGGATTGAACGACTGAAACCTCTTCAGCAAGGTTTCCATAGGCGTTGCTGAAGCATCCAACTGATCAACTTCAGTGCTAGCTTGCTCAGTCGCAGGGATAACTGGCGGGTTTCTGTTTATCACTCGACGAGGACCCATCTGAATAACAAAGGTTAGGGCACAAGATATCTCAATCTCTACAACCGGTGCCCCTTTACAACCGCTCAGAAAAACCGGATACCAGTCGATAACATAAGCAGTTATACCTCAAGTAGATCATGCTTTATAAAAGTAAATCACATAACCATGTAATTCAAATAATTCTCAACAATAAAGCATGCTCGCATGGAATTAATTATA